>NW_027181881.1:48843768-49443768 GCF_029961685.1 Aristolochia californica | reverse complement strand
ATCGCTAAAACCCTACGGTATCGAGCTCAAAGAGCGGAAATGAAGACAATATGCCTCGTCATTGTATGGTCAAATACTAAATAGCCAGAGATTCGAAATAAATAGCCAGAGATCCGAATTGAGCTAACATTGATTCACAATCTCGCATACTTACCTGTGCGAGAGATCGAAGTTCCCCATCCTGTAAGGGGTGAGAAGAGGGATTTTCGCCAATTGAGCGTTGTTCTCCATTTCTAACTCTCCGACTTCAAATTTGCAGTGATTGAGATTTTCGCCGGATCTAGAGATGATTTATAGTCGTTGGCTCCGTGGCTGTTGTTGTCAAAAGCCCGTACTTAAAAGATTAAACAAATCAACAGAGAAGCGGAGGAATAGATTTACAAATGAGGTCTAGATACACCGCAAAATCAGGGGGCCAACATTTTTCTTTATCATTGATAGCCGCCGTGATCGTACATCTCCTGGGAAAAGAACAACAGAAATCAAAAGATCCAAGACCGTCCATTCAAGAATCACGTTGCCGTCATCGCTTATGTCAGATTACCGAGAGCGGATCAACTCCTCCGACCACCCGGGAAGAAAGCTCTCGAAAGACACGTCAAACGGGTACTTCATGGCCTGCTTTAACGCTGAAGCACTGTGATTGGTGGTAAGCGCTTACGTAAAACTACAGTTTTGCTTACCAAAAGGGCCATACGACTGTACGAGTCAAATGAAGCGACCGGCTACCATCACTCCATACGACTAGACGAGTTCATTTGTCATTTGGCACGTGACATGTGACATCTAATCCAGATGAAATTTGTGACATCTACGATTGAACAAGAATGTTAATTTACCTAAACCAATTTGATGTCACTATCGTATATGGTCAATTCTTTTATACCTTATTCTAGGGGAAAGCAACCAATATATAAAAAAAGTTAATTATATGCATGTTCTTAAAAAATAATGTTATTCTTCTGTATCAGTCAACACCATGCACCAACATAAATCACTTATGTCCTGTTCAAAAATTTGTATGGTCAATGACAAAATCTTGTGCTAAGTACATATAAAGAACACATATATAAAAATATATATCAAGAACAAAACTGCCTCTCCCAGTTAATAGTATCATTAGTCACCATTTTTCAAGTTATATAATGTGAGTGAACAAATGTTGCAAAAGAAATTACAAAGGAGGTTTCTAATGGCCTCCAACCAGAGAATAGAAGATTTGTTTTATCGAGTGCAACTACAGTGGATTTTTAATGCATGCTTTTATAATATTTTTTAAAGTCTTATGATTTATGAAGCCTATGGGAAGAGAGATCCAAAGATGGACCTAGTCCATATGAGCTTTAGAGCATTTAATTTTTAATTTAACTATTAAATTGATATTAAATAATTTAAATTTTATACTATTTTTATTCTATATTTGTTTAGTATCACATATATTAATATTCGTTTCAAGATTTTTATTTTTTATTTTTACGATAAATTAAGATAATATCATTATTTTCATTATAATAAATAAATACAACTTTTACAAAAATGTCTGCCCTCTCAAGTATAAGGGATCTTGTGTGCCCTCAAGGTAAACAAATTGGTGAACAAATTATTTTTTATATAAATTTTTTATTCAAAAATAAATTCTCTTTAAAAGTATTTTTTAGTATATACTTTAATAAATTATCAAAATGGTGAGAAGGAAGAAGCAAGAGAGGGGATCAATGAACCTCCCACCTCCTTCTTCCAACTTGTGTAAGGGAAATGGCCCTATATAAATAGAAGCAAGAGGTAGCTCCTTCCTCTCCTTTTTTTTTTTTATTCAGGTAAGGAAGGACTACTAGTAAGCCAAATCGGTTCACAAATCGTTCGAGCTTAGCTCGACTAATTCGATTTATACTTGAGCTCAAACTTGAAATAAGGCTCGTTAAGTATAACAAACCAAACTCGAGATTTTCCAAACTCGGCTTGTTAGCTTGTGATCTGACTCATTAATATATATTTTTTTATAAAAATACCATTTACTCTAATTATTCTTGTGAATTCTCTCTTTGATTGGTTGATAGTTGCTCTTGTTTACTTCAAACCTCAAAGACGATCGATTGCTCAACCCTTTTGGGTCCCCCAATATCTAATGTTGTTGTTTGCCGGTGGAATAAACACTATTGATTGAAGTGTTTTTTATAGGTCTAATAAGTTGGTTATTCTACATTAGTATACCCTATTGCAAAGTGTTGGACTCCTATGAGATAGCTCGCACTTCAATGGTATTAAGTTCATTACAATATTCTATTTTTTATAATTTTTTATTTTAAAGTTTTAAATGTGAACTTATTTAAAAAATTTGGGCTCTAGCGCGATTGTAACTTGAAGAATTTAGATCAATCAAAGTCGAACATATGTAGGTTCGAGTTTGGCTTGGCTCAATGCCACCCCTGGTGACAGCAAAATGTAGAGATAACAATTTGTAATTGGTGGAATTAATGAGTAATATAAAAAAATTATTAAGAATATAATCAATTTATTTTAGACAAAAAGAGTGTCTTTTTCTTACACTTACATATATAGAGGTTAAAATTTATAATATCATTTCTCTATGTACTAGAGTAATTAAAAATTTAACATTTACCTATATTCATTCCATATAGTGAATGATATCACCCAGCACAGGCATGAAGATCTCCCGGATCTTGGATCAAATTTGGGTCCTCGCAGGGGCTTTGGTTGCCGGCAGAAGGGAGGGAGATGCATTACGGAGCTTTGAGGAGAGGGGAGGGGAGGTGGGGAAGGAGGTGTTGATTTGGACGATGCCTACCATCTCTTCGGGACAATGCCTGGCTGAGCAAAGAGGCTTCTAGTACTTCAACTGTCAAGAATGCTAATCGCAACACTCCATGCGTTATTGTGGAGGTGGTCCTCGTGCGAATCAAAAAGAGGCGGAGGTTCCAAACTTTCAATGACCTCATCGGTAGGGGTGGTATCGAGTCTAGTTGAACCCAAACCTACCTATGTTGGAACTGAGCTTCATTTAAATATGTTTAACTCTCGAATCGAGCCTAACCTCGAGCCTAAAATTTTAATCGAGCTCAAGCCCAATAATTTTGACTCAGTTTCGTGCTCCAACTAACATTTAAAATTTTGCATAAAATAAAAGTAAAATAAATTTTATATAAAATTATGCATACATTTTTCATAAAATTGGGCATAACCTCAACTTAAAATTGAACATAACCTCTATTTATTAACCCTACAAAAAATTATTCATAAAATTTCCATAATTATGTAATCAAACACAAAAACATTCCTTTGAAAAGCAACACTAGTTTTGTCCATTTGTACTCAATCATATCATTCTAATTCAAGGACTAGAAAACCAGATCATGGAGATAGATAAAAAGTCAAGAAGAATGGTTTTGGATGACTTAATTGTATGGCCATTTTCGCTTTTTCTTCGGAGCATGGATTCATATAGCAGCGTCTCTAAAATGCTACCAATATATTATTCTAAAAAAATTTGAGTGGAGTTAGCATTAAGAGAGTACTTTGAGTACTTTAAACAATTTGAGTCTCTTTAAGAGCCATGAGGAAGAGACAGCGGGAGTTCAAGAAACAATTTTTTTTTCATGTGTGAATATTCACAAGTGAAAAATTGCGTTGGACGGGGGGGGGTCAGCTAGGACAGCTACGACTTAGGCGGTGGCGACGGAAGCGGCGGCGAAGGCGGCCAGCGAGCAGTTGTCGACGACGACGGAGGCGGCCATATCAGCGGATGGGAGGGGCTCGATGGTGACAAGAAGAGGAAGATATCACTCCCGGCTCCCGACTGTCGAGCCCTCGTTAAGTTAACGAGCCGGCATGCGAGTTTTTGAACCGAACCATGGTTCAATCAAACTCGGCTCGTTAACTCAAACAAACTTTTTCTAGATCTCGAACTCAGTTCGAGATCCAGATCAGTCGAATCGAACCGAGCCGATCTTGAGCCGTGCAAAGCTTAAACCCTTGGACCGTGAACGTTTTGGGTCAAGTCCGGCTCTAGCTTACCTACTTCTAATCTACACATTACCGGTTTCCAAACAAACGAACCTGACCGGATTTAATACTAGGCAGGGTTGGTATGAGTCGAGCAAGTTCGAACCAAAATATCTTTGAGCTTACTTGAAATGAATACTTCAAACTCAAACTTAAAATTGGGATGAATTCGAGTCCAAAAAAATTTTATCCAAGTTTGAGGCCAAGCTCGAGTATGTTAAAGCTCCAATTTACTTTTAAAACTTCAAAATAAAAAAATTACAAAAATAAATAAAGAGAATATAGTGATAACTTTGGTTATCTAGAACTGTAAGGTATCACAAAGGAATCCAATACTTTGCAATGAATCATACTAATGTATTATAACCAACTTGATAGACTTAAAAAAAAAAAAAAAACACCTCCATGAATAGTATTTATTCCATTGGAAAACAATAACATTAAATGTTGAGGGATCTAAAAAGGTTGACGGATCATTTGTCTTTGAGAATTGAGGTAAATAAGAGCAACTACCAACCAACTAAAACGGGAATTAACAAGAGCAATTAGAGTAAAGGGTATTTTAATTAAAAAAAACAAACGAGTCACCTCACAAGCTAACAAACCGAGCTTCGAAAATCTCAAGTTTGGTTTAGTATACTTAACGAGTCTTACTTCAAGTTTGAGCTCAAACCAAACTCAACTAAAAATTGAATTGAGTAGAGTTTTTTTCAAACCAAACTCAAATGGTGTACGAGCTGATTTGGTTTGGTGTAACCCCTAGTAAGACTAATAATTCAGCTTAGATAAGAACCAATTTAGAGCAACCGCAACGAGTTTAAGTAAAAACCCCACCTCATTTATGATGGCCGTAATCCACTCGATCAAGTGTTGTTTCCATAATTAGCGAGACAGAAAGATCATGAAACCACATAATTATTCTACTTGTGTAAATAATAACAAGTTAAAACCCCTCGAAAGGACTCGATTGAAAAATCAACCATACAATCTATACGTGAACATTAGGCTATGTTTGATTATGAGTTAAGAGATAGGTTATTAGAGATCACGCAAAAAAGGGAGAGAGAGAGAGGGGTTAAGAAATGTATGTTTTTTATAACGAAGGAGTGCTCTTATGTGAGTATGATATTACGGTAGGTGTTAGAATGTTGCATAGATGTGTGGACCAAAAAAAAAAAGTTAAATATTAGTGTAAAAGCATATTAAAAAATATATTATAATATTATATAATTTTTATTATTTCTATTATAGATTTTATCCATGTTTATTTTATATTGCAGATTTATGTTAAAATATAACAAGAATTTGGATTTTAACAAGGTGGGGCCTATCTCCCACCTTAGTAGGAAGATAGGGGATATAGCTTGCTCCTTTCTCCCCTATCTTTAAAAGAATTTTAGGAAAAAGATTTTTAAGTAATTTTTTATCTTCTGTTAACGGCTAAACAAACATTAGGTAAAGAAAGGCTAAGAATATGCCAATGACGAGATGGTAAATTTATTGAATCTTGATCCAATGGAGACGACAGAACAGGAGATCTGGAGGAGATCCGGCAATCAGGTTGCATCTACCGTGCTCATCCCGTATCCCTCCCCCAATCCCATGTTCCCTTACAAACATAAATCCAAACTGAAAATTTCAATCTTCAAGAAATGGGTAATCCGTATATCCGATGACAGGATCGGACGTGTAGAAAGTATCTCTGTTGTACTTGTTCAGTGGAGCATTAAGCTCAAACCTCCCAGGCAAGTCTGGGTTAGCCAAGAAGAACCGGCCGAATGCAACCAAGTCTGCATAATTCTCTGCAATGGCTTTGTTCCCGTCATCCCTGTTGTAGCCACCGACAGCTATGAATGTCCCCTTGAAAGCCTTTCTTATCGGCAGAAGACTCTGGGGAGTGGTCAGAGGCTCCCCGTGTTCTATGAACATCCTGGGTTCTATCATATGGACATAAAGGATTCCGTATTTGTTCAAAGCGTTGGCCATGAACAGGCCGAGAGCTTCTGGGTTGGAGTCCCCGGCCTCCATGAAATCGGCAAAGGGAGAGAGCCGGATCCCCACTCTGTCAGCTCCTATCTCGTTAGTAACAGCTTCCACTATTTCTAAAGCAAAACGGCAACGGTTCTCCATACTTCCACCGTATTGATCAGTTCTGTCGTTCACTTGGTCTTTCAAAAACTGGTCGATCAAATACCCAAGGGCTCCATGGATCTCAACTCCGTCGAAACCTGCACAACCAAATACAATTCGGGTGTCAGATAAGTTCACAGTTGAACTCCCTGAACGTAACATCTGAGGGATCACACCAACTGGTAAATAAACAGGAATAGTCCCACTTTTATTTGAATGAAGAAGCTTACCAGCTTCAATGGCATTCCGAGCAGCAAGTTTGAAGTCATTCACAATTTGAGGGATTTCATCAATCCGCAGCCTTCGTGGCGGGGAGAACTCTGAACCATCACCCATTCGAACATGAGGTCCAAATGGCTTATCGGTACAAGAGATTGGAGCTTCTCCATTTGGCATAAAACCTATCAAGAGAAAATTAATCAGGAATTTAACAAATAAATGATGTCACCAGAACAGGGATAAAAACAGTATCAACTTACTGGTATTGGAGACCCTTCCCACATGCCAAATTTGGCAGAAGAAAACACCACCCTTGTCATGAACAGCCTTCACAATGGGCTTCCAAGCCTCAATCTGTTCTTTCGTCCAAATACCAGGCGTGTCAGGATACCCTTGAGCGGTATCAGATACACCGGTAGCTTCGGTAATCAAGAGCCCACCTTTGGTTGTCCTCTGGGAATAATACAGTATGGCGTGTGGCTGAGGGACGTTCCCATAAGACCTTTGCCTGCTTAACGGTGCTAAGACGATCCTGAAATTATAAACAATTGAAGGAAAAAAATATTAAAACCAAAACGCATGAGCTCTTGTCGGCCGGGTAAATCGAGAACACAAATTGTTTATGCTGCTTGATCAGAATTACGGAGAGACGGAGCTTAAGCAAAAACATCGAGCTGAATCAGATACGAGCTACGGCCACGATGATTGCAAAATCGAATTCAGAGACAAAGACATTAACACAGGAACCGTTACTGAATTCGTCTAACACGAATTTTCAGCCTCAAATCTCACTAAAACTCTGGGGTATCGAGCTCAAAGAGCGGAAATGAAGACACTATGCCTCGTCATTCTATGGTCAAATAATAAATAGCCAGAGATCCGAATTGAGCTAACATTGATTCACAATCTCGCATACTACCTGTGGGAGAGATCGAAGTTCCCCATCCTGTAAGGGGTGAGAAGAGGGATTTTTGCCAATTGAGCGTTGTTCTCCATTTCTAACTCTCCGGCTTCTAACATGCAGTGATTGAGATTTTCACCGGATCCAGAGATGATTTATAGTCGTTGGCTCAGTGGCTGTTGTTGCCAAATGTTCGCACTTGTAGGTTCCATCCTCAAAAGATTAATAGAGAAGTCATAAACAAATTAATAGAGACGTCGAGGAATAGATTTACAGCGCAAAATCAGGCGGCATCAAAATTGCCTCCGCCGTGGTTCTACGACTCTATGAGTCAAATGAAGCGGCATTACGTCTCTTACAAGACTCGTATGTAGGTCAAATTCTTCTAGATTTCCTTTCGAAGTTTTCTCATAGAATAAGTTGAACTTCTCATAGAATAAGTTAGTGCTGACGCGCTATGGGATTTGTTAAGGAATTGAGGTTAATATAATATAATTAAAATTATTATATTAAATTTTAATTTTATATAGATCATGAATCCCATTTACATAATAAATGAACAATCATGTCAAAATTTAAAATTTGACATTATTTTAATCATTTATATAATAGAATATATTAATATTTTATTATACTATCCAAAATGATAATTTTAATTAAATTAGATGATTAAAATATATTTTTGATAAATTAGTTTTATTATGTTAAAATAATTATTGTAAAAATTTCAAGGCTTCTTTCACCCTCCACCAAAAAGAAAACGGAAAGGAGGAAAGGGGGCATGATTCCAATTTTTGTCAAAGGGAGATAGCAGGTCTTTTGTTGGCAAAAATCAACAAGGTAGTTTCTCTTCCTTTGTATTTCATTGAAAAACATGAGAGGAGATAGACTGAAAGTTTTTCTCTCCTTATATTTTATTTTGATTATCTATGAACTACAATGAATACACCCAAAAGTAAAGAAATTGGCTAATGGTTTCTAATTTCAAATCAACACTGGCAAGGCTAATTTCATAAAACGACTAAGTCCAGTTAACCTGCAACTAAGTGAAGGGGTGTGGGTGGAGAGGTAAATTTGATGTTTAAGCCACGAGCTATGTCCGACCTTTGCAGATATAATGTTATTCTTCTGTATCGGTCAACACCATGCACCAACATAGGTCACTTCTATTCTGTACAAAAACTTGTATTGTCAATGGAAAAATCTTGTGTAAAGTACATATAAAGACAAATACTCATACACATATATAAAAATATATATCAAGAACAAAACGGCCCCTTCCAGTTAATAGTATCATTAGTCACCATTTTTCAAGTTATACAATGAGAGTGAACAAATGTTGCAAAAGAAACTACAAAGGAGGTTTCTAATGGACTCCAAACTGATGAGTACTGAACCAGTAATCCACCTCTCCAATCATCTATAAACAACTTGGGACATGGAAAGTTCGTTGAGAAATGAGTTTGCAAAATGAGATCACTGCCCAGCAGATAAAACAATTGTATCACGGATTATTTCCATTGTAGGAAGTATAATTGCAGTCACAGGATTTTGCTCAAGTCCACCTCCTTCATCTATGATCAGCCTCAGACCCTCGATGTGAAGTTTTCCCAGATGTCCACTCACTATGATAGTTCCTCCTGAAAATAGAGAAAATTCATAGTGAAAAGGGTTATTGTTTTATTTTCTAACGAAACAAAAGCTTGTTAATAGGAAGAATTTGTAATGAGATATGTCAGATGACTGTGCAAGCACCTCGACTCAAATAAGATCATTCTTAATATACAACAAAGCAATTCTGTTTGGCACACAAATAACTAGCAATGTTGAAGTTAATGATGACCTCTTACTCTCCAAATCAGCGATTGTAAAATGACAAGGGGTCCTCTATCAACTCTTTCAGAGGTCTGAGATGGTTGAGAAGTGCAGATGCTTTTTAAACAGTTATTGGCAGTTTATAATTATCATGCACTACTCAGTTTCGAAACAGTCACAAGCTTTAAAATAAAATTGGAGTACACTGTCAGAATTTGCACTTTTTCTTCTTTTCATTGACCTTTCATACTCCAATAAGCCATAGTGACATTGTTTGTCCAACAGAATTCAAAAATTAAGCCCTCCAACAAGAAGGAAGAAGTAGACGTCTCTAATTGTCTACAATAATATCATCCAAACTACCTTTACTTCTACTGGTGGTGTCTGTGCCCCTCCCAACAGTTACGATACCAACAAAAGCATTTTTCAACTTAAGTCCAAATTAAACATTAACCTCTCAACATTTAGACAACATGAAGTTGATAACCAACTACCCTCCTTTTTTTTGTGTTTCTCTAAGCTTCACTGTATGTTCTTCCTCCATCAGTTTTGATTTTAAAGATTTTTTTTTAAATTTTCTTTTTTAAGATTCTCCTCAAACAATATACATGACAACAAAAACATAATGCGGGTTTACTCTGCATCAATATTCAGCAATAACCTTTTAACATAAAATTGGTCAGCAGTTTTCATTTTCTAATCAGAAGACATCAAAACAGTCTCTCAACCATTGCTTCTATCAGCATGCATGTTTGCAACAAAATTCATCTGAATACAAAATTTTAAACCATCATTTTTTCTCATTTTTTCTTGGCCTTGAGTTCAGCAAAACTTGTAATCAATGAAGAACAAGAACATTACTCTACTATTTGTTGTTTATTTGACTTCTCAAATAGAAGAAAAAGAAAAGCAAGACTAAATTTGTTTTATCAGAACAAGTGAGAAAGGCATTACCTTCAGGATCTCCCAAACATTTTTTCTCCGGCTAAGAGCTTCCACATTTTTTCTTCCACTAAGAGCTTTTAGTTGTTTTAATTGATTCTTAACTCCTTTTGTCTTCTCCAACCCTCATATCAATTTGCAACAATGTTTTGCAAGTTAAATATTTGTGTAAAAGCATATTAAAAATTATATTATAACATTATATAATTTTTATTATTTCTATTATAGATTTTATCCATGCTTGTTTTATATTGCAGATTTATGTTAAAATATAACAAGAACTTTAATTTTAACTTGCTCCTTTCTCCCCTATCTTTAAAAGAATTTTAGGAAAAAGATTTTTAAGTAATTTTTTATTTTCTGTTAACGGCTATTCCTCAATTACTCTTTATTTTAAATATGTAAAACACTCGCAAGAGTTAAAATGGGCTAACCAAACATTAGGTAAACAAAGGCTAAGAATATGCCAACGATCAGATGGTAAATTTTTTGAATCTTGATCCAATGGAGACAGACGACAGAACAGGAGATCAGGCAATCAGGTAGCATCTACCCTGCTCATCCCGTATCCCTCCCACAATCCCATGTTCCCTTACAAACATAAATCCAAACTGAAGATTTCAATCTTCAAGAAATGGGTAATCCGTATATCCGATGACAGGATCAGACGTGTAGAAAGTATCTCTGTTGTACTTGTTCAGTGGAGCATTAAGCTCAATCCTCCTAGGTAAGTCTGGGTTAGCCAAGAAGATCCGACCGAATGCAACCAAGTCTGCATAATTCTCCGCAATGGCTTTGTTCCCGTCATCCCTGTTGTATCCGTAGCCACCGACAGCTATGAATGTCCCCTTAAAAGCCTTTCTTATCGGCAGAAGACTGTGGGGAGTGGTCAGAGGCTCCCCGTGTGCTATGATCATTCTAGGTTCTACCATGTGGACATAAAGGATTCCGTATTTGTTCAAAGCGTTGGCCATGAACAGGCCGAGAGCTTCTGGGTTGGAGTCCCCGGCCTCCATGTAATTGGCAAAGGGAGAGAGCCGGATCCCAACTCTGTCAGCACCTATCTCGTTAGTAACAGCTTCCACTATCTCTAGAGCAAAACGGCAACGGTTCTCCATACTTCCACCGTATTGATCAGTTCTGTCGTTCACTTGGTCTTTCAAGAACTGATCGATCAAATACCCATGGGCTCCATGGATCTCAACTCCGTCGAAACCTGCACAACCAAAGACAATTCGGCTGTCAGATGAGTTCGCAGTTGAACTCCGTGAACGCAACATCTGAGGGACAACACCAACTGGAAATAACAAGATCACAATTACCGGCAAAGCAGTTGTATATGTTAAGGAATAGTCCCACAGATTAGTGAATACTTAAATTTATTAATTGAGAAATAGGTTCCTAAATTGTCCCAACTTTACTAGTGTAACTGTTAACTGAAGGCGACTTGCAGATCATTTGTCTCCTATATATTATATGACCCAGAGCCAACGGGTTCCCCGGTTACATCCACAAGTTAGTTATTAAAGTTCCTTCTACGCAGAAGGTCCTAGCAAAACAATGAGTCCCCATCTCCATCCGTTAAACAGAATCAACAAAAAGTACAATATAGAAGCAACTATTATTTGAACGAAGAAGCTTACCAGCTTCAATGGCATTCCGAGCAGCAAGTCTGAAGTCATTCACAATTTGAGGGATTTCATCAATCCGCAGCCTTCGTGGCGGGGAGAACTCTGAACCATCACCCATTCGAAGATGAGATCCCAATGGCTTATCGGTACAAGAGATTGGAGCTTCTCCATTTGGCATAAAACCTATCAAGAGAAAATTAATGAGGAATTTAACAAATAAATAATGTCACAAGAACAGGGACAAAAATAGTATCAACTTACTGGTATTGGAGACCCTTCCCACATGCCAAATTTGGCAGAAGAAAACACCACCCTTGTCATGAACAGCCTTCACAATGGGCTTCCAAGCCTCAGTCTGTTCTTTCGTCCAAATACCAGGCGTGTCACGATACCCTTGAGCGGTATCAGATACGCCGGTAGCTTCGGCAATCAAGAGTCCACCTTTGGTAGTCCTCTGGGAATAATACAATATGGCGTGTGGCTGAGGGACGTTCCCATAAGACCTTTGCCTGGTTAACGGTGCTAAGACGATCCTGAAATTATAAACAATTGAAGGAAAAAAATATTAAAACCAAAAACGCATGAGGTCTTGTCGGCAGGGTAAATCGAGAACACAAATTGTTTATGCTGCTTGATCAAAATTACGGAGAGACGGAGCTCAAGCAAAAACATCGAGTTGAATCAGATACGGCCTACGGCCACGATGATTGCAAAATCGAATTCAGACACGAACACATTAACACAGGGAAACGTCACTGAATTCGTCTAACACGAATTTTCAGCCTCAAATCTCGCCAAAACCCTGGGGTATCGAGCACAAAGAGCGAAAATGAAGACGATGTGCCTCGTCATTCTATGATCAAATAATAAATAGCCAGAGATCCGAATTGAGCTAACATTGATTCACAATCTCGCATACTTACCTGTGCGAGAGATCGAAGTTCCCCATTCTGTAAGGGGTGAGAAGAGGGATTTTCGCCAATTGAGCGTTGTTCTCCATTTCTAACTCTCCGACTTCTAACTTGCAATGATTGAGATTTTCGCCGGATCCAGAGATGATTTATAGTCGTTGGCTCAGTGGCTGTTGTTGTCAAATGCCCGTATTTTACTACATAATAACAACGCTACTTGTAGGTTCCATCCTCAAAAGAACAGTCAAATTTCTGATATTTTTTTCCTAACTACCTCAAACTACTAAAAACAGAAGACAAAATATAAAGTCACCTAAATATTTTCCGATAAACAAAATTAATAGAGAAGTCGAGGAATAGATTTACAGATGAGGTCTAGATACACCGCAAAATCAGGCGAGCAACACTTTTTCTCCGATCAAAATTTCCATTATCATTAATAGCCGCCGTGGTCATACATCTCGTGGGAAAGGGACGACAGAAATCAAAAGATCCAAGACCGTCCCCCGAAGAATCACGTTGCCGTCATCGCTTATGTCAGATTACCGACAGCTGATCAACTCCTCCGACCACCAGGAAGAAACCTCTCGAGCTTATTAGCCTGCTTTAACGCTGAAACACTGTCATTGGTGGTCAGCGCTTACGTAAAACTACAGTTTTGCTTACCAAAAGGACCATACGGACTATTCGAGTCAAATGAAGTGGCTACCAGCACTCCATTTGGCACGTGACATGAAGCACCCTCAAGTTGAATTATTATATTAAAATTTAATTTTATGTAGATCATGAATCCCATTTACAATAATTTAATTATTATATTAAAATTTAATTTTATGTAAAAGTACCCTGCCTTACCAAAGAGTAAGCCAGTCCATTAGAACTTCTTGGAGTGTGACACCAAGGTAATAGACATGGAACTAGATAAGTCAAACCATCATATTCTTACTTTTCTAATGTGTAACCATCATCTATGTAGCTGTAAATTGCCTAAATCACCATTCTCAGGTGATGGGATCTTGATGGTGATCACTTGATCTCATAGGAAATTGCCTTTGTTATCTAAATTGCTACTCAAAGATAGTGCAGTTCTATTCTCTAATCCATGATAATGGAAAACAAAAAAAATGAAAGAGAATAATGGATTTCATTTATTCATTTAATCATAAATAGGAAAAAAAGAGATGAGTCAAACAAATGTGATGAGATGACCCCTATTCAATTTTTGTAGTCTTATCTAAGGAGAACAACATATGCTTAATGTAGTTGGTTCTTTGTTCTTCGGGTCGTTGGCCATCCCTCCGAAGTTTTGGTTTTAATACCAATATTTAGCAACAAACCCAGTATATCTTTTATAAAGAGGGTGGAAGTAGTTAATTTCAAGAATAGGATGGATGCAACCAGCTACACTTTCTTCTTTGTGTACTAAATGGGAAAGAAAGGTGCACAAATTAAGAAGAAAGCAGAAAGCATATCTTTGTTGGTGGGCCAGGCTGCTAAAAGTGGGTTGATATGTATGCTAGATGCTTAACCTTTTTTTTATGAAATTCTAGATCTTGCTGATAATGTAATTTGTTAAAATAAATGGTGAGCTTTATTAAGCAAAAAGAATAAACTAAAAACAATCAGGGATGAGATGCCGAAACAAAAAGAGATTGAAGGAGAATCCCACTCCTAGCAAGAGCATCAATCAAAGTATTGGCCCAACGTGGTACATTAGTCCATATACAAGAAAGACAAGAGGAGACATACATGATGTCACGAAAAACAGTCAGGTGGCGCCAAGGGGGCTTGCAGAATGAGGATGAGTACCAAGAAATCACCACCATAGAATCTCCTTCGATGTTAAGCCGCCCTGATAGGTGATCACGAAAGAGAAAGTGGCCCTGGAGAAGGGCAATGAGCTCCACAGTAGTTGAGTCCGACATCCCAAGAGGTCCTCAAAAAGTGAGTAGGGTGGTACCATCTTAAGGGTTCCACTCGTAGACAGGTGGCCTGGGGAGGAGGCAAACATTTGTGCAATGAGACCCCAATTGGTGTGGAAGGGAATGCTACCTAGATGAACAAACTCATGACCCTAAACCTTAAACCAACAAATTTCATTATCATTTATAGGATAATTTAATGTTTTGGTCTCATGTTTTAAGATTATCTAATGGTTTTACTAATTCTCGGGATTACCCCAATCACCGAATTTACAGAATATTACATAATTTCTCCTTAAGGGAAGAAATCTCTGAGTAAATCTTAACACTCCCCCTCAAGTTGGTGCATAGATATCACTTATGCCCAACTTGTCAAGACATTTGTTAAAAGCTCGGTAAGACACTGCCTTGGTTAGCACATCGGCAAGCTGATCCTCAGATCGAACATGAGGGACTTCAATGATTCTTGCTTCTAACTTTTCTTTAATAAAGTGTCTATCAACTTCAACATGTTTAGTTCTATCATGCTGGACTGGGTTGTGGGCAATATCACATGCGGCCTTATTGTCACAATATAATTTCATAGGACTTGTCTGCTCAATATGTAGTTCTTGTATCAGATTTTTGATCCATAATAATTCACATATTGCCTTGGCCATTCCCCTGTATTCGGCTTCAGCTGAAGATCTAGCCACCACCTCTTGTTTCTTACTTCTCCAAGTGACCAAATTTCCACCTACAAATGTAAAGTATCCAGAGGTAGATCGTCAATCTTCTATTGACCCAGCCCAATCGGCATCGGTATAACCTTCAATTTTCAAGTCACCTCCCTTTTTAAATAAAATTCCTTTCCCTGGAGATGATTTCAGGTAGCGTAGGATACGGTTGACGACATTCATATGTTCTTCACTTGGAGAGTGCATAAATTGACTAACCACACTTAGTACATAAGCTAAGTCTGGTCGTGTATGTGCAAGATACATTAACATCCGAACTAGTCTCTGATAACGCTCCTTGTTAGCAGGAACTTGATCTGAATGTATTCCAAGTTTCAGATTTTCTTCCATAGGAGTACTGACTGGACTACATGCTGTCATACCAGTTTCCTTCAATAAATCCAAAACATATTTTCGTTGAGATATAAAAATTTCTTCCTTGGATCTGGACACTTCAATGCCAAGAAAATATTTTAAGTAGCCAAGATCCTTCATTTCAAATTCTCTAGCAAGACGATTTTGTAATGATTTCTTTTCTTCTGGATCATTCCCAGTTACTATCATATCATCAACATATACAATAAGAGTTGTGATGCCCTCCTTGTTATATTTCAGGAAGAGAGTATGATCTGAGTTGCTTTGCTTGTATCCGATAGATTTCATAAAATTCGTGAACCTTCCAAACCACGCCCTCGGGGACTGCTTCAAACCATATAGGGATTTCCTCAGTTTACATACTTGTTTGCCTCTTTTGTTTTGCATAATGCATCCAGGAGGTAATTCCATATATACTTCTTCTTGGAGATCTCCGTGTAAAAATGCATTTTTTACATCAAACTGATATAAGGGCCAATCAAGATTCACAGCCAGAGATAATAGAATCTGAACGGTGTTGATTTTGGCCACTAGTGCGAATGTCTCCATATAATCGATCCCGTAGGTTTGAGTATATCCTTTGGCGACAAGCCTTGCTTTGAACCTTTCAATGGTGCCATGAGCTTTATATTTAATGGTAAATACCCACCTGCATCCAACTGGTGTCTTTCCTACAGGTAGGTCAACCACTTCCCATGTTGACCTCATTTCTTCATTCATGGTTTCTTTCCATTTAGAATCTTTCAAGGCTTCCTGCACACTATTAGGAATAGATATAGCAGATAATTGATTCACAAATTCATGGCTTCTTTCCATTTAGAATCTTTCAAGGCTTCCTGCACACTATTAGGAATAGATATAGCAGATAATTGATTCACAAATACCTCATTTGCCTTTGACAATCTATGATAAGACACAAAATTATGCATGGGATACTGAGATTTAGAGGTGAGAAGAGGTTCATAATTGACTCTAGGTTTTCCTCTTGTGGTTCGATGAGGTAGCACTCTTAGTTGAGTTTCAGAACTTACCTGAGGTTCAGAAGTGGACTCGGACTCAGAAGGCAATTGATCCATTGGTACATTATGAAGGGGGGAAGATGGCAGCTGAGACTCTGGTTGCATCACTTCCATCTGGTCTTGTCTTTCTCCATCATGTGAATCATTTTGATGTCCACAGTTGTAATCGGAATATTGACCACTTGTAGTATCCAAGATATCCAAATGATGATAAAGGGTCTTTAATTCAATCGTGTTCTCCTCCTATATTGAAGACTCGGGAGTAGAATAATACATGTTTTCTTCGTGAAATACCACATCAAGAGTGACAAACAATTTGCGAGATGGAGGATGATAACAACGATAACCTTTCTGATGTTGAGCATAACCAACAAAAACACACTTGAGAGCTCGGGGTTCCAATTTATGTCTCAATATCTTATGGAGGTGAACAAAGGCTACACACCCAAAAACTTTAGGTGGTAGATTTGGCACAGCAGGTGAACTTATGGTTTTATGAAGAACACTCAAGGGAGTCTGAAATTGTAACACACTCGAGGGTATTCGATTAATAAGGTAAGCTGCAGTTATGATGGCTTCACCTCAGTAACTTGCCGACATATGAGCTTCAAACAAGGAAGCACGAACAACCTCAAGAGGTGGCGGTTCTTTCTCTCTACAACTCCATTTTGCTGAGGGGTGTACGGACAAGTAGTTTGATGAGTAATACCGTGATCATCTAGATATTCTTTGAAACTTTGATTCACAAATTCTCCCCCATTGTCACTTCGAAGTGTTCGTATTGTAGAATGATATTGAGTGACTATCATTTTGTGAAATTGTTTGAACAACGAACTAACTTCACTTTTTGACTTCATTAAACAAATCCAAGTCATACGAGTGTGATCATCAATAAAAGAAACAAACCACCGTTTATCACTAAGAGAGGCTATATTTGCTGGACCCCACACATCAGAGTAAATAATCATAAACGGTTCTGAGCTCCTATTCATGCTTATTGGGAATGGAACATGATGACTTTTTGCCAATTCACATACATCACACTTAAAATCTGAAATAGATAGCTTTTCAAAAAGTGTAGGAAACAATTTCTTTAAATAACCAAAGGATGAATAACCCAACCGTTTATGCCATAACCAAATGTCAGAATCTGCAGATTTATTCTTTATGGAGAACGCTTGGGCTAACTGATGAAAACTTTCTGGCTGCAGATCAAAGTAATAGAGTTTCCCCCTTCTAGTACCATACCCAATTGTCTTCTGAGTTCGGATGTCCTTAAAAACACAAAGGTTAAGCCAAAAAACCACAATACAATGCAGAGTACGAGTTATTTGAGCAACTGATAATAGATTATGATTGAAGGTTGGAACAACTAATACAGAATCAAGGCTCATTTTTCAGTGAGAATGATAGAACCTTCTCCAATAACGTGAGATGGAGTACCATTTGCTGTAGATACGATATGTTGTTCAAATGGTTTCATACTTTTAACATGAAGATTGTCAAAGGTCATATGATCGGTAGTACCAGAATCAATTATCCATTCACTATTTCTACTAGGAGTAGAAGTATTAAGAACCTTACCAGATGTAGCGATTAAGACTGATGCATCCTCAGTTGTGTGAGAGGTGGAAGGTTCTGCTACTACAACGGAAGCATAATTATTTGATTTGGAGTTCCGTTTGCGAGGCGCTTTTGTAGGGTCCCACCATTCTGGATACCCGATAAGTTCATAACATCGTTCTTTTATGTGCCCAGTCTCACCACAGTGAGTACAAATGCGCTTTGGTTTGGTTGTTCCAACCTCATAGCTACGATTCTGAGATCCTGATGTTCGATTTTGATAACTGTTAGGACCAGTTGGTCGAACTGTTTTAGGCTTAGCTCGACGTGCTACCATTGCAGATGTCTCAACACGGTCAACTTCACTATTTAAAGTGGTTCTACGAACAGAGTCACGACGTACATAAGCATAGGCTTCTTCAAGATCCAATATCGGGTCTTTTATGAGAATTTCGCCACGGACTTGTTCGAATTCTGCATCCAATCCGTTTAAGAAAATATGAATGCGCAATCTTTCAACGGATTTCCTATAAGCGATAACATCATCAGGATCTTTCATTATAGTCCTGTCACGATGATCAAGTTCTTGAAAAATTTCCACAAGATCACCATAATACGATGATAAAGGACGACCAGTCTGTTTGGTGGAGAAAACTCTCTGATTTAATGAAAATAATTGTGATTCATCTGACCCATCATAGAAAGTTTTTTCCAGAGTATTCCATATTTTGCATGCGGTACGCAGCCGAATATAGCGCTTCATAATATCTGGTGACATAGAGGTTAACAACCACTCCTTGACTTTTTGATTTTCAGCATACCATTTCGCATAGGAGGCTTCCGTTTCTTGTGGGAATGGTGTTTTTCCCATAATATATTCAAGTTTTTCTCGTCCCGCAATTTGCATCTCCATGATCTGGGACCATACATCATAGTTGACTTCGGTAAGAGTGACACTGGTTGTAAAACCAGAGTGTTCGGATTGCACATGAATAATCGGTGTTAATTCCTTCGACATGATGAAAAGAAGGTCCGTAGAGTGGTCCGATCTGGTCTGGTTCACAACAAATAATATTGGTCCGATCCGGTCCGTATAATGATTCGGTATGGTCTGATTCCCTTTCTAAAAATAATTTTGGACCAGTCCGATCTGGTCCGATCAGTAGACTGGTTTGGTCCGGTTCGCTTATGCTGGGCCGATCTTGGTCTGTCCGAGACCAGATCGCTCGGGCAGAAATACGACACACACCTAAGTTCAAAAATAAAAATTTATCTTGGCAAGTTAATGTACCTCTTCTTCGTCGAGATGAAGAAGTTTTCGTGTCTCGACAGTGCGTCTCCCCCTTCGCCAGCGTCGGCTCTGACGATATTCTGGAATACTGTCGTCGGTGAAGGTTCTGTTGAGGTCCGAGCAGTGTCTCGGCTACGATCTTCGGCGGCCTGCGGAACGTCTGAACAGCGCTGTTTTGCGGCGAGTCGTCGGTCGGCGAAGCTTTCGGATGGAAAGGCCGAGCAGTGGCTCGGATACGGTCGGCAGCGGCTTGCGGAATGTCTCGACGAAGCTTTCTGATGGAAGATCGTCGGTGGCGGCCTGCGGAGCTTCCAAACAACTCTGTTTCGCGGTGAAACAGAGTTTAGATTACGGAACAGAGATTTTTTTTCACTCTGTTCTTCCGCTACAACTACGGAACAGAGCTTTCGCTCTGATCTTCGGTGACGAGAAGGAGAAGGAGATGATTCTCCTGCTCTTATACCAACTCGAAAATAATGATTCACATTCAATCTCTCTTTCTCATTCACATCATCGGCTTAAATAGCCGTTATACAAAAAATACATGGAAGAATTGAAGTGATTAACGCGATTACCCCAATCACCAAATTTACAGAATATTACATGATTTCTCCTTGAGGGAAGAAATCTCTGAGTAAATCTTAGCAGTTTTAAGATTATCTAATAGTTTTGCTGATTCTCTTGCCAAGAGGGGGTTTCCTTCCAGTTTTTCATTGTAAGGGATCAGTTGTTGTGCCTTCGGGCTCTTGTTGAAAATTTCCCTCTTTTTTTTTTTTAAAAAAGAGACTTTTACATTTGATTGTCAACTATAACTACCTAGGTGAGAAACCATATCTTGCTCAACTCTTACAACATCCGTATTTTTTAACTTTTTTTAACTATTTGGCTTCTGCAATTCTTAAGACATGATAACATGTCAATGACTTTTGTGAGTATTTTCATGTTCACAACTTTTTCTTTACGCTACAAACATGAGACCTTGTGGATAATGTCCTGCTACTAATAATTTCATCAATTTTATTGAAATGCTGTTATCTCAAAGTAGTTTTGGCATTTCTGACCTATTTTTAGTGGAACATATAAGAAATGGGAATCTGTAGCTTAAGTCATCTTTTTGGGTTTTTTTTAACTGTTACATATGGTAAAGTTCAGCAACTAAATTTTTATAATTTTTTTTTTTTTTTTTTTAAGTTCATCTTCTTATGGATCTTATGATACTTTTTGATATTCCACCTTTTTAAGTTGATATACAAATGAAATATGTAGTATCTAGCATATCCGTGCATTTGTCTGAGGACTCTAATCTTTATCCCTGGTAACTTGTATGCAGGTCACTTGGTCTTCCTCCCCCTAGGGATAAGACATTGTTGAGGCACTCAATTTTGGGCCCAAGTGGGTGGCTAGGACCCGTTTCTGGCACAAGGGTATGGACTGAAAATGTATCATAACCCTATTAATATCACCCAATGGATAGATGATAAAATTTGAATTTGGCAGAAGTGACGCTGGGTAGATGATAGAACTGTAGTGGCCTGGAGTGCACACAACTTAATATGAGGACCTTGTAGATAGCTAAATGAATAGAAAGTGGCCTATTGTTCTTCTTTGTTCTTCTATTCATGATGTTGTCATTCTTGTTGTTATTCATGTTATTAATGCTGCAATCCCATTTGTTTTAGAGTTGATCTTTGATATATTTGATGACATTTCTCCTGCTGATAAATGGCCAGAATCAGGGAGAGCATTATGGTCCTTTGGCTGCAATAACTCTAGCATGGAGTCAGTTCTTTCTCTAGATGATGGCAGATGGTCCAGTCCAAGAAAAGACTCCAGCTCTCTCCCTCTGGATGTCACTAGAAATAATGCTCAGTTTAACATTGTAAGACATCCTTCTCCTCCCCTCCTGTTCTTGCTCATGTACAGCAAGATGTTCTCCAAATACCACCATCAAGAGAATGATGGTCACTCAAGATAGATCCTATGATCCTGTTCTTGAACCCAATTTTAACATGGTACTGGAGCCGGTACTTCAGGTACCTGTGTGTAGGCTTGCATCTAAAATTTACCATGCATAGGAGTCATAAAAAAAGGGCTCATAGGTGAGGATGAGTGTTCAAAATTGTTCTTCATTGATTTAGAATTAGAAAAAATCTTGTGCTCATTAATTGGAAATTGGGATCCTAGCTTTAACTAGTCATTTTGGAATGAACTTGAATCAAATTTTATTTTAAAGAGCTATACTATTTCCTACGAAAGTGAAAAACGGTTCAACTATTGATTGGAGAAACTAAGATTGCGTTTACTCTGTGCTTGGGTGAATTAGGAGTAATGAGCTTAATTGGTTCATAAACTGAACATGAGAGAATATGGATTGGCTGAATTTTGAGTCCTGACCAGTAAAATCAAGCTTTGATTTCATCACGTCCCAAACTTAAACACAGAGAACTTCAGAGATTTACTTGAGTTTCAGAGTTCAGGTTCTTCTTGCGTATGGGTTGAACATTTTCATTTTGTGAAAACTGTTGCTTGTGCGGTGTCAGACAACAAATGAAGAAGGAATATTTGCTGTGCAAGATAAGTTTTCTCTTTTCCAAATTGGCTGGATACATTTCCTTGGGACTTAATTTATCATACAGCTCTTCTGGGTGAAAATTTAGAAAACAATAACAACCTTTTCTTGAACTGTATCTGATATAAGCTAGACTGCTGCATAAGAGTATTATTGATCAGTCCCTACCTTCCTTTTGGTTCCCTTTTAATTGTATGACACATTTTGGCTTGACAGACGCACCCAACGCAGACTTGCTTCATGTCTTCAATTGACCTTCACACTCTCTAGTCATACCAGGGGAGAAATAGTTTCCTATGTTTTACTTTGATGAAAGCAATGCTCCTCCGGTTTCACATCTCAATATTTACTTTGAGCTTGTTGGAAAATTTGCCCTTCTATTTGAGACTTGGTGTTTATTATGTTAAAATAATTATTCTAACATATTATTAAGATTATTTTAAAAAATTTCAAGGCTCCTTCTACCCTCCACCAAAAAGAAAATGGAAAGGAGAGGGGGCATGATTCCAATTTTTGTCAAAGGGAGATGGCAGGTCTTTTGTTGGAAAAAATCAACAAGGTAGTTTCTCTTCCTTTGTACTTCATTGAAAAGCATGAGGGGAGATAGATTGAAAGTTTTTCTCTCCTTATAATTTTTTTTGATTATCTATGAACTAAAATGAATACACCCAAAAGCAAAGAGATTTGAATGACTGTGTATATGATAATGGTTTCTAATTTCAAATCAACACTAGCAAGGCTAATTTAATAAAACGACTAAGTCCAGTTAAATTGCAACTAGGTGAAGGGGTGGAGGTGGAGAGATAAATTAGATGTTAAGCCACAAACTATGTTTGACCTTCGCAGATATAATATTATTCTTATGTGTCAGTTAACACTGTTGGAAGATGGGCCCAAGCCCACACAACCAAGGAAACCCATATATCCAAGTGTTTTGGAAGATGGGCCCAAACCCATAAGACCAAGGAAGACCTACACATCTAACTTAGATGTGTGGAAGATAGGCCCAAACCCACATATCAAGGAGAAGGTCCACAAACCCATACAATGATAGCAGGATGGTAAATAATGAGTAACCTCATAGAGATGGCATTGATGTAATTAGGTTAAAATTCCAGAGTTATAAATGTAATACTGTAGTTTGATTAGGGTGTCTTTCTTTTTTCTCCATGAACTAAATCTATGGAGTCCAGAAAATCAACAAACACCATACACCAGCAAAGATCACTAATATTCTGGTCAAAAACTTGTATTGTAAATGACAAAATATTGTGCTAAGTACATATAAAAACAGATACTCATACACATTTATAAAAATATATCAAGAACAAAACTGCCTCTCCCAGTTAATAATATCATTAGTCACCATTTTTCACGTTATACAATGAGAGTGAACAAATGTTGCAAAATAAACTACAAAGGAGGTTTCTAATGGACTCCAAACTGAACCAATAATCCACCTCTCCAATCAGCCATAAACAACTTGGGACATGGAAAGTTCATTGAGAAATGAGTTTGCAAAATGAGATCACTACCCAGCAGATAAAACATTTGTATCACGAATTATTTCCATTGTAGGAAGTATAATTGCAGCCAAAGGATTTTGCTCAAGTCCACCTCCTTCATCTATGATCAGCCTCAGACCCTCGATGTGAAGTTTTCCATGATGTCCACTTACTATTATGGTTGGTGTCTCAGCCAACTCCTGAAAATAGAGAAAATTCATAGTGAAAAGGGTTATTGTTCTAACGAAACAAAAGCTTGTTAATAGGAAGAATTTGTAATGAGATATGCCAAATGACTGTGCAAGCACCTCGATTGAAATAAGATCATTTTTAACATACAACAAAGCAATTCTGTTTGGCACACAAATAGCCAGCAATGTTGAAGTTAATGATGACCTCTTACTCTCCAAATCAGCGATTGTAAAATGACAGGGGCTCCTCTGTCAACTCTTTTAGAGGTCTGAGATGGTTGAGAAGTGCAGAGGCTTTTTAAACAGTTATTGACAGTTTATAATCATCAGGCAATACTCAGTTTCGAAACAGTCACAAGCTTTAAAATAAAATTGGAGTACACTGTCAGAATTTGCACTCTTTTCTTCTTTTCATTGACCTTTCATACTCCAATAAGCCATAGTGACATTGTTTGTCCAGCAGAATTCAAAAATTAAGCCCTCCAACAAGACAGACGAAGTAGTCGTCTCTAATTGTCTGCAATAATATTATCCAAACTGTCTTTACTTCTATTGTAGGTGTCTGTGCCCCTCCCAATAGTTACGATACCAACAAAAGCATTTCTCAACTTTAAATCGAGATTAAACATTAACCTCTCAACATTTAGACAACATGAAGTTGACAACCAACTACCCTCCAGGAATAGGCTTAGCACTCCTTTTTTTTTTTCTCTTAGCTTCACTCTATGTTCTTCCTCCATCAGTTTTGATTTTAAAGATTTTTTTTTTTAAATTTTCGTTTTTAAGATTCTCCTCAAACAATATACCTGCCAACAAAGATTTACTCTGCAACAGTATTCACAATAACCTTTTAACATAAAATTGGTCACCAGTTTTCATTTTCTAATTAGAAGACATCAAAACAGTCTCTCAACCATTGCTTCTACCAGCAAGCATGTCTGATTTGAATACACAATTTGAAACCATCAATTTTTTTCATATTTTCAAGGCCTTGAGTTCAGCAAAACTTGTAATCAATGAAGAACAAGAACATTACTCTACGATTTGTTGTTTATTTAACTTCTCAAATAGAGGAAAAAGAAAAGCAACACTAAAGTTGTTTTATCTGAACAAGTGAGAAAGGCATTACCTTAGGGATTTCCCAAACATTTTTTCTTCCGCTAAGAGCTTCCACCTTTTGGATGCTGGTGTCCTTAGCTTTTAGTTGTTTTAACTGATTCTCAACTCCTTTTGCCTTCTCCAAACCTGCATGCACGGCCATCAGTTTGCAACAATGTTTCCCTTTTGAATCTTCAATCCAAACGTTGTCCTGTAGATATCATCACAAACATTAACTCAATCTCCATTTTTTTTCCAGTGGGATATAACAACAAATAGAGCTTGACCGCTTGAAAACCAATAAATTGCAGTAGCCTAGCTGCATCCCACTTTATACCTCTTCATGGACCCAGGCCAGATTCGAGAGAAATTTTTTGTGATCCTCTGGGACTGCTTTGGCCAAGTCTGCAGCAAAATCATTCACCAGGACAATACACATTTCACATTAAAATCTTTCACAGAATGTTAAAACAGAACAGGGCATCTTTCATTAAAGAGACAAACTCCAATTGATTTCAATTGCAGAAGTTTCATGCAGAATAAGAGAAAATGAATGTGATTTCGTAGAAATATCACTGAGCATCCGTTAAACAGAAGGAGACCGACGTGTCAAGTATAATAATATTATGAAAAAAATTCAATGGCCGGTGGGATTCTAAATTTGGGTCGATTCATGAAGCCGATTTAATCCATTTGAGAGGAAATAGAACACGATTTCAATTCTATGTCGAAGACGTCTTCCCGTGATAAGTCCCTCTAGCTTCATATATTCCAGAGGAAAGAAATCAGAAATGGAAAATCCTTACTGGGGGAGCCGTGCGGAACCCCATACGATTCAAAAGTGGGAGCCGCATCATAAATAGAGCCCTTGTAATCCATCCCCTTCTTCGCGTTGAACCTCTCCTTGATGCAGCCACCCCATCTCCTCCCCTGGACATGCATATTCTCGTAACCCGTCCCCTTGAACCATCCCTCCCTCTCCTCGTTGGCCTGGAACTCCGCCCATGTGGCGGAAAAGGGGGAACCATCCGGCGGGGGCGGGAGAGCGCCCACGAAAGCAGCAAAGGCGAAGTCGTGGTTCCCGCAGAGGAAGACGTGGGTCTGGTTCGGGTACCGAGACGGAAGGGAGATGAGGAAGTCGAGAACGAGGCGGGTGCCGGGCCCGCGGTCGCAATAGTCGCCGAGGAAGATGACTAAGGCAGACTCGAAGGCCGATGCAGGCAGTCGGTATTGGAGATTAGACCAGAGGGACTGAAGCTTGGAGATGTAGCCATGGAGGTCGCCTACGCAGATGACAACGCGATTTGTGCAGTTGCTGCTATCGGACGCTGAACTCATCGTACTTAGGTGCCAAGCAGCTACGGCTTTGTTCAACAGAATTTTCAATTACCGAACACTTGCTCTCCTCCACAGAATTTCAATACCTGAACATCGGCAAGCAGAGAACAGAAGATTTGTTTTATCGAGTGCAACTACAGTGGATTTTTAATGCATGCTATTATAATGTTTTTTAAAAGTCTTATGATTTATGAAGCCCGTGGGAAGAGAGATCCAAAGATGGACCTATTCCATATGAGCTTTAGAGCATTTAATTTTTAATTTAACTATTAAATTTATATTAAATAATTTAAATTTTATACTATTTTTATTCTATATTTGTTTAGTATCTCATATATTAATATTCATTTCAAATATTTATTTTATTTTATTTTTATGATAAATGAAGATAATATTATTATTTTCATTATAATAAATAAATACAAATTTTACCAAAACGTCTGCCCTGTCAAGCATTAGGGATCATTTGTGCCCTTAAGGTAAACAAATTGGTGAACAAATTATTTTTTACTATAAAATTTTTATTCGAAAATAAATTCTCTTGAAAAATATTTTTTAATATATACTATAATAAATTATAAAAACGGTGAGAAGGAAGAAGCAAGAGAGGGGGTCAATGAACCCCCACCTCCTTCTTCCTACTTGTGTAAGGGAGATCCCCCAATCGAAATAGAAGCAAGAGGCAACTTTTTCCTCTCCGTCTTTTGTTTTTATTTGGGTAGAGAAGGACTACTAGCAACTAGGGGTGGCACCAAACCAAACTGGTTCACAATTTGTTCGAGCTTGACCAGTTCAATTTATACTTGAGTTCAACTCGAACTCAAACTTTAAATAAGACTTGTTAAGTATAACAAGCCAAACTCTTGGCTTATCAACTCGTGATGCGACTCATTAATGTAGATTTTTTTACAAAAATACCCTTTAATTATTCTAGTGAATTCTCTCTTTGATCGGTTGATAGTTGCTCTTGTTTACCTCAAACCTAAAAATTAATCGATTATTCAACTCTTTTGGGTCCTTCATCATCTAATGTTGTTGTTTACCAATGGAATAAATATTATTGATGAAAGTATTTGTTCTTTTTTTTAGGTCTATTAAGTTGATTATTATACATTAGTATACTCTATTATAAAGTCATGGACTCTTCTATGATAGTTTGCAGTTCAATGGTACTAAGTTTATCAAAATATTTTTTTAATTTTTTTTATAATATTTTTATTTTATAGTTTTAAATGTAGGTTGGAGCTTGAACCGAGCTCAAACTCAAAGAATTTAGATTAAATTAAACTCGAACATATGTAAGTTTGAGTTTGGCTTAAGATGACAATTTGTAATTGGTGGAATGAATGAGCCTTCCCCTTGCCCTCCTCCCAGGGAAGGGTTTCCGCCGATGGAAGAAATGAGGAAAGGGTGGGGGCTCCTCTTCCTTTGCTTCCAATGGTGGGAGACAATACTTTGATTTTTAATATATATTTTTTTAAATTTCAATATTTTTTTAAAATTTTAAAGTTGATGATAACACTATAATATCAAGTGTTTCCAGGCCCCTAATCATTGAAGGGGATTAAGCAAATGTAGGGGTGGGCACGGGTTTCCCAAAACCCGATCACCGATCCCGAAACCTGAACCCAGAAAAGACCCAAAAAAAAAAAACAAATTGTCAAACCCGACCCTTAATCACTCTCCATCCCTGCCCTGTTCCCATAAACCTGACTTAAACCCAACTGATGTCCAAAAGTTGCTTGTAAGAGCCTCAAATTTTTTTCATATTTAAAAGAAAAGAATTTTACCATGGAACTCGCCAAATGTGGAGCCTCCTCCAGTCCCTTGTTCTAAAGGGTGGGCTCCCTTGATCTGTAATTCTCCTTTTTCCGAAATAATAGCACACTTTTTTAAAAAAAATCTCTCATTGTTTGGGACGGTTCGCCCTCCTTGTAATCTTGCTCTTTTGAGCCTTTTAATATAACTCAGTATTATTTCCAACATTTTTTTTTTTTTTTTACCGTTGCTGCTGCACTATTTGCAGATCTCTAGTAGTTGCAGACCACTTGTTAGAAAAAAGGCTGCATTGTGTCTCTTGCGATTGTATAGGAAAAATCCTGATGTTGTCAATGTCGATGGGTGGTAAGTTGCTGGATTCTTTGCTAATGTATTTCTTGCTTATTGGTTTGCAAGTATTAATATTGTTTCAACTTCCTTTTCAGGTCAGATCGCATGTCGCAGCTTCTAGATGAGCGTGATCTTGGGGTTTTGACCTCCGTTATGAGCGTTCTAGTTGCTTTAGTTTCTAACAACCATGATGCCTATTGGAGCTGCCTTCCAAAATGTGTTAAAATTTTGGAGAGGCTTGCCAGGAATCATCATAAGTATCTGGACAGCGTATCATAATTTTGCCTATTTTCCTTGGCTTGAGAACAAATGTAGTACAAATTGGAAGCGAAAAAAGTCCTTTTAGAGTGGTTGAATCCTTGCCAACAATTCCGTCTAACTCATATATTGTAAAAAAAGGAAGAAGGCGATTGATAATTGTATAGTGTTTTTATTGTTTAGAATGTAAGCTAGGAAAAAGTGCACTGTTTTCTAGACTTTATCAGATGAGTCAAACAGGTTCTCTAGTCTTAGAGATTTATTTGTTGTTATTATTTTACTTTCAAGGAGAATGAAAGTGGTGTGGATGCAAGGGCTTCTTAGTGATTAATAAGTCTTTGCTCCCGGCTTTCGGTAGCCTCTAGTAGGGGTGGCTTTGAATCGAGCCGGTTCGCGAGCCGGCTCGGTTTGGCTCGGTTTGATTCGTCGTTTATCGAGCTCGAGTACCGAAATCGGCTCGTTTACCTTAACGAGCCAAGCTCGACCGAAGCTAGGTTCGGTTCGTCGGCTCGCGAGCCGGCTCGAAATGAGTCGGATCGGTATGAATCGGTAACGGATCGCGAGCGAGCGGGGAGCGAGAGCGAGGGGGGGAAAAATTTTCCTCCCCCCTCATCTCCGCCGACCCCTCCCATCGGTTGTTGCCGCCGCCTCTACCGCCATCGTAGCTGTTCACCGGCGTCTATACCACCGTCGCAGCTGCTCGCCGGCCACCTCTGTGGCCGTCCGTTCGATTTCTTCCTCTCCTCTCCGTCGCCTCTATTTCCGTCGCCGCCGCTTCCGTCGCCGCCGACTCCGTCGTGGCCGTCATCCCCGATGATAGGTCCTCCCCGGTGCCGTAACCCCTTCCCTCCGCGTTGTCTTGGCGGAAAACCAGAACAGGGGAGAAATAATCTCCCCCTTCCTCGCGAGAAGATGATCTCGCAGGTGCGATTTCGAGCGTGCGAGATCATAAAATAAAAAATAAAAAAACTTTTTCCTCTGGAAAAAATTAAAAATAAATTTTATAGAAATAATTTTCTATAAACTATTAGTGTCTCATGTTTTTTTAAACATTTTTCTAATTGAAATTTTTTATTAAAAATCATATAATTTTCTAAGTAAGATTTTTCGTACCAAGATGGGGTAGAAAACTGTATAAAAAATTTTTGAATAAGTATTTAACAGTTGATGCTGTAATACTTTTAGCATGAAGCAATTTTCATTGCAATTTTGTGTTTGATATTTTATTTAATTAAAAATTTATCGATAAGTATAATAATATATTAGATTGATTATTAATTTTTATTTATTTCCCTAGAAGAGACAATAAAAGGTCCATTTACCTTTCCTAAGAAAATTTAAAAATATTTCTTGTAATTTTCTAATAAGTCACTAATAGTAATAAGATTTTATTTAAAGGTTTTTTTGGGAATATGTATCATAGGAAAAATATTTAGTTTTTCCTAGAATATAAATTTTTATTTAGGAGCACTAAGGAGACCATAATAAATTATGGCCAGATTCAAAAATTACAAAACAAGCTAGACAACAATTGGAGTAAAAAATATTAATATTGGTGCATTTTAATCCATTATTGAAATTCAATCCTGAACCTCCCCTATCATTATATTTTTAAAAAATGTATGCATAATTTTATATATAATTTATTCAAAGCCACCCCTACGTGCGAGATCATAAACAAGGAAAAAAAAAAACTCTTTGTCCCTTCCTCATGGCTCTTAAATAAATTAAAAAGATATTTTAGTAGAAATACGTTTCTAGAGACTATTAGTGGTTTTTTCAATAAATGTTGAAAAGACATTTTTAATAGAAATATAGGGACCATTAGTGCCTCATATTTTTTCAAAATATTTTTCTAATTATAAATTCTTTTTAAAAAATCATATAATTTTCCAAGTAAGATTTTCTTACCAAGATGGGTTAGAAAACCATATAGAAAAATTTTGAATAAGTATTTGACAGTTGATGACATAATACTTTGAGCATGAGGAAATTTTCATACCAATTTTGTGTTTGACATTTTATGTGATTAAAAATTTATCGATAAGTATAATAATATATTAGATTAATTATTAATTTTTATTTATTTCCTTAGAAAAGGCAATAAGAGGTCCATTTAACTTTCCTAAGAAAAATTTAAAATATTTCTTGTAATTTTCTAGTAAGTCTGTAATAGTAATAGGATTTTATTTAAAGGATTTATAGTTTTTATTTGGGTGATTGTAAATTGATAGTGATATTTTATTTAATTTTGTTGTGTTTGATTGTTGTATGGAGTTTATTTATAATGTTATGCAGTGTATGGAGTGTTTAGATTATTTTATGGAGTGTATAAACAATTTCATGAAGTGTTTATGGAATGTATAGACAATTTTATGGAGTGTTTATGGAGTGTTTATACAGGTATTATGTATATTGATTATGCCCAATTTTAAGTAGAGGTCATACCGAATTTTATACAAGTATTATATATATAGATTATGCTCAATTTTAAGTAGAGGTTATGCCCAATCTTATACACATATTATATATATAAGTTATGCCCAATTTTATGTAGAGGTCATGCCCAATTTTATGTAAAATGTATGCATAATTTTATATACATTTTATTCGATATATATTTTTTGAAATGTTTTAAATATATGTTGAGGCTCGAGCTCGGCTCGAAGCTCGGCTCGAACTCGTTGGGCTCGAGCTCGATAATAATTTTAGGCTCGAGACGAGGCTCGGCTCGAAGCTCGGCTCGAAATATTTAAATCAAACTCGACTCGAACATAAGCAGGTTCGGGCTCGTCTCGGCTCGATGCCATCCCTAGCCTCTGGTCTGTAGGCTTATTAATGGTGACCACCAAGAGTAAAATATGCACGGGTATTGTAGCTTGTGTACATCATTTCTACCTCCTATAATCTTCAATCATGTTTTTGAGCATAATATTCCCCAGAGGATGCTGTCTAAACTGGCTGACATTGCAGCAAGTGAGAAGAAAGCATCTCTTTGTGTCCTGAACTACCAGTTTCCAACTCTGATTATACTTTAAATGTAACATGAAAGGCATGAGATATTAAGTAACTACAATTATGAGACTGTCTATTTGTTGGTTTTGATTTGCTACTAAGTATTAGAAATTAATTTTATGAGGGCTTGAGCAATTAGAAGGATATATCTGGGCATTATATGAGTAAAGGAAGAGGCTTTAATACTTTTAACAATCAAAGATGAATCAATAGATGCATTACATATAAAGATTGATGACAAGAGTTGGCATATTCTTGTTCCTGCTGTCATCTATAATGTAAGTTGGTTCCTCAAACACCATTACTTCCTGTGACATCTTCAGATACTGTTGAAGTTGTTTGAGGAAATAGGAACCTTGCATAGATGGTCAGTTTAATGGTGATAAATCTTTTTTCTGTCATCTGCTATTTTGTTTAGTTGCAAGATACTATTAGGCCATCTCTTTTGTACTTCTTCTCCTTGGTTTTCAAAAAAAGTTTTTTTTTTTGTTTGTTTGTTTGAAATGAGGTGTATATACTATAAAAGAGAGTGAAGAGAACAAACAAACCTAGCTAGGAGGGCCTTCCTCCACAACAAGGTTTTGGAGTGAAATACCCGTCTTAGCCTGAATGTCTGTCAAATGATTGGCAGAGCAAGGAATGTGCTTCCAATTAAAATTTAAAGAAGAAATTATATTACAAATTTCTGAATACAAATCCCAATGGCGCCACGGAGGTTTGATAGATTTTGCACACCATTTAATGACAGTCTTTGAGTCATTTTGGATATAGAGGGGGCCCGCGAGCCGGCTAGTGAATACTTTGATTCCGTTCAGCAATCTAGAGAGTTCTGCAGTTGTGGAGTCAGAGATGCCAAGAGGGCATGTGAAGGAGAAAAGGAGATAACCATTTGCATCGTGAATGACCCCTCCATAACCTGCAAGGCCCGAACAACGAAGAGTGCTTCCATCAAAGTTTAGCTTGAAGTAGCCTGTTGGTGGAAGGGCCCAGGTAGCAATGATCAGTGGGTGGGAAAGGTTGAGACAACCCAACGACCAATTGCCATTTTCCTCTTAGGTTAGAGCTGCTAAAGTTTCCGAATTCTTTTTGGGTCAGGAGCTAGATAGAAACTTGGCCCGTAATGTTATAAGACAAAATTTCAGCGGGGAAAGATTTAAATTCGAATTTTCTCTTGTTTCTTTCTTTCTATAAACCCCATATAATGTGCCCAGTGCAGCATGAGAGAAGCATTTTTTTGAGCTTTGGGATATTAGCACCAATGATTGAGAGGATAGTGGATGATAGATTTTGTGCAACGCAATATTGGGTAAATATGTAAAACACTCGTCAGAGGTTAAAATGGGCTAAACAAACATTAGGGGGGGTTAGTCAACAAAATGAAAATTTGATCTTCATCTTCATCTTATGTATCTACATGATCTTCATCTTCGAAATGGGTGTTAGTCAAGACAACTTCATCTTCAAAATCTTTGAACTAGGGTGTTAGTGTGGACAACTTCATCTTCATCTTCATCTTATAGAAATTTAAAATTATTGATTTTAATAATTATAAAATGAAATAATTAAACCAAAGTGTTTGAGTTAACAATATTTTAATTACCACTATTAAATCACTAATACAATAGAGTGAATAAAAAAAATTCTAATTAATGAATAAAAAATATTATATTAATAACATAAGATAGATTTGCATTGTATTAATTAATAATATATTTTGACATAATTAATGATGATATATTAATCAAATGTATACTTTAATTATATTTTATTTACCAGAGACTTAAATATGAAGTTTAATATAGTAATAAAATAAAATAAAATAGTAATAAATACATATACAACTTTTAAAATAACCTAAAAAACATTATTCAAATAACGAGTTTGTGCCTTTAATATTACAATCAACGAGTTACAAGTTTAGTACATATAAATTACGCATGTTCAAAAGTAATAAGAGTAAACCATCATTTATCGTTCCACATGGATGTCGATATGGCATCTCGAAATTGTGCGGGTCTTGTGGATTCTAATGCACTCTGCCTCTGAATGCTTGTTACTTGGTTACCCACATCCTCAAGATCATCGCAATCGTCACTGTCTGTATCATCCATTGCACCTAATTGGACTGCATCACCTCCTCCACAGAGCTCGCCACCCGAATCATCATCTTCATCTTCAAATATATCATCATAATCTTCTGCACGTATATAATTGTGCAATATGCAACAAGCATGTATAATTTTCACCTGGATCTTAAAAGAAAATAGAGTGCCTTTTAATATTTGAAATCGAGCTTTTAAAGCACCAAAAGTTCGCTCAATAATATTCCGTAAAGATGAATGTCTTTGGTTGAATAATTCTTTTTCATTTCTAGGAATATTATCTCCAAATTCTTGCAGATAATATCGGGTTCCTCGATATGGAGCCAAAAATCCCGGAAGATTTGCATAACCAGCATCGACTAGATAATATTTTCCTATAATAAAAATTATATACCACATAAAATAATTGAAGATAAAATAGATAAAAAAGTATTGCATAAAAATATATTACTTACCTTCAGGTACAAAGATTTTATCTTGACGAGTCAATGCATCCTTCAATACACGGGAATCGGTTGCTGACCCCTCCCATCCAGCAAATACATAAGTGAATTGCATATCAAATGAACATGCAGCCATCACATTTTGTGAGAGATAACCTTTTCTATTCCAAAACCTTGGTTGATCTTCAAGTGGAATGTTGGCTTTGATATGAGTTCCATCAATAGCTCCAATACAATCCTAATTATACATTTTCAATTAATATTTACTAACTTTGTATATTAATATAAAATTATTTAGTTATAGGAAGTGATGTTACCTTGAAGTAGGGATAAAACATTGAATTTGTTAAAATCTTCGAGTGTGTGCGTTCCGAAGGCCGTTTGACGTAATCAGAGTGAAGTTTGAGGATTGCATCCAACACCTTGTTGAAATACTTACTTATCGTCCAGTTTGATCTATCAAACATCTCTGTTGTGACACTATACACTTGTCCTTGACCAACAGTTAGGAGGAAATATGCAAGTTGTTCTTCAACTGAGATGGTCTTTGTGGCTGATAAAAACCCTTTACTAGAAAGTATATCTGCGAATTTGTGAAATACCAGTTGGTTCATCCTATACACTTTACAAAATTTAACTGGAGATTTGTCTAGTGCCTTTTGCAAATACAATGGACCATTCATCCCACAAGAACGTGGTACACGTCTGTTGCAATGGTACAGATAGTATCTTTCCATGGCGATCATCAAAGTTGTGAATGCAACCATAATTGCAACTTTTTCATCGTCTGTCATAGTATCCATGGAAAGATACTAAAATTCAATCGCCTAAAATTCATAAACACGAGTAAACATCAATCTTCAATCATAACCTATTTGCAATCACACCTATAAACAACCATATTCATCCACATTCCGACATCCTACATTCATCCACATTCACACATCCTACATTCATCCTCATTCCCACATCCTACATTCATCGATATTCCCACATCCTACATTCATCCACATTCCGCATCCTACATTCATCCCCATTCCCACATCCTACATTCAATCACATCCTACATTCATCCACATTCACACATCCTACATTCAATCACATCCTACATTCATCCACATTCCACATCCTACATTCATCCACATTTCACATCCTACATTCATCCACATCCTACATTTAATCACATCCACATCCTACATTCAATCACATTCCACATCCATACTCAAAATACCATATTTATCTATGCAATATATAAACACAACAACATATCAAATTTAAATACAAACCATACTAATAAGTTTTGCAACGTCATAATTCAAATATCATGTCTACTACATAATAATATTCCAAAAAAATAGTGTATTTATAACGCATTACAATTAGTTTTCAAAACAAAATTTAAGCCACTCGACCCGCTCTTCCACTGTCATTTCCATAAACATGACCTTCTTAGTTGGTGTATCCAACCATGAAGGAGCGCGATACTTCAATTTTGTAGGCAAGTCCGGGATTTCCCTGAGGGCGTTGACGCAACCTCTTATAATATCATTTTTCATCATGAAATTCTGAAATGTCTAAGCAATTCGATCTATTGCATCAAAAATTCTGCTACTAGTGTCATTATCGAGCATTTCGGTTATCTTTCTACGACGACTTGAAGATGACCGTTTACTTCTTTCAGATTAATTACCTAGAGACTCATCCATGCTTAATAATGGTGATGGAGTATCACTAACTATATCAACATCCGCTAGCTCATCCATCGGGACATGTTCCAATTCACGGATCACCTCATCGCCCTGATCTACAAAGGTTGTAGCTCCTGACCCTACCGCTATTGTGTTTCCCACCACCACAGCTAATTTGTCATACAGGGGGCAGCCTTCACGTCTGTACTTCTCAGCATTTTTATGCTCTTACAAGAATAAAACATCATTTAGACGTCTTGGAATAGAGTTATACTAACGCGAAAAAAATAAAAATTATTTTATAGTACATCATGTAGTCGAGCCATACAGATTTACTGACCTTTACGTAATCAAGCCATACAGAATTACATGCAGTAACTCGTTGTGTGGTTGCATCCCAACCAAACCCACTAGTGTTGATACAGCTCGTTACCGTTTGGTATGTTTTCTTCCATGCTCTTGTTCGATTCTTCACCTGCTCAACAGTTTTTTTCATGATTGTGTCTTCATTGAACTTATTTACACAGTCCATGTATACCTCATGCTTCCACACCCCGTTAGGCAACTTGTTCCCTAGATTGACCTGCTCGACCAAGAGATCGAGCATTTTGCTATCATCATCGAATGTCCAAATATCATATGTTCGACCACTTGGTTGTCTTCTTGCAGCCATGTATAATCTAAATCCGATACGATCCTCACGGAAAAAACTTTATCAGACAACCTTTACTCGTCACGGAAACACAAACCATAAAAAAAAAATACCAACACAAACCATAAAAAAATACCATGTGGTGGATATGTATAATACCCGAATCTCCTCACCACATGGTAAAAACATTTCATAGCACTTCAAAACTTCTCAACAACATTCTCACACATTTCAAAATTAATTAAATTATTTTCACTAATGCATATGCACTAAACAATGAAAACACATACACATCAAATCCAAATTCACCGAAGACCTGGTAGAGCCCCATACAACTTCGCAGTCACTATGAACTGTACCTCGTCAGTGATGGGGGTCGGGTTTCGTTGGCTAATGGACGCCCGTGTAGGCGACTCAACCTTGTTTGAATTGAACTAAAAACCCCTAAACACTAATTCCAGAACTTAATACCTTAAAAGCCCTAAACCCTAAACCTAAACCCCCCCCCCCCCCCCCCCCCCCCCAAAACCTAAAAAACCCTAGAGCTTAAAAACACAAAACCCCAAAACCTTAAAAACCATAAACCCCCTAAACCTTAAAAATTCTAATCCCTAAAAATAGCATAAACCCCTAGCCTAAACCCTAAACCCTAAACACAAACCATAAAAAAAAAAAACTAAACCATCAAACCCTAAACCCTATCACCTACTAAACTCTAAACCCTAAACACTAATTCCAAGACTTAATACATTAAAAGCCCTAAACCCTAAACCCTATACCCTAATTCCAAACCCTAAACCCAAAAAACCTTATAGCTTAAAAACCCTAAACCCCCTAAACCTTAAAAACCCTAATCCCTAAAATACCCTTAACCATAAACCCTAATTACGCACTAAACCCTAAACCCTAATTTAGACTATAAACCATAACCCTAAATCCCAAAATAATGCACAAATAACCCCCAATTACGCACTGAAAATAAATTTAAATCAAATAAAACACTAATTTAATGAAAAAAAAATTCGGGTTTAGGCATACCTTCTGAAATTTGGGGAAATCCGAAGCCGAAGGGTGAAATCGAAGGGGAAAATCCGAAGCCGAAGGGTGAAATCGATGCCTAATCGAGACTAGCCAGAGAGAGAAGGGAGTGGGAGGCCGAAAGGGAGAAGAGAGGGAGAAGACAGAGAAGAAAGGGAGGTCGGGAGGGAATAGAAAGAGAGAAGCGATAGAGAGCTTGTCCGAGAGAAGAGAGGGAGTCACGGAGACGAGAGAGGGGGTGCGACAGAGAGGGCGAGGCCGAGAGAAGACCGAGAGTTGAGGCCGGAGACGAGAGGGAACTGAGATGCTGGCCGAGATCAATGTCGGGGACGCCGGGAGACGAAGGACGAGATCAATGTCGGGGGCGCAGGGAGACGAGAGAGGGAAGGGAGTGCGGGAGAGAGGAAGAAAAAAGAAAAAGATGACGCGCGATGGGGGGGGGGGGGGGGTGAGGAGAGAGAGTGAGGCCGAGAGCGTCACCCGTCCTTCAATTCCAAGAAGATAAAAAAGGGCCTTCTTCCACATGATTGAAATTAAACCGTGGAGATGAAGGGCCACTTCATCCCCTACATCGAGATGAAGCTTCATCTGCGCTCCACTAACGACTTCAATTGTTGAAGGGCGTTATATGGTTGAAGATCATTTTGTCCTTCAAGTTGCCTAAGCCCCCCCCCCCCCCCCCCCCCCCCCCCCCCCCCCCCCCTCTTAGGTAAAGAAAGGCTAAGAATATGCCAACGACGAGATGGTAAATTTATTGAATCTTGATCCAATGGAGACGACAGAACAGGAGATCCGGCAATCAGGTAGCATCTACCCTGCTCATCCCATATCGCTCCCCCAATCCCATGTTCCCTTACAAACATAAATCCAAACTGAAGATTTCAATCTTCAAGAAATGGGTAATCCGTATATCCGATGACAGGATCAGACGTGTAGAAAGTATCTCTGTTGTACTTGTTCAGTGGAGCATTAAGCTCAACCCTCCTAGGTAAGTCTGGGTTAGCCAAGAAGATCCGGCCGAATGCAACCAAGTCTGCATAATTCTCCGCAATGGCTTTGTTCCCGTCATCCCTGTTGTAGCCACCGACAGCTATGAATGTCCCCTTGAAAGCCTTTCTTATCGGCAGAAGACTGTGGGGAGTGGTCGAAGGCTCACCGTGTGCTATGATCATTCTAGGTTCTACCATGTGGACATAAAGGATTCCGTATTTGTTCAAAGCGTTGGCCATGAACAGGCCGAGAGCTTCTGGGTTGGAGTCCCCGGCCTCCATGTAATTGGCAAAGGGAGAGAGCCGGATCCCAACTCTGTCAGCACCTATCTCGTTAGTAACAGCTTCCACTATCTCTAGAGCAAAACGGCAACGTTTCTCCATACTTCCACCGTATTGATCAGTTCTGTCGTTCACTTGGTCTTTCAAGAACTGATCGATCAAATACCCATGGGCTCCATGGATCTCAACTCCGTCGAAACCTGCACAACCAAAGACAATTCGGGTGTCAGATAAGTTCACAGTTGAACTCCCTGAAGGCAACATCTGAGGGATCCCACCAACTGGTAAATAAACAGATCACAACTACCGTGTTAGGAATAATCTTTACAATATATCAATATAAACATGTTGAGTTTATTAGTTGAAAAAGTAAATTTACTATTGGAGCCTGACTTTAGCAGGATAACTGTATATCATTTGTCTCTTATATACTTTATGACCCCCCAGAGCCAATTGGTTCCCCGGTTACATCCAAAAGTTAGTTATTAAAGTTCCTTCTACGCAGAAGGTCCTATCAAAACAATGAGTCTCCATCTCCATCCGTTAAACAGAATCAACAAAAAGTACAATATAGAAGCAACTATTATTTGAACGAAGAAGCTTACCAGCTTCAATGGCATTCCGAGCAGCAAGTCTGAAGTCATTCACAATTTGAGGAATTTCATCAATCCGCAGCCTTCGTGGCGGGGAGAACTCTGAACCATCACCCATTCGAAGATGAGGTCCCAATGGCTTATCGGTACAAGAGATTGGAGCTTCTCCATTTGGCATAAAACCTATCAAGAGAAAACTAATGAGGAATTTAACAAATAAATAATGTCACCAGACCAGGTATAAAAACAGTATCAACTTACTGGTATTGGAGACCCTTCCCACATGCCAAATTTGGCAGAAGAAAACACCACCCTTGTCATGAACAGCCTTCACAATGGGCTTCCAAGCCTCAGTCTGTTCTTTCGTCCAAATACCAGGCGTGTCAGGATACCCTTGAGCGGTATCAGATACGACGGTAGCTTCGGCAATCAAGAGCCCACCTTTGGTAGTCCTCTGGGAATAATACAATATGGCGTGTGGCTGAGGGACGTTCCCATAAGACCTTTGCCTGGTTAACGGTGCTAAGACGATCCTGAAATTATAAACAATTGAAGGAAAAAAATATTAAAACCAAAACGCATGAGCTCTTGTCGGCAGGGTAGAGAACACAAATTGTTTATGCTGCTTGATCAAAATTACGGAGAGACGGAGCTCAAGCAAAAACATCGAGTTGAATCAGATACGGCCTACGGCCACGATGATTGCAAAATCGAATTCAGACACGAACACATTAACAAAGGGAAACGTCACTGAATTCGTCTAACACGAATTTTCAGCCTCAAATCTCGCTAAAACCCTGTGGTATCGAGCACAAAGAGCGAAAATGAAGACGATGTGCCTCATCATTCTATGATCAAATAATAAATAGCCAGAGATCCGAATTGAGCTAACATTGATTCACAATCTCGCATACTTACCTGTGCGAGAGATCGAAGTTCCCCATTCTGTAAGGGGTGAGAAGAGGGATTTTCGCCAATTGAGCGTTGTTCTCCATTTCTAACTCTCCGACTTCTAACTTGCAATGATTGAGATTTTCGCCGGATCCAGAGATGATTTATAGTCGTTGGCTCAGTGGCTGTTGTTGTCAAATGCCCGTATTTTTTTACTACATAATAACAACGCTACCTGTAGGTTCCATCCTCAAAAGAACAGTCAAATTTCTGATATTTTTTTCCTAACTACCTCAAACTATTAAAAACAGAAGACAAAATATAAAGTCACCTAAATATTTTCCGATAAACAAAATTAATAGAGAAGTCGAGGAATAGATTTACAGATGAGGTCTAGATACACCGCAAAATCAGGCGAGCCACACCTTTTTCCTCGATCAAAATTGCCTTTATCATTAATAGCCGCCGTGGTCCTACATCTCGTGGGAAAGGAAGGACAGAAATCAAAAGATACAAGAACGTCCCCTGAAGAATCACGTTGCCGTCATCGCTTATGTCAGATTACCGACAGCGGATCAACTCCTCCGACCACTCGGGAAGAAACCTCTCGAGCTTATTAGCCTGCGTTAACGCTGAAACACTGTGATTGGTGGTCAGCGCTTACGTAAAACTACAGTTTTGCTTACCAAAAGGACCATACGGACTATATGAGTCAAATGAAGTGGCTACCAGCACTCCATTTGGCATGTGACATGAAGCACCCTCAAGTTGAATTATTATATTAAAATCATGAATCCCATTTACAATAATAAATGAGAAATTACATCAAAAGAGGAGGGAACTATCTGAAAAAACAAAAATCTGAAATACAATGGGGTGGGAAAGGTATTTGCTAACAACAAGTTGTTGCCTAAAAGTACCCTGCCTTACCAAAGAGTAAGCCAATCCATTAGAACTTCTTGGAGTGTGACACCAAGGTAATAGACATGGAACTAGATAAGTCAAACCATCATATTCTTACTTTTCTAATGTGTAACCATCATCTATGTAGCTCTAAATTGCCTAAATCACCATTACGAGGTGATGGGATCTTGATGGTGATCACTTGATCTCATAGGAAATTGTCTTTGTCATCTAAATTGCTACTCAAAGATAGTGCAGTTCTATTCTTTAATCCATGATAATGGAAAACGAAAAAAATGAAAGAGAATAATGGATTTCATTTTTTCATTTAATCATAAATAGGAAAAAAAAAGATGAGTCAAACAAATGTGATGAGATGACCCCTATTCAATTTCTGTAGTCTTATCTAAGGAGAACAACATATGCTTAATGTAGTTGGTTCTTTGCTCTTCGGGTCGTTGGCCATCCCTCCGAAGTTTTGGTTTTAATACCAATATTTAGCAACAAACCCAGTATATCTTTTATAAAGAGGGTGGAAGTAGTTAATTTCAAGAATAGGATGGATGCAACCAACTGCACTTTCTTCTTTGTGTACTAAATGGGAAAGAAAGGTGCACAAATTAAGAAGAAAGCAAAAAGCATATCTGTGTTGGTGGGCCAGACTGCTAAAAGTGGGTTGATATGTATGCTAGATGCTTAACCTTTTTTTTATGAAATTCTAGATCTTGCAGATAATGTAATTTGTTAAAATAAATGGTGAGCTTTATTAAGCAAAAAGAATAAGCTACTAATGATCAGGGATGAGATGCCAAAACAATAAGAGATTGAAGGAGAATCCCACTCCTAGCAAGAGCATCAATCAAAGTATTGGCCCAACGCGGTACATTAGTCCATATACAAGAAAGACAAGAGGAGACATCCATGATGTCGCAAAAAGCAGTCAGGTGGCGCCAAGGGGGCTTGCAAAATAAGGATGAGTACCAAGAAATCACCACCATAGAATCTCCTTCGATGTTAAGCCGCCATGATAGGTGATCACGAAAGAGAAAGTGGCCCTGGAGAAGGGCAATGAGCTCTACAGTAGTTGAGTCCGACATCCCAAGAGGTCCCTGTAATGACTATGAACACCACTTATCTCCACATTAGTATGATATTGTCCATTTTGGCCCTAAGCCCTCATGGATTTGCTCAATCCCAAAAAAGTGAGTAGGGTGGTACCATCTTAATTACGGAAGGCACCAAAGTTGAGATTGAGAAAGCCCGATGGCAGAGGGTTCCACTCGTGGACAGGTGGCCTAGGGAGGAGGCAAACATCTGTGCAATGAGACCCCAATTGGTGTGGAAGGGAATGCTACCTAGATGACAAAACTCATGACCCTAAACCTTAAACCAACAAATTTCATTATCATTTCTAGGATAATTTAATGTTTTGGTCTCATGTTTTAAGATTATCTAATGGTTTTGCTGATTCTCTTGCCAAGAGGGGGTTTCCTTCCCGTCTTTCATTGTAAGGGATCAGTTGATGTGCCTTCGGGCTCTTATTGAAAATTTCCCTCTTTTTTTTTTTTTAAAAAAAAAAAGACTTTTACATTTGATTGTCAACTATAATAACCTAGGGTGAGAAACCATGATGGTAAAATAGTTTCACTTTGGTACCCTACGTTTAACTTTTTGTTGGTGACGCATGGAAAAAGGGCCTCAGAATAATTTGGTCTTATCTGGGTCATTATTTGGTGAATGGAGATGTAATATAGTTTCCTTCATCAAGTAGGTAGAATCTAATTCATCCATGAAAATGTATCATAACCCTATTAATATCACCAAATGGATAGATGATAAAACTTGAATTTGGCAGAAGTGACGCTGGGTAGATGATAGAACTGTAGTGGCCTGGAGTGCACACAACTTAATATGAGGACCTTGTAGATAGCTAAATGAATAGAAAGTGGCCTATTGTTCTTCTTTGTTTTTCTATTCATGATGTTGTCATTCTTGTTGTTATTCATGTTATTAATGCTGCAATCCCATTTGTTTTAGAGTCGATCTTTGATATATTTGATGACATTTCTCCTGCTGATAAATGGCCAGAATCAGGGAGAGCATTATGGTCCTTTGGCTGCAATAAATTGTGATTCAGGCGGTGATAACTCTAGCATGGAGTCAGTTCTTTCTCTAGATGATGGCAGATGGTCCAGTCCAAGAAAAGACTCCAGCTCTTTCCCTCTGGATGTCACTAGAAATAATGCTCAGTTTAACATTGTAAGACATCCTTCTCCTCCTCCTGTTCTTGCTCATGTACAGCGAGATGTTCTCCAAATACCACCATCAAGAGCATGATGGTACCGGAGCCGGTACTTCAGGTACCCGTATGTAGGCTTGCATCTAAAATTTACCATGCATAGGAGTCATAAAAAAAGGGCTCATAGGTGAGGATGAGTGTTAAAAATTGTTCTTCATTGATTTAGAATTAGAAATATCTTGTGCTCATTAATTGGAAATTGGGATCCTAGCTTTAACTAGTCATTTTGGAATGAACTTGAATCAAATTTTATTTTAAAGAGCTATACTATTTCCTCCGAAAGTGAAAAACGGTTCAACTATTGATTGGAGAAACTAAGATTGCGTTTACTCTGTCCTTGGGTGAATTAGGAGTAATGAGCTTAATTGGTTCATAAACTGAACATGAGAGAATATGGATTGGCTGAATTTTGCGTCCTGACCAGTAAAATCAAGCTTTGATTTCATTATGTCCCAAACTTAAACACAGAGAACTTCAGAGATTTTACTTAAGTTTCAGAGTTCAGGTTCTTCTTGCGTATGGGTTGAACATTTTCATTTTGTGAAAACTGTTGCTTGTACAGTGTCAGACAACAAATGAAGAAGAAATATTTGATGTGCAAGATTAGTTTTCTCTTTTCCAAATTGGCTGGATACATGTAAGTGTTTTTTTTTTTTTTTTTTTTTTTGGCAATATTCAGTCTAAATTTATGTTCCTTTCAGAATGATCTTATCTGTGCATTCATAAGAGACATTATTAAATTGCTTTACTGTAACTACCAAAACAGAAACAATAATTTATCATACAGCTCTTCTGGGTGAAAATTTAGAAAACAATAACAACCTTTTCTTGAACTGTATCTGATATAAGCTAGACTGCTGCATAAGAGTATTATTGTTCAGTCCCTACCTTCCTTTTGGTTCCCTTTTAATTGTATTACACATTTTGGCTTGACAGACGCACCCAACGCAGACTTGCTTCATGTCTTCAATTGACCTTCACACTCATTACTCATATCAGGGGAGAAATAGTTTCCTATGTTTTACTTTGATGAAAGCAATGCTCCTCCGGTTTCACATCTCAATATTTACTTTAAGCTTGTTGGAAAATTTGCCCTTCTATTTGAGACTTGGTGTTTATTATGTTAAATAATTATTCTAAAATATTACTAAGATTATTTTAAAAAATTTCAAGGCTCCTTCCACCCTCCACCGAAAAGAAAATGGAAAGGAGGAGAGGGGGCATGATTCAAATTTTTGTCAAAGTACATATAAAGACAGATACTCATACACATTTATAAAAATATATATCAAGAACAAACTGCCCCTCCCAGTTAATAGTATCATTAGCCACCATTTTTCAAGTTATATAATGAGAGTGAACAAATGTTGCAAAAGAAACTACAAAGGAGGTTACTAATGGACTCCAAACTAAACCAGTAATCTGCCTCTCCAATCAGCCATAAACAACTTGGGACATGGAAAGTTCATTGAGAAATGAGTTTGCAAAATGAGATCACTAACCAGTAGATAAAACATCTGTATCGCGGATTATTTCCATTGTAGGAAGTATAATTGCAGCCACAGGATTTTGCTCAAGTCCACCTCCTTCATCTATGATCAGCCTCAGACCCTCAATGTGAAGTTTTCCATGATGTCCACTCACTATTATGGTTGGTGTCTCAGCCAGCTCCTGAAAATAGAGAAAATTCATAATGAAAAGGGTTATTGTTCTAACGAAACAAAAGCTTGTTAATAGGAAGAATTTGTAATGAGATATGCCAGATGACTGTGCAAGAACATTCTTAACATACAGCAAAGCAATTTTGTTTGGCACACAAATAGCCAGCAATGTTGAAGTTAATGATGACCTCTTACTCTCCAAATCAGCAATTGTAAAATGACAGGGGCTCCTCTGTCAACTCTTTCAGAGGTCTGAGATGGTTGAGAAATGCAGAGGCTTTTTAAACAGTTATTGGCAGTTTATAATCATCAGGCACTACTCAGTTTCGAAACAGTCACAAGCTTTAAAATAAAATTGGAGTACACTGTCAGAATTTGCACTCTTTTCTTCTTTGCATTGACCTTTCATACTCCAATAAACCATAGTGGCATTGTTTGTCCAGCAGAATTCAAAAATTAAGCCCTCCAACAAGACGTACGAAGTAGTCGTCTCTAATTGTCTGCAATAAAATTATCCAAACTGCCTTTACTTCTATTAGAGGTGTCTGTGCCCCTCCCAATAGTTACGATACCAACAAAAGCATTTCTCAACTTTAAATCGAGATTAAACATTAACCTCTCAACATTTAGACAACATGAAGTTGACAACCAACTACCCTCCAGGAATAGGCTTAGCACTCCTTTTTTTTTCTCTTAGCTTCACTCTATGTTCTTCCTCCATCAGTTTTGATTTTAAAGACTTTTTTGAAAAATTTCGTTTTTAAGATTCTCCTCAAACAATATACCTGCCAACAAAAACATAATGCTGATTTACTCTGCAACAGTATTCACAATAACCTTTTAACATAAAATTGGTCACCAGTTTTCATTTTCTAATTAGAAGACATCAAAACAGTCTCTCAACCGTTGCTTCTACCAGCAAGCATGTCTGCAACAAAATTCATCTGAATACACAATATTAAACCATCAATTTTTTTCATATTTTCAAGGCCTTGAGTTCAGCAAAGCTTTATCAATGAAGAACAAGAACATTACTCTACGATTTGTTGTCTATTTAACTTCTCAAATAGAGGAAAAAGAAAAGCAACACTAAATTTGTTTTATCTGAACAAGTGAGAAAGGCGGCATTACCTTTGGGATTTCCCAAACATTTTTTCTTCCGCTAAGAGCTTCCACCTTTTGGATGCTGGTGTCCTTAGCTTTTAGTTGTTTTAACTGATTCTCAACTCCTTTTGCCTTCTCCAAACCTGCATGCACAGCCATCAGTTTGCAACAATGTTTTCCTTTTGAATCTTCAATCCAAACGTTGTCCTGTAGATATCATCACAAACATTAACTCAATCTCCATTTTTTTCCAGTGGGATATAACAACAAATAGAGCTTGACCGCTAGAAAACCAATAAATTGCAGTAGTTTAGCTGCATTCCCACTTTATACCTCTTCATGGACCCAGGCCAGATTCGAGAGAAACTTTTTGTGATCCTCTGGGACTGCTTTGGCCAAGTCTGCAGCAAAATCATTCAGCAGGACAATACAGATTTCACATTAAAATCTTTCACAGAATGTTAAAACAGAACAGGGCATCTTTCTTTAAAGAGACAAACTCCAATTGATTTCAATTGCAGAAGTTTCAAGCAGAATAAGAGAAAATGAATTTGATTTCGTAAAAATATTACGAGCATCCGTTAAACAGAAGGAAACCGACATGTCAAGTATAATATTATGAAAAAAATTCAATGGCCGGTGGGATTCTAAATTTGGGCCGATTCATGAAGCCGATTTAATTCATTTGAGAGGAAATAGAACACGATTTCAATTCTATGTCGAAGACGTCTTCCCGTGATAAGTCCCTCTAGCTTCATATATTCCAGAGGAAAGATATCAGAAATGGAAAACCCTTACCGGGGGAGCCGTGCGGAACCCCATACGATTCAAAAGTGGGCGCCGCATCATAAATAGAGCCCTTGTAATCCATCCCCTTCTTCGCGTTGAACCTCTCCTTGATGCAGCCACCCCATCTCCTCCCCTGGACATGCATATTCTCGTAACCCGTCCCCTTGAACCATCCTTCCCTCTCCTCGTTGGCCTGGAACTCCGCCCATGTGGCGGAAAAGGGGGAACCATCCGGCGGGGGCGGGAGAGCGCCCACGAAAGCAGCAAAGGCGAAGTCGTGGTTCCCGCAGAGGAAGACGTGGGTCTGGTTCGGGTACCGAGACGGAAGGGAGATGAGGAAGTCGAGAACGAGGCGGGTGCCGGGCCCGCGGTCGCAATAGTCGCCGAGGAAGATGACTAAGGCAGACTCGAAGGCCGATGCAGGCAGTCGGTATTGGAGATTAGACCAGAGGGACTGAAGCTTGGAGATGTAGCCATGGAGGTCGCCTACGCAGATGACAACGCGATTTGTGCAGTTGCTGCTATCGGACGCTGAACTCATCGTACTTAGGTGCCAAGCAGCTACGGCTTTGTTCAACAGAATTTTCAATTACCGAACACTTGCTCTCCTCGCGCGCCGATGGAAGAAATGAGGAAAGGGTGGGGGCTCCTCTTCCTTTGCTTCCAATGGTGGGAGACAATACTTTGATTTTTAATATATTTTTTTAAATTTCAAAGGGTGGGGGCTCCTCTTCCTTTGCTTCCAATGGTGGGAGACAATACTTTGATTTTTAATATATTTTTTTAAATTTCAATATTTTTTAAAAATTTAAAAGTTGATAATAACACTATAATATCATCAAGGGTCGAGTGCGAATCAAACCTGGTCGACCAGGTGATCAGTTCACGAGTTGGTGACTGGGTAAAATTTTAATATTGAATTTGGTTTTTTTATTTCGTCTAGAAACTTCCAAAACTTTGTTGGGGACTTTTGACACTTCGAACGGACCAAGACAGATATGCCTCCGAACCAATCTTGCAGTTGGCTCGGTCGGTCGGTCGCTTATAGTGGCCGTTAAGGTTTTTCAATGAGGACCATAACAAATGGTGATGCCATCGCCAATTGATAGAAGGGGTATTTGTTGGTCTCTCTTTCCACGGACACCGAAGGCTGGAGCTACGTTCCAGGCAAGCAATTGAAAATGAGTTATCGTAGACCACCTTCTTAATTACAAGTTCTGCCTATGCGGAGAGGAAAAAAGGAAAAAAAAAAAAAACGAAATAAAGAAACAAAAAGGAAGAAGAGAAAGAGCTTTAGGTGGAAAATGATGTGATGGTAAAAATCGTCTCTGCAGCGGCCGACGACGGGATTTCTAGTTTTCGTCCCACCTTTCATACGCCTCGCTTCCAACCACTAGGGCATTGCTTTGCAAATCTCCGCGGTTGCGGTGAAGATCTCCGTGCCTTTCCCCGATCTGAATTGAAGACCCTTCAGATCGAGGATTTTTTGTAGAATAGACGCTCGCCGATCGATCCCTTGTTGGATCCGAGGAGATGGCCTTGTCGGGAATGAGAGGTCTCTCCGTCTTCATTAGCGACGTACGTAACTGCCAAAACAAAGAGCAGGAGAGGCTAAGGGTGGACAAAGAGCTCGGAAACATCCGGACCCGTTTCAAGAATGAAAAGGTCCCACTTGTTTTTGTTCTACTGTTTTACACTTTGATTTTTATGACTTCTTTACTTGGTTGAATTGAGCTTTGAGGCACAGTAACTTGTCAGAAAGAGTTCGGTATTCCTGCCATTTTTTAAATGAAGTTGATTTCTTATTAAAAGTCAAGCTGCATGATATTTATCGTCCTGTCATGTAATTATCATAAGTATCTGGACAGCGTATCATAATTTTTCCTACTTTCCTTGGCTTGAGAACAAATGTTGTACAGATTGGAAGCGAAAATAGTCCTTTTAGAGTGGTTGAATCCTTGCCAACGAGCATAATCCACGACCACTGCAGCTGATGTTTGATGTCTAAGGTTCTATCCTTTAGATGTATGGGGATCCTTGTTGAGATTCACGTGGATGTATTGTCTGTCTTATTTCCTTTTTAGCAAGTGTTATGAGGAAAAACGCATGCTTAAGGCTCATGCAACTCTGGCCTCTCAATTCAGTCTAACTCTTATATTGTAAAAAAAGGAAGAAGGCGATTGATAATTGTGTAGTGTTTTTATTGTTTATAATGTAAGCTAGGAAAAAGTGCACTGTTTTCTAGACTTTATCAGACGAGTCAAACAGATTCTCTAGTCTTAGAGATTTATTTGTTGTTATTATTTTACTTTCAAGTAGAATGAAAGTGGTGTGGATGCAAGGGCTTCTTAGTGATTAATAAGTCTTTGCTCCCGGCTTTCAGTAGCCTCTGGTCTGTAGGCTTATCAATGGTGACCGCCAAGAGTAAAATATGCATGGGTATTGTAGCTTGTGTACATCATTTCTACCTCCTATAATCTTCAATCATGTTTTTGAGCATAATATTCCCCAGAGGATGCTGTCTAAACTGGCTGACATTGTAGCAAGTGAGAAGAAAGCATCTCTTTGTGTCCTGAACTACCAGTTTCCAACTCTGATTATACTTGAATTGTAACATGAAAGGCATGAGATATTAAGTAACTACAATTATGAGACCGTCTATTTGTTGGTTTTGATTTGCTACTAAGTATTAGAAATTAATTTTATGAGGGCTTGAGCAATTAGAAGGATATATCTGGGCATTATATGAGTAGAGGAAGAGGCTTTAATACTTTTAACAATCAAAGATGAATCAATAGATGCATTACATATAAAGAATGATGACAAGAGTTGGCATATTCTTGTTCCTGCTGTCATCTATAATGTAAGTTGGTTCCTCAAACACCACTACTTCCTGTGACATCTTCAGATACTGTTGAAGTTGTTTGAGGAAATAGGAACCCTGCATAGATGGTCAGTTTAATGGTGATAAATCCTTTTTCTGTTATCTGCTATTTTGTTTAGTTGCAAGTTACTATTAGGCCATCTCTTTTGTGCTTCTTCTCCTTGGTTTTCAACAAAAGTTTTTTGTTTTTGCTTGAAATGAGGTGTATATACTATAAAAGAGAGTGAAGAGAACAAACAAACCTAGCTAGGAGGGTCTTCTTCCATAACAAGGTGTTGGAGTGAAATACTCGTCTTAGCTTGAATGTCTGCCAAATGATTGGCAGATCAAGGAATGTGATTCCAATTATAATTTAAAGAAGAAATTATATTACAAATTTCTGAATACAAATCCCAATGGCGCCACGGAGGTTTGATAGATTTTGCATACCATTTAATGACAGTCTTTGAGTCCCTTTTGATGTAGAGGGGGCCCGCGAGCCGGCTAGTGAATACTTTGATTCCGTTCAGCAATCCAGAGAGTTCTACAGTTGTGGAGTCAAAGATGCCAAGAGGGCCCGTGAAGGAGAAAAGGAGATAACCATTTGCATTGTGAATGACCCCTCCATAACTTGCAGGGCCCGGACAACGAAGAGTGCTTCCATCAAAGTTTAGCTTGAAGTAGCCTGTTAGTGGAAGGGCCCATGTAGCAATGATCGGTGGGCGGGGAAGGCTGAGACAACCCAGCGACCAATTGCCATTTTCTTCTTAGGTTAGAGCTGCTGAAGTTTTCGAATTCTTTTTGGGTCAGGAGCTAGATAGAAACTTGGTCCGTAATGTTATAAGACAAAATTTCAGCGGGGAAAGATTTAAATTCGAATTTTCTCTTGTTTCTTTCTTTCCATAAACCCCATATAATGTGCCCAGTGCAGCATGAGAGAAGCATTTTTTTGAGCTTTGGGAGATTAGCACCAATGATTGAGAGGATAGTGGATGGTAGATTTTGTGCAACGCAATATTGGGACCCAATTTTATTTAAAAGGTTGGTCCAAACAGTATGGGCATAGTGGCAGGATAAAAGTATGTGATTGGCCCTTTCTGGGGCAATTTAGCAAAAAGGACAAAAAGGATCGGGGACGGTGGTTCCCCGCTGGATTAGGGAGTCTGATGTGAGGATTTTATTTTTGCAGAGGCGATCCAGATAAAGAATTTTGCATGAGGTAGGCAAGGAGATTTCAGGTGGAGGCCGTTGGGTGGTTTGGCTGATTTGAGGTGGGGTTACTGAGGAAATTGTAGGCTGAAGCAGTTGAGAAAGTGCTTTTGTATAAGGTGTCCAGATCAGATTATCAGGATTAAATATGGGTTTGTCTGTGGTGATGCTCGAAAGGAGATTAGATGCCAGGATGACTTTAGAATATGAGAGGCCTCTTCGGAGGTTCAAATTCCAGCTCCCTGTTTCAGACCAGAGATCTGAGATAGAGGCATCAATATTTCTAGATAGGACAGAGATAGACTCATAGTTAATGTTGAGGCTAGATTGGCCAGTCCACCAATCGGACCAAAATTTTGTGGAGGTCCCATTGCCGATGTAGCACTTAACACCTTTCTTAAAATCTGACTGTAGCAAGGATATTTTTTTCCAGGCTGGCGACAAATGATAGTATCTTCCCCCTTCAGTCCACCGTCCCAAAAGCTTGTTGGCTTTGGCAGCAACTAGGGCTCTCCAAATTAGGTGAGGAAAAAGATTAAATTTCTAGATCCATTTAAGGAGAAGTGTAGAATTTGTGGTGACAGTGTCTCGGATACACCCAGTCTGCCATGGGATTTTGGCTTGCAGACCTCTTCCCATTTTACCAAGTGATATTTTTTCTCACCATTTGGTCCTTCCCAAAGAAATCTTCTTTTGATGAACCCAATTTTGTCTCTAATAGAGGTGGGGTACCAGAACATAGGCAGAAAGTAGCCAGGGATTCCATGAAGGCGGGATTTAATTAGGACCAGATTACCAGCTTTAGAGAGGAATTTCCCTTTCTAGGACGCCAAGCGACTCTCCAGGCGCTCAATAACAAGGTGCCAGGAGCACTTGGAGGGTAAACTAGGGGTCAGGGGAAGGCTCAAATAAGTACACGGAGTTATTTCAGTTTTACATCCAAGGTAGCTGGCCATGGACTTTAAAAGGTGGGGTTCAATATTAAAACCAGTAATAGATGACTTTGACCAACTTACTTTTGACCGGTTGAGATTTCAAAAAGATTGAGCAAGACTTTAATGTAATGAATTTTTTTCAAAAAGCCTTCACAGAAAAAGACGGTATCATCCGCATATTGTAGGAGGGCGATGTCTTGAGCAAGATCTGGGGATATGGGGCTGAGCCATTCCGATCTTTTAGCAAGTTGAACCATGGACGACAGATGTTCTCCAATAAGGGTGAAGATGAAAGGTGACAAAGGGTCTCCCTGTCTGATTCCCCTGGTTCTATTGAAGTATTCACAAGACCTACCGTTTTCAACAAAAGCTACTAGTGATTTTCTTCTCAAGATGGTAAATGAGTAACACGACAAATATGGACCACAAATGGAGTTACCTATGGAATGTGCAGCTATGTCAGCAGCCATTTCCGTAAAAAATATTTTAAAAAGCTTGATGGTAAGGCCCTCAAATGTGATGAGTTGGCCAAAAGGGTTCAGCTAATTGTGAACAATATATGTAAGCTATTTGACAAATAATAGAAACAATCCATCATGTGCTTCTCTATTGCTCTTTCAGTAGCTCAGTTTTGGGGGCAATCTTCAGAAAGTTTGATATCTTTATTTGTATCCTGGAAACCTTCTCAAAGTTTGTAACACAAATGCCATTCATGGCCTCTCCCAAAGCTTTCAAAAAATCTGTGGAGGACAGCAATGGCTGCATTCCCTTGGAACTTATGGCTAGAGAAGAACAAGAGACATTCAACACTCTTCTAGCTCCTCAGGCAATGCAATTGAGCTATTTATCCACTATATTCTCCTTTCAGCAATCTCTCTTCAAAAAATGCCCCCCTTCCCTAGCTCAATCATAAGAGACACTGAAATATTATTGAACACTTTTAGGATCACTTACCTTCGACTCTCTCAAAATGAAACTAAACATTGATGGTCCTTTATAGGCGACCCTGCACCTGTGGGCTTCGAGGGATATGTGAATGATGATGAAGGTGCCTTTTCTTCTTCTCTATTCATAGCCTCTTGGTTTGTGTGATTCGGAAAAAGGTAAAGTCCAAGCCCTCCTAAATGGTAAAAGATTTTTCTCTCAAGTGTTTCCAGGCCCCTAATCATTGAAGGGGATTAAGCAAATGTAGGGGTGGGCACGGGTTTCCCAAAACCCGAACCCGATCACCGACCCCGATCACCCTATCAAAGTAAACCCGACCTGCCCTAACCTCATTACATATCCATGTCTTGTCCACGAGTCAGGTTCAGGTCAGGTTTGGGAAAACCTGTCCTTGATCTGAAACCCGGTGGGTGTTTTACTCCGCCCCATCCCTGACCCGCAAGGTGAAGCTAAAAACCTGAACTTGAGGTTTTCGGGTAGGGTCAGGTCGGGTTTTATGGGCAACCCAACCTGATGTCCACCCCTAAGCAAATGTAATCAATTGAATGGCCAAGAATTGGCCCCTTCTTGGAGACTAGGTTTTGTGTTTGATGAAATTGCAGATTTTTATTCTTCATAAGGATTGAATGTAGGAACTTTTCTTATTCAGTCAATGGCCTTTTGGATTTACTAGCTAGAGATGGAATACCTCAGGAGCACCTTGCATTGGAAATTCCCTTTTCTGGAAATCTAGGTTTGTATTTTTTTTTCTTATCAATATACGCACTATTCATAAAAAAAAAACGTTTCCTTGTACCATGTAACATGCTAATTATTTTAATGAAATAAAGCTATCATCATTCTAATCATTTTAAAAGAAAAGCTATAGGGTAGAAATAACATAATAGAAAAAGGAGTTGCAGGGAGGGTAGTGATAGTGGCAACAATGAAAGTGAAAAGAGGAAAGTTGGTAGAAGGAAAAGGGAAAAACAAGTTGAAGGGAGGTGGTAGTGATGGTGGCCTGAAAGAGGGAGGGGGAAAGAAGAAGAAGAAGATGATGAGAAAGAAAAGTTTTTAGGGTTTTGTGCTGACACATCATTGTGTTTATATGGCATGCTAGTTGGATGTCATATCTGCTGCTAGGTCAGGTGTGAAAATTTTCACTCCGGTCTATTACTGTGTGGTTAGCACAGCTGTTTCAATATAGATAGAATTTCTGTCCTATGAGTTGGAGTCATAAGTCCATTATGATTCTTAGTTGTCATCTTCAGTATCCTCTGCTCTTAATCATCAATTCTCATGACGTCTTTCACCTGTTAGACCTGTAGTATATGATAGATTGCTTTAAGACTAAAAGTGTGAAAATGAAGTAGTTGGCATTATGATTTGATACATAATGTCTTGGATTTTCAAATGGTGAGGTTTTTGAACCATGGTGATACTTGCTAACCTCTCAATCCATTCTGTTCTGGGATTCCTTTGTCTAGTCTACAGATTGTTTGGTTTTTTGATGACTTTGACTCGCATTAACACCCAGACATCTTCTATACAATCTCCAGCCTTGAAGAGCCGATGGTCTCCTTAGCCATGAATCAATATAGCACCAGTTGCTGACTTTCTCAGGTCGATATATTTGATTACCCTTTGTTAAGAGTGAACTGCAGTTTGCTGCTATCCCTAGATTTTACTTTTTCTCTTCTCTGTTTGTATTCCTTGTTTGGCAAGGACTGGGTCAAACTTCTTTATCTTAATGTTTCATACACAATTCTTGAGTGAACTGTACTTGATTTGATTAGATATACCAGTTATGGATCTGTCAATAGGTTTAAATATCAGACAAAGTGGTCGAATTTGGATATTGCCTGTGCTATGGATGCATCAGTAGATGTGTAGCATTCAAGATAATATTGTGAAACAATAACTTACTATGTTACTACTCGAGGTAACCTTTGGTTGAGCATGTACTCTGCAATTTAATATTGAAACTTGTTGTTGGCCTTGATACTGTGTTAGTCTTTATGCGTACCCTTAATGCATTATTGATGTGGGTACAGCCTTCCGCTATGAACTATAGGTGTCGTAATAGAAATTGTGAATTACAAGTTTACTTTTCAACAGGGTTTGTCACCATATGAGAAAAAGAAATATGTCTGGAAAATGCTTTACATCTATATGCTGGGCTACGATGTAGATTTTGGTCACATGGAAGCCGTTTCTCTAATTTCTGCGCCAAAGTATCCTGAGAAACAGGTATTTTTCATTCTTTCGTAGCTATTGTTTAGGTCTTGTTTTCTGTTCATTTACCATGACTTCTTTCTTTTTTATTTTTTATTTTTTTATTTAAAAAAAAGAAGAAAAAAGTCGTGTTTTGTGTTGCTCCCCTATCTTACAATTGCGCAATGTTGGCAGGTTGGCTACATTGTTACATCGTGCCTACTCAATGAGAACCATGACTTTCTACGATTGGTTATAAACACTGTTCGTAATGACATCATTGGGCGGAATGAGACTTTCCAGTGCTTGGCCCTAACTATGGTATGAAGTTCATGGTTTGATTTCTGATATCGGGTATCTTATTTATGGTCACATGTGTTCAATGACAAAAAGTGCAAGAACATGATTCCTCCCAACTATGTGTGGATTTTTGTTAAATATTCTTTTATCGGTGACCTGTGAGGTACTTTAGATTAAAAGGAAAGGAAGGGCGTGCCGCTAGCTTTATTGTCACTTACATTTTCTCTCTTAGTTTTACATTCATTATTTATCATTTTTGTGCTGTTTTGAACTTTTCCCTTAATTTTATGTTCTTTGCGGCATGTAATCTTTTTTATTTGAAGAAGGGCATGTAATCTATTCCTCACTCTTGACAGGTAGGAAACATTGGAGGCAGGGAGTTTGCTGAATCATTGGCACCTGATGTCCAAAAGTTGCTTGTAAGAGCCTCAAATTTTTTTCATATTTAAAAGAAAAGAATTTTACCATGGAACTCGCCAAATGGGGAGCCTCCTCCAGTCCCTTGTTCTAAAGGGAGGGCTCCCTTGATCTGTAATTCTCCTTTTCTGAAATAATAGCACACTTTTTAAAAAAAAATCTCTCATTGTTTGGGACGGTTCCCCCTCCTTGTAATCTTGCTCTTTTGAGCCTTTTAATATAACTCAGCACTATTTCAAAAAAAAAAAATTTTTTTTTTACCGTGGCTGCTGCACTATTTGCAGATCTCTAGTAGTTGCAGACCACTTGTTAGAAAAAAGGCTGCATTGTGTCTCTTGCGATTGTATAGGAAAAATCCTGATGTTGTCAATGTCGATGGGTGGTAAGTTGCTGGATTCTTTGCTAATGTATTTCTTGCTTATTGGTTTTCAAGTATTAATATTGTTTCAACTTCCTTTTCAGGTCAGATCGCATGTCGCAGCTTCTAGATGAGCGTGATCTTGGGGTTTTGACTTCTGTTATGAGCGTTCTAGTTGCTTTAGTTTCTAACAACCATGATGCCTATTGGAGCTGCCTTCCAAAATGTGTTAAAATTTTGGAGAGGCTTGCCAGGAATCATGATGTTCCACAGGAGTATACATACTATGGTATCCCATCTCCCTGGCTTCAGGTGTCTTCTTTTTTCCCCTCCTCTATTTCGATTTGTTTTGTTCTTTCGAGAAAATAATTGTTTGTTTTTTTGAAAAGTCAAGTTGTCAGTGATGTTAGAAATGTGAAGGAAAATCTGATACACCCGAAGATCTGTTCTACACAGACAGTGAGGAACCCAATCTTAGTAAGAACAGGTTGGTAGGGAAGAGTGGTGAAGGAAAGAACACAACATTGGAATAAGGTTTTAAAAAAAAAAACAAAGCAGAATAAGTCACTGTTTGTAAGCAAAGGAATAAACCTGGAAAATGAAAAGCATCTTAGGAATTGAAGAGATGGAGAGATGAACTTTGTCTGGAACTGCAAATTCAGAGACTGACATTCTTGTCCAAAGGGACTAAGTAGAATTGATCTCTTCATTAAACATCTGAGAAGCAATCTTTTGCAGCTGTTGTAACTTGTCACAGTTATATATCCTCCTTTCTCAATATAAATCTTCCTAATATCTTCAATATTTTTTTTCGCAACATGATATCTTCGACAAAAAAAGTTGAATTTAAATTACAAAATTGGGAAGAAAGTTAGGGGTGGTGGGGAGATAGAAATCAAAGGAGTGAGGAAAAGGAATAATAAGCTAAAAAGAAAATAATGAGGTAGAGGAATTGAAGGATTAGAATAAGGGGAAGGACTGTAGAAGAATCATGGATGTCTTGTCGGAATGGAAGAGGAGGAAGAATTTAACCTGTTAGGAGGAGATGCAGATAGATGGAAGTAAAAAAAGTGTCACAACTTATGAAGAAGAAGAAAAAGAAGAATACTAAGGCTGTGATGTTGGAAATAGTACCGATGTGTTAAAAAAAAAGAAAAAAGAAACCGAACCAGCATAGTCCATTCTCCTGCCTGGGGAATCAACCAGAGGCTTTGTGAGCCTTCCACCATTCGCTCTTTCATTCATTCTCTTATTTGATGGACATGCATATTTTTGCATGTGAATGAGGTGGATAACTTAATTATCATTTCTTGCATTTGTTCTCAGGGAACCTCGTTCTGCAATCAGCATGTATTTACTGCCATTTTCTCATTAACTTGTATCATTTCTTGCCTTTAGTTGTCATTCTACATCTGGTACATATAGCAGATATGTTTGGGTGGGAATCCTTTTGGTCTGTAACTTTATTGTAGTGATGCACCACATTGTACATAAATGTAAACATTTGAATTTCACTTGGTCCTCTTATAACTAGAGTGCTTATTTCTTTGAAACAAGTGCTAGGAAACTCATGGTATAATCTGTTGCTGCAGGTTAAAACAATGAGGGCATTGCAGTACTTCCCAACTATTGAAGATCCTAACACCAGAAGGTCTTTGTTTGAGGTATGTTATTTAGTGACAATAGATAGATTTGAGGGAGAAAAATGCACATGCTGATATGTCTAGGCAAGTTAGGTTCTCCAAAACTCTCCAAAGACCATTTAATCACATGTTTTCTCATTTGATAGCTTGAAGTGCAAAGAGGTCATTTGAAAGGACGTCCATTTCAAGTAGTTCCTGATTAAAAAACATTGGTTGGATGTACCTGATTTCAGTGATGCACTCATGACATAGGGTTTGAAGGATCATTCCCCCCCCCCTCCCAAAAAAAAAAAACAAAAACAAAAACAAAAACAAAAACAAAAACAAAGGAAGGACAGTTTCCAAATATCTTGATGCTGTGTTTACAGTCATGACCATATGTATAATATCTGGTGGAGCAATGTGGTAGAGTTAATTTGATCTATGAAAAAGTTTGAAAATGCAATTACTTTGTTACTCTTATTGAGATTTGTTAGATAAAATAAAAAAATTATAATTGATGGTAGGCTGAGCCTACCCTACCCCCTTCATTTCTGTAGTGTAAGTGGGAAGTGCCCCTCTCTCCTCCCCTACTCTTCTGGAACAAGAGAGAGAAGAGGGTTGTAGGGGTCACTTCTTTTTTTCTTTTCTTTTTTGTGCATAGGAGGGAAGTGCTGCCCTCCCTCGTCTATTAATGGGAGGTGGGGGGTTCCTTCACATAGACTAAAGGATATGAGATAAGGTCCTACTCCTTCTCTCTGACATGAAAATGAATAAGAGATGGAGAAGGGGGATTCGGCACCCACTCCTGGCCTTCTCTCTTTGCCATTTGAGATGCAAGAAAGAAAAGAGAAATGACTCCTTTTTATCATCTATATTTAAAAAATTTAATTTTAATTTTTTTCTTTGAAATGGGCCATCTTTATTATCTTTAAATTAGATTAATAATACAAAATGGTTTTGACCCCTATTAATAGTACAATATTGGGAAAACAGACTCTATCAATATTTGGAATCTCCTTCAATGTGAAGAGGGCCCCCACAGATGTTTCTAAAAATACGAAGCCCATTGAGAAGGCCATGTAGCTCAACCGATGTTGAGTCAGAAATACCCAGCGGGCCCGCATAGGAGAGACACTGATTACTAGAGGAATCAGAGATAACACCCCCAAAGCTAGCGATTCCGAGATTACCGAGAGAAAAACCATCAAAGTTCAACTTGAGAAAACCAGGTTTCGGAGGGGTCCATGTCTACATGATAGGGGCCTTGTTTCCAATCTGCATCCGAGCCAAGCAACTCCAGCTATCGTGGATAGAGGAGCCCACAAAAGAGGAGAAGCCTTCTTAGTAAGGAGTCAAGAAGAAATTTGGCCTGACACACAATCTTCAACTCTCTCCACAGATTCACATTTAGCATTGAAACGCATGCATTGACGTGAATTGAGTTTTTTTTTTCTCCTAGAATCTTAGTTTTTTAGCCAAATTTCTCTTCTAATCATAGAGTTTTGGTCAGTCTTAATTATTCCATGATGTGCTCATTCAAGGTATGCAAAAATTTCCTGCTTTGATGTTATTTTCAAGTTTTGTGTTTTTGTTACTTGGTTGTGTATCCACATCGCCATTTCTGAAAATTATGATCACTCCCAAAAAAGTTATATTTGGTCAAATTTATTAAGTTGTATTGTTATAGTTTCTCCTAGTTTTTTTTTTAAAGGTCTTTCTAAATTCTTTTTGAAGTATAAGTATTGCATAGTCGCCTCCTTCTAGTTAAAGTTGTTTTCGTCTAGTATTTCTTCAGTATATCTTCTTGAGTTTTCATCACTTCAGAGTAATGCCTAGACCCACTACCTAAAAAGTATAGGAGTGTGCCCAACATCCAGCTTGAGTCAAATCTTTTATTCTTCACCCAATAGGTGATTCGTGTTTGAGCTACCCTTAAAAAGTGAGTAGTCTCTTTGTTAAGCCCTAAAGTTGGGTTGTTTTTTCCCCTTTAAAATTGAGCGGAGAGTGTTTTAGACTATGACCGATGTATGGAGCTTTGCCGAATGACTAGGAGTGATTTTCTTCTCCCATATTATGTTTTGTCCAAGCTAGGTATCTATGTCCTTCTTATCCCCAAGATGAGGAGGAAATGTAGAAGAAGTACAAGAAAGAGGTACTTTATTCTACATGTTGTGGTATTTTTTATGTGACCAAAACATTCAAGAAAAGGGGATAACAAAACATAGTTTTTGCATCTATGAAGAATATTTTACAACAAAAGAAAATTGAAGACAAAATCTTTTTAATTGCAAGCTGAAGTTATAAACTCTAGCTTGTGGGGGAGTGTTGAAGAACAAGTATTAAGGAGTCTTACATGACTCTCACAACAAGAAGTCGCATAAAACTAGATTTAATATGATGGAATCTAAGAGACGCCTCATGGAAGGAGGTCTCACAAAATAGTTTTAGTTTTTGTTTTAAATGAGTTTCAGTTAAAGGTGTTTTAGTTATGTTAGTCTTCTATTTATGTTCAGTTGTTCAATTGTTCTAGACTTTGTGTATAACTGGGACAAGGGTAGTTTAACTGTAATAAGATTCTAGTTCTTTCCTCTATTATAAGTAGAGACTCATTTTACTCAAATTATATCAAATTAGTGAAGTATTTCTCTTTTCCATAAATTCAACAAAGCTGATTGAAGAAGTAAAAGGACATTTTGCAAACCATTTTCAAACTAAAGATCTAGATACACTGAATTTTTTTCTCGAGATTGAAGTAGCAAGAAGCTAGGCGGATATTATTCTGACTCAAAGAAAGTATGTAACTGATATGCTACTTGAGTATGGGTTATTGGGACCTAAATATGCGGAGGCTTTAATGGAAGTTGACCATAATCTTCATGAGAAGGACAATAGTGAGCTCAAAGATAATACCATGTATAAGAGGTTGATAGGCAAACTCATTTATGCCACAATGAGCAGACCTGATATTATCTTTGCATTAAGTTTAATTAGCCAATTTATGGAATGCCCAAGAAAGATTCACCTAAAAGCTGCATTGAAAATATTGCGATACTTGAAGGGTGTGCTAGAGAAAAGACTATTATTTAAGCCACATAGACATATGCAAATTGCAGGATATTTTGATGTTGACTATGCCGGGTCCAAATTGGATAGAAAGTCTATTTCGGGATATTGTGTGTTTATTAGAAGTAATTTAGTAAGTTGGAAGAGCAAGAAGCAAACTGTTGTTACCCTTTCAAGTGCGGAGAGGTGAGTATAGGGCAAGGACACATACAATTAACGAACTCTTGTGGGTTAAATCTATGTTGCAAGAAATGAGTTTCTTTACTAAAGAGGGACAATCAAGCTTCTATATTCATTGCAAGTAATCTTGTATTTCATGAAAGGACTAAACATGTTAAAGTTGATGGCCATTTTATCAGAGATGTTTTGATAAGTGGAGCCGTGGTTACTCTCGATGTCAAATCTACAAATCAACTTAGTGATGGATTTACAAATTTTTGGTAAAAGAGATCATGGGATTTTTTGTAACAAGTTGGAGCTTCTAGATATATATGCTCTTGCTTGAGGGGAAGTGTTAAAGTTGGTATCAAGGATATTTTAATCTTTTAGACTCATATGTTTTCCTCTAAGACTAGGAAAGTATTTGTCTAGTTATGGTGGATGTTAGGTTCAATTTTCAGGTTAACTTGGTTTCTATCTAGGAGATACAAGCAATTTAGTTTAAAAGGGCATTTTTGACTTTGTAAGTATTTTTCACTTAAGTGACCTATTTAATAAAGAAAGATGTCGAATTCTGACCTCGTGGAGTTTGCCGCACACTGCAGCACTTCTAAATCCTCTTCTTTCTTTTCTCTTTCTTCTCTATTCCATCTATTTATCTTATTTTTATAAAATGGATAGCTTATTTGCACATTGTAGCTTCGTCAGCATATTCTTATCTTTGTTTTCCATGGCAGGTTTTACAGCGGATCTTGATGGGAACTGATGTTGTTAAGAATGTCAATAAAAATAATGCATCGCATGCTGTACTTTTTGAAGCCCTTGCACTGGTATGTTTTTACCTATAAGGGGGCTGAAACATCTACCGATTTGCGATTGCTTCTATTGCATCTGTTAAACTTTTTTTGGATAGTTTCGTGGCTTTTCATTTTTTAGACTTTCAGAGATATTACAAAAGCCAGCTTTGTTTGTTTCAAGTTACATTTTAAACAATATGTTTAAGAATTTTATCATGACTTTGGCTTTTTTCTTTCCAGAAATGAACTAGTTTGATCTTTATAATTCATTTCGTGATAAAAAGTATTCATATGCTTCTTTTTTTTTAAAAAAAAAATTAGAAGTGTCTATGGCAGCCTTACTCTCTTTAAAGCAAACACTTCTCGTGATTCTTTCTTTACCTGTTGAATGACTAAATATGAGAGATTCTGATGGGGGAGTGGTGTGGGTATTTTTCTCTGTCTTCTATACTTTACCGCACTAGTGGGTTATTGATTTTGTTATTTTTAAGTGTGAGCATACAATTCATTGGATGATAACATAGTACTCTTTTTTATTCTACTTGTAATGCAGTAGGCATTTGGCTGGATGAAGAGGTTCTCCTAAGTATTAGGTTTGATGTGGTTGTTCTGTACAGGTGATGCATCTTGATGCAGAAAAGGAGATGATGTCTCAATGTGTTGCTTTGCTAGGGAAGTTTATTGCTGTCCGAGAGCCAAACATTAGATATCTTGGCCTGGTACCTTTTAATTTGCATGGCAGTTGAATGAAACTCTTTATTTGTTTTCTCTACTAGGTTAAGAACAAGTTTTTAGTAGGAGCGAATAAAATATGTTATTGGCCCCTATTTGTGCAGGAGAACATGACTAGGATGTTAATGGTCACAGATGTACAGGATATCATTAAAAGACATCAAGCACAGATAATCACTTCTTTAAAGGATCCTGACATCAGGTAATTCTTGAGGCACTTAGTTGTACTGGTTTTATTGTATAGAGGCATTTGATTATATGGAAATAGTTTTCTACCTGAATGTTTTTGACTTGCTACTCAAAGTTTACAAGAGAATTGTTGCTGATCAATTTACCTCATCCAAATTGATCAATTTATTTTGACGCATGCATACTTCAGTGCTGTGACGGTCCTAGAGCCCTCTTATTTGTTATTATTGTGCTCCTAAACTTTTATCAGATGAATTCTTTTTTGAGCATAAACCTTGGTTTACATGCATGACAGAGGAGGTATAATTTTTGTCATAACTTCTTTAATGAGATATTTAGATACTTGTTATTGAAAGAAAGAAAAAGTGTCACCATATGTGTAGTAAGTATGTCAGTACTGTTGCTGGTGCTTATGTTTCCATGGTCATAGGAAAATGATTTTTGCCTTTCATCTTCTGGTGAATTTTGTAAATGGATGTCATTAATATAAATTTTATGCCAATTATTTTAGCTGATAAGTGCTGAAGGAGGTACATTGAAGTTCTATGTGCAGCAATTACTACCAAAAAAAGAAAAGAAAGATTTAAGACAAGTGTACCAACAAATGTTATAAAGAACTTCACAAAGAATTATCTTTAAATAATCTTGATGATCTCTTGCAGTATCAGAAGGCGTGCTCTTGATTTGCTATATGGCATGTGTGATGTTACAAATGCCAAGGACATTGTTGAAGAGTTATTGCAGGTAGTTCATTATGACAAAAAGAAACTTTTATTATGTTTTTATCTTCTAGTGTTGGGAGGAAGTTGCCTTTGTTACTGACATTTTACCTCATATCAATCTGCAGTATCTCAGTACAGCAGACTTTGCTATGCGTGAGGAATTGGCCTTAAAGGCTGCCATTCTTGCAGAAAAATTTGCCCCAGATCTATCATGGTCAGTGTTTTTCTGGCTGGTTACCAGTCTGTTGTTTTCTCCGCGGGAACAATTTGTTTCTTCTATTTGAAGTTGTTTCTTTTCTGAGTTTGTTGAGGATATGTCTTCTCTGGTCATGGTTATCTGTACGTAGAGATCTGCATGATTGCCATTATGTAGATTTTGTGTATATTTAGAGATTATGTATGTTGTCATGTTTTCACGCATGTGTGTCTCAATATGATGCACATGCTGTCCCGTGGAGGACGCACCCTACATTTGAATAGAACTTAATGAGGCTTCCTGAAATCCTCTATCTGGTGATTTGTTTGATATGTATAATATGCCATGCAATGAGATTTCTTGTCTAGAATATAAAGGTGTGACTGTTTTAGAGGTATTAGGGGTGTTAATACAGTTAAATATGGATAAGTCAAAATTATGTATACATACCATGCAATGAAATTTCTTACCTAGAATATAAAGGTGTGCTATTTTAGAGGTATTAAGGGGGTAAATACAGTTAAATATGGATAAGTTAGAATTATACGGTAACTTTATCTGCAAGCGACTTGGCAATCTATATGTCAAGCGGCACATGGAACTCTCCCTTCTTTGGATGCCTGAGCATGATGGTGAGTTCTCAGTTGCTTCCTGCTTTCGGCTCCTCAGCACTAATCAGAATTTGAGCTCTTGGCCCCTCCTATAGCTAAAATGTTCATTTAGAGCACCATGAATGGTAAAATCTTAGTTTGTGACAATCTCGCTGTGTTAGGAATTAAACGCCCTAATTTAAAATTAACGAGAGCAATAATAATAAATGCATAAGAAGAACAAGCAAGTACCAAAAACAAAAGATTTATACAAGTTCGCCTCAAGGTGAGACTACGTCATGTCGTCTGTTGTTGCAATAATCCACTATGAATATGAAGTTGTTTACAAGAGAAATCGCTTCTCTAACCTCTCTCATCCGCAACTGATGATCCTTCTCCGAATGATGAACTCTTAACAACGGTGCCTCCAAATATAGTGTGAAAACTAGGGCAACTGAATTACAAGTGTGAAATCCCCAAACTACCCTTACAAGTGTACCGGCTCAGCGTAAAATGTTAATTAGGCTCCACATCTTAACACACCGAAGAGGGACTACCATCACTGGTGCTACCTGTAGGTTATGTGGTGATCATGATGAATCTGTCGATTGTTTGCTGGTCTATTACTCGACTTCCTGGGAAATTTGGAATCTGTTCCTTAATATTTTGGAGCCAACTTCTGTTTCCTTCCTTCTTTTTTGGGTTTTACTCAATCAATTGCTTGGGCTTGCCCTTTTGAAGCTTGGAAAGATCATGCTCAAGGCTGTTCGACCTTTGTCTCTTGAATGATCTGGCTGGAGCATAATCAAAGGCTCTTTCAGGGTGTTGCTTGCAGCACCTGACATCATCTCATCGCATTTTGTCCAGCAGTGGCTCCTTGGCCCGACGGTTATCTCAGGTTCAATTTTAACGGGTGCTTGCTTGGCAACCCTGGTCCAACTGTTTTTCATGGAGTATTCTGATCATCCAATGGTGAAATTCTCCTCTCCTTTTTGGGTCCTTTGGAAATTGCTGATTCTACCATTTCTGAATTGTCTGCTCTTCTTAATGGCATGAGGATCTTTAAAGGCAGGCTTCAAGGTCAGTTTATAGTTGAGGGTGATTCATTAGTGGTCATCAATTGGTGCAATGGCAAGAAAACGTCCCCTTGGAGATTGTGTGGCTTTTTTATGAAATTTTGGATCTTGCTGATAACGTAATTTGTTGGTCTCTTGTATTAAGATCAGCTAATAGTTAGCTGATGCCATTGTTAAAGTAGGGGTTTCCCTTCTCTTATTTTAAACGATTCCTTCTCTTATTCTAAACTATTCTCTTTCTTCCCTTTCAATGAAATCACTTTTTTTAAATGGCAAGATTTTATTGCAAAGTCTGAAGGCAAAGAATTAACAAAAGTGGGAGTCTCCATTACAACAAGGGACTGGACAAAGACTTCTTGTTTAGGAAGAGAATCAGCTAAACGGTTAGCTGTTTTTCGGTACATAACTCCAAACACACTGAAGGGAGCTAGCAATGTCCATGATGTCATGATAGATCTGCCTTTGACTCTAGAGGGATTTGGGGGGAGGGGGTGTATTGTAGTCAGTGATATCCACACCTCGAGGGATAGACATCTGCATGACAAGTTTCCGATTTTCTCTGAGCAGCCTGCTATGGTGATTTTCAAAAGCACTAAGGGAGCTAATCCAGGCCAGCATTGAGGCAAAGATTCTATCGGTGATGATATTCCGGGAGCTAGTGATGTCCCTGAATCTCCTACTATTTCTCTCCAACCAAAGGCCCCTCAGAATATGGGTCAGACAAGCAGAGACGGGGATTTTACCAAGTTTTGAGATGCAAGTTCCTTTCCAAAGCGAGCAAGATCGGCTAGGTTTTCAGGAAGAAAAACGTCTAGCCTGATCATGGATGTTTTGCTTCCATCTATTTATCACTTTGAACACTATATATTCAGCCTATGCAACACATTCTTTTTAAAAATGCCATCGTCATATGGATGTTGATCTTCGAGGAATTGACTGGAATGAGAAAGGATTCCTTTGGCGTTGTACTAATGGGTCCTCTAGCTTCCACTTAACTAAGTGGGATGATGTTTGCTTTCCTAAGCGCCTTGGGGGGCTTGGTTTCAAGAAGATCTGCGTCATGAATATCATTCTTCTCTGAAAGTGAGAACATTTATGGTGGAGTGTAATGGCCTTTGGAGGCCCATTGTCATCTGCAATTAATGATTCTCACATTTGGATTAGTGGCCTTCTAATCCCAGCCAATGCAGATCCTTTCTCCCTCTGGAGGGTGATTTGTAGACTGAGAGAAACCTTTATTGGTGGCACTAGATTCAAGGTGGGGAGAGGTTACCTGGTTAGGTTTTGGAAGGACCCTTGGATTGAGGTCTTTTCGGAGACATTGGAGGGTGACATGTAATCATGGTTTGGCAATCAGTAACTTGTGGTCTTGGCTTCAGCATTAATTGGGCTTTGGACTTAAAGAAGGAATTTGAACAAGGATGAGGTTGTGAAGTTTGGGCAGCTTACTGCATTGTTTGAGGTTACCGGGTTAGGTTTTGAAAGTACCCTTAGATTGATGTCTTTTCAGAGACATTTCAGGGTGGCATGTAATCCTGGTTTGGCAAATAGTAATTTGTGGTCTTGGCTCCAGCATTAATTGGGCTTTTGACTTAAAGAAGAAATTTGAACAAGGATGAGGTTGTGGAGTTTGGGCAGCTTACTGCATTGTTTGATAATTTCTTTTGACTGTGAGGGTACACTCATTTGGAAGCAGAACATTTAAGGCAAGTTTCGGTAGCTTCATGCAACAAGTATGTTCTGAATTTTTGGTGCTGCACACTCATTCTGCATTACTCACTTGGAAATTGATTGGATCCTCCATGTTCTCTTCTTAATTTGGAGTGCTTTGCATGTTAAAATTCTCACAGTGGACAATCTTTGTAGAAGAGGTATGGCAGGTCTTTCTCTAATTTTCAGGCTTTACAACACTGAGAATGAATGAATTGATCACCTGATCTTGCATTGCCTGATGACTCTTAAGATCTGGAATCTTGTTTTCTCCCTCTTTGATTGGGACTTCTGCATGTCGGCATTGTTTCAAGACTTCATTAATCAGGTCCTCCCTCCTCTCCAGATTTGGGGAGTGACATGTGGAAGGTTTGATACGCATTCGTTCCTTTGATCATTTGGAAGATTTAGGGATTGGCGCTCTTTTGCCGTCTCTCTCATCATTGCCACATCAGAATATCTCAGTGGTTGCTGCTCTCTTTGGCACTATCCTGCGGCAACCCAGGCCTCGTAGGTCATGGGAGAGTTTTTCAAAATTCAAGTGGAAATGTGCTTGTCTCTTACTTGGGCTTCTTGGGGTTGCTTATTCAAATGAGGTGATATAGATTGGTTCTTACGAGATTAAAGATCTTCAACTCACATCTCATCCTAGCATCTTATGGTGGAGGAAGATTCAACTATTATTATTGGCTGGTGCAAATATCCAGGCGACATCCCACAGAGATGTAGTCTCATTTTTTTTTTATATTTATCAAATTCTCAAGTTTTCCAGTTGTATCTCTGTGTCATTATGTCATGTTTTAGTTCAGTCAATGGTGTTGGGGACCTCTCTCCGACAATATTTTCTCTCTTTCTTAATAGAATTTTCTCATTATACTAAAAAAAAACTGGGTCGAGGATCCATGTTTACCAGTGCAGCATTGTTTGGACAGTGCTCTGATAATGATGATGATCTTCAAACCTATTTGAAGTGGCTAGGATATATATGTAACTTAACCTTTTACAAATGTGACACATATCCTTCAGATATCTCAAAATAACTTTTGTTATTTTTTTTAAAAATATATGGTGTTCCTGTAGACCTGAGTGCTCATTGTTTCTGCAAATCTAGATAGTCTGAGAGTTTCTTCTTTTGTCAATGTAGGTATGTAGATGTGATCCTTCAACTGATAGACAAGGCGGGAGATTTTGTTAGCGATGACATATGGTATCGTGTGGTTCAGTTTGTTACCAATAATGAAGATCTACAGGTGCTCAAACTTGTTTCTGTTGGTCTTCCCACTACCTGCATATTCATGTCCTTTAATTCATTTTTGTCTGATGGTTATTGTACTATTTCAGTCTTATGCAGCAGTAAAAGCAAGAGAGTACCTTGATAAGCCTGTGTTGCATGAAACAATGGTTAAGGTTAGTGCCCTGCATTTTTCCTTTACAAATTGACGACCACTGGGGAGCATATTGCAACTGCTCCTTGCTGTCATATGCCCTTTTTTTTTTCCTGGAAGTGAATGATTCTTCATATTAGACAATTTGCCATGATTATGATATCAATCTTACTTCTGCCCGAAAGTCTTGATATCTTGATATTTTTGTTCATTCATCGGTTGATGGGGTTGCTTCAACAGGTAAGTGCTTATATTCTTGGTGAGTACAGCCACCTATTATCCAGAAGACCTGGCTGTGGTGCAAAGGATATTTTCAGTATCTTACATGAAAAGCTTCCTACTGTGTCGTAAGATTGCTTATCCTTTACTTTTTTTTCTCCTCAATTGCTCTATTAGAACTTCTACTGTGAGTTTTATTCTAAGGATGGTATGTTTTCCAGGTCCACCACTGTGGCTATTCTTCTTTCAACATATGCTAAGATCTTGATGCATACTCAGCCCCCTGACCCAGAGTTGCAGCAACAGATCTGGGCAACTTTTGCCAAGTAAGCTCAAGCCCTACGCTCTTTCTGTAGCTTCTCATGAGTTTGGCTAATTTTATGCTCTGGAGCCTAATAGTTTGAGGGCCATTGCTTCTTTGACTAACAATGAAGCAGTAAAAATATATGACTGCAATTTTACATTTTGCTAGATATGAGAGTTTCATTGATATGGAAATACAGCAGCGGGCTGTTGAATATTTTGCACTTAGTAGAAAAGGTGCTGCTTTAATGGACATATTGGCTGAAATGCCAAAATTTCCGGAGCGCCAGGTATATGCATTTTTCTTTATGTTGCCATTATATTCTGAGAAACTCTTTTTTTTTGTAGATGTCGTGTAGTTGTATAACAGAACAGAAAAAATGCAACAGTACGTAAAAGCAAGAAGCCCAAACAAAGTGCTAGTTACAGCTTAACAGACTCAAAAACCCACTAAATTTTTACGAGTTGAAAAAGGATGAAGAAACCAAGCAATTAGGAGAAGCCTCTCCTGTTCTTTACTTTACATGTTGACTCAACTTGGCAGAAGAGTTCTATCAAATTGCTGGTCACCCATGCTCTTCATCTGTATCACCTCTGTATCAAATTATGAGGTTAATGGTATGCAATCAAAGGTTGCTAGATCACCTCTGTTCTGTGAATGACTTGAGATATCAGATTGGATGGTATGGGTGCACTGCAAAAATTAACAAGCTTAATTCAGCTTCATTAAAAAAAAAACAAGATGAAAGAATAAGTAACAGTTTCAGACAACTGGTTCTCAGTTGTGCTTAAGTACAATTCTTCTAGATACTGGCAAAAATGTAAATGTTGTTTCCATGCACTTAATTTATTTCACTTTGCCAAAACAGTCTTCATTACTGAAGAAAGCAGAAGATCCTGAAATTGATACAGCTGAGAAAAGTGCTCTAAAATTGCGGGTGCAGCAACAACAACCATCAAATGCTTTAGTTGTAACTGACCAGCATCCTGTGAATGGATCCATACCTGCAAGTTCACTGAGCCTTGTCAAAGTGCCTAGCATGAGCAGTAACGCGGTGAGGCTTGTTGATGACTATACAAATTGCTGATATTGCATAAATCATGCCACTGTTGATATGGAAATATTAGCTCATCCTGCAGGAGGTGAATTCACCCGAGCACCAAAGATTGAGTGAAACAAATGGCAGCGTGAGCAAAGTTGATGGTCAATCATCGCCACCATCGGCAGATCTCCTTGGTGATCTTTTGAGCCCATTGGCTATTGAAGGTCCAGCAGCTTCTTCAGTTTCAGCGGAGCCAATTTCTAGACCTGAGGGTGCTTCCCCAAGTGCTGCAGATGCTTTAGCACTTACCCCACTAGCTGAGCAATCAAATACAGTTCAGGTACTAGTGAATGAGAAAAGAAGAAAATGCTGCTTAATGTTATTTTTCTTTTCCTATGGGTAAAATTAACTCTCTTTTCTCTGTCGCGTGATTATATGTGCTGGTTCGTGTTGTGGAGCTCTATGTTATCCTTAATATGTATATTTTTTTAATAATCTCTAAGGTGTCTGTAATAAGTTTTACTACTATATATTATTATTCTTGTTCTTTTTTTTGTTTGTGTTTTCTAATTCTTAAAATTTGAATGTAATTGTTTTTTTTTTTTCAATTTTCCAACAGTTCCATTGCATTTTTTTATAGTTCATCTATCCTGCATTTGAAAGAAATGCCGATTATTTTTTTGAAAAATGTTGATTTTTGTGAATTATTATCTTATCTAACTTACTGCCTTATGTGTATCTGCAGCCAATTGGAAATAATTCTGAAAGATTTAATTCTCTTTGCTTCAAGGATAGTGGAGTCTTATATGAGGACCCTTACGTGCAGGTTTCCTAAATCTTATTTTCTGAAATGTCAAGGTCTTATTCAGCTTTAGCGTACTGAATTTTATTATTTGATTCTCTTCCTGTTTAGATTGGTCTAAAGGCTGAGTGGAGGGGGCATCATGGCCGTATGGTGCTCTTCTTGGGCAACAAGAATACGTCCCCTCTTGTTTCTGTTCAGGCACAAATATTGCCTCCTTCTCACTTAAGGATGGAGCTCTCATTGGTTCCTGAAACTATCCCTCCCAGGGCGCAGGTCAAAACTACTATTACCATCTGATTGTTTGATCAAGTCCCTTGCTTATGAGGTCTTATCTTAGTCAGCGCTTAACTTTTAATTTTCATTCTGTGTCTCTGTTTAGGTGCAATGCCCTTTAGAGGTTGTGAACCTTCGCCCAAGCAGGGATGTGGCTGTACTGGATTTTTCATACAACTTTGGAACTACTTTGGTGTGTGTGCAAAAGGTTTTGATAATATAGCTTTTCTATGGTTGAATACTCTTGATATCTCATTTCATCCTTCTGTTGTCTGTTTAGGTTAATGTCAAGCTCCGGCTTCCAGCTGTTTTAAATAAATTTCTACAGCCTACAGCAATGTCTGTGGAAGAGTTTTTCCCTCAATGGAGATCACTTGCTGGACCACCTGTGAAGCTGCAGGAAGTGGTAAGCAGGTTTTTTCTTTTCTTTTTGTGATAAACATGTTTTGTCTTTTCCCTTCGTAGATTTTAGTCATTTTGTTTTTCAAGGTTATTTTTCTTTGCTATTCTTCTCTTCACAACTAATTCTCCTTGTATTTTTTATTTTTAATTAAAAGTATTCTTCTTCATGGCACCGTTTCCCTTAATTGAATTCTCTCTTGCATGGTACCTTCTCCTTTGTATATCTGATTTTAGTCTGTCAAACATAAACAGCAGTTTGCTTGTACCAAGGAAACAGATGTAAAAACTAAGAAAAACAACTAGTATTTTATCTTATTCTTCATAGTCTGAAAACTCTTCTGAGTGCGTAAACAAATACTCTCTCTCTCTCTCTCTCTCTCTCTCTCTCTCTCTCTCTCTCTCTCTCTCTCTCTCTCTCTCTCTCTCTCTCTCGATCTCTCGATCTCTCTCGATCGATCGATCGATGGAGGAGGGCAAAAAATCGGCTATAGGAAACAAAGCAGGATGAACTATGAATCAACACAACGCGAGTCTGAGTTTATCACTCTGTCTGACTGTCTTGCTGTGGCCAATGCTTTAGCTAATTCCCTTGTCAAGCAAGCAGCCTCCCTCCAATTGCCAGAGGAGACTTTTCTTTTCTTAGCGTTGTTGTTTGTTCTTGGTTTGTCTTGAATAAATTCACTCTTTCTCAAAAAAAAAAAAAAAAATCATGTCACACATGAGACCAGGTAATTCTCATGCCAGCAGCCAAACTTTTAATCTGGGTGAATTCTTTGTCATATGTCCAACTAAATTGGCAGTCTGCTTTGGTCCATGCAATTACTGACTTGAGTCTCCCTTGACGATCCCTGGGACAGTAAAATATTTCTCCTAAAATTCGAGCCCACTGAGAAGAGGCAAAACTGCTGCCTTGTTTGACCAGTGTAGGATAATTTGATATTACCATTGTGGTTTCTAATCACTAAATCCTGATGGGCTTGGATTGCCAAATGAAAATCTGTTGTATTCAAGGAGCAGTGCACAACCCTCCCTACTCTTGAAAACTATCCAAAAAAGAAAAAGGTTTCAAATGTTATTATTTCAAAACAGGGAATTCATTTGTTGGTAAAGCAATTTTGCTCCAGATTGGAGACTTGAGCATCACTTTGAGGAGATTCAAGACACTGCAGCTCTCTTTGTGGCTGCCTGCAAACCTCAGGAGCTGCCATTCCTTGCCAGATTCTTTTGTGACTCCTTGCCTCTCTTTTCTATTTATTTTCTTCTCTTTCATGCTCCCTCTGTCTCATACTGTTTTCGATGAAATCATAATTGTAAAAGAGATTATTTTTCTCTAATCTTCTGCAATAACTGCCAATTAATGGAGAATCTCAGGACATGCTTCTTAAAGGACTGGAAAACGTAGTTCTGATGCAAGGATTAATCCTATACTTCTGTGGGAATATGGTTGAAAGGGTGATAAACATCAGGAATCCTTTTTACATAAGAATACAATTTGCAAAGAGAAAAAATGAAAAAGAAGATAGAGAAAAAAAATTCTTCTCCTCAGGGAGAAAATAAAAGAAAAACAGAAAAAAATGACATGTTCTCAACCCCGTGCTATCATGTTTTGCTCTGAGGTATCAGTATGGACCTTGTAATGATTTACTTATTGAATCTTTTCTACCCAACTATTTCAAAGGTTCGTCTCTATCTACAATGCTAATGCAGGTTAGAGGTGTAAAACCATTATCACTTCCTGAGATGGCAAACTTGTTTAACAGCTTTCAGTTGAGTGTTACTCCCGGACTTGTAAGTTCAAAATCTCTTTTTTACATCCGTTACTTAGCCATTTAAGTTGCTTTTGTTTATAATTTTTTTTGTCCTTATGAGTGGTTAAATTTATGATGCTCTTTCAGGATCCAAATCCTAATAACGTGGTTGCAAGCACAACCTTCTTCTCAGAAAGTACAAGAGCAATGGTTTGCTTGGTAAGCTGTGAATACATGATAGTACCAACTTCCCGTATACCTACTTCTTGGATTTTTGTATTTGGTGTTGGATCAAATTGATCTGACAATGTGAATATTGACTAACTGATCAGCATTAAGTTTGAGTTGGAGGAAGTTTTAATTTCAATGAAGGTCATTATTTGGGGTGCCTCAGTAAGGGACATCATAAACTTATCTGCACCCTTGTCAGGTGATGAGGGCAACCCAATCATCTTTATGTGTCTAGCTAGGGTATCAGAATCAGTGCACTTGTGAAAATGTAAAAATGAAAATGAATGAAAAACTTTTGTTTTTTGCTCTCATGAGTCTGTTAGAAAATGGAAAGGAGTATGGTCCCAAGTCCATCAAAGTTAGATGTACCCAGAACTTTTTAATTTAACCATCAATTTTTAATTAAATTACTTTAAAATTAATTTTTTCATATTCAACATTTTTTCTTCATTTTATGCATTCCTCATTCATGTTCATTTAAGATATTTTTTTTTCAATTTTAATGATTATAAGGAGACAATTGCATTGTTGTAAATGAAATGAAGTAGGTAACATTCTTGTAAATAGTATAATTTGCCAAGGGGGAAAAAGTTGGGTGCAGCCAACTCCTTGGAAAATTTCCATTCTTTTAATAGTAAATGACTTAAAATGCCTTTAGTTGATGCTCTTGGAGTTTGGATTCTGCAAAATCATCACCATATTTTCTTTTTCATCTTTCTGGTTAAAGTCATTGAGTTTCAGATTTGGTAACTGAATTAAAAAGAATTAGAGGTGAAATCTGATAGTGGCTATTAGTAAGGTGTCCAAGGAAGAAATTGAGGCGGATTTCTTTTGAAAAGCAGTAAGATGTCATTGCATCTAAGAAATGTTTCAGTCATTTTACCTTCTACAGAATTAGTAGTAAGGAGTGAATACCTTTCCTGCAAAATTACTGATATTTTGTAAAATATAAGAGGTTTTTAACTCAACCAACTAATATTTGATGAATTCTGAATTTCCCTTAAGCTTTTGGCTCAAGGGACATATGGGGGATTTCTAGTGTAAGATTTTGGGTTCACGTCTCACCCTTGTATAGCATGGATTGTGTGTGTGAATGTATGATCAAACATTCAAGAAAAAAATCCCTTAGTTTTTCATGACAGCCAGAACTGCACAGAAAGCTAATTTTGCCAAGCAGAGAATTAAAATCAGCATATGTTGATTAAATATTTGTTTGTTGTGAATAACATGTAAACATCCTCGAGCTTTTTTCTATTGAATCTGTTTATTGTCCTGGCACCTGCAATGAAGACTTGAGTTTCCCTTTTTGGGGAAGTTTTATTCGCAAATAAGGGCAATATCTTAGTGCTAGAGTGAATTGAAACCAGTAATCACACTTTTCGCAGTTCCTATGCTTGAAAATCATATAGGTAGTGGCAATTTGTATGGCAAAGTTTGCCTGTAGGTGTGGCTTCTGCATCTTTGACTCGGGGAAACACTTTATGTCCGTGTCCTTCGATACCTTCAGTGTAGATGGTGTTGGTAGCATAAATCTATTACTTATGTTTTGTCTTACCCTGATGAACTCGGGGTGCCGATCTTTGTGTTGCTGTTTAGGATTTATAACTCTGTTTCAATCATTTTCTGTTTGTATTCAGATAGCAGTTTTAACTCTACTTTTACTATATTTTAGGTGAGAATTGAGACAGATCCATCAGATCGAACTCAACTCCGCATGACAGTTGCATCTGGGGATGCGACACTGACATATGAGTAAGTCTCTCCTATATCTCAGACTGTAGATTCTAATTGAAGTTTCTCTTGTTATAAGGTTTATTAGTTGCTTCCCTTGACAGGATGAAAGAGTTTATCAAGGACAATCTTGTTAGCATCCCCACAGCTCCTCCAGCGATACAACCTTCTCCTGCTGCTGCTGCTCAAGTGCAACCTCCTGTTTCACCTACAGAATTGATGGATCCTGGTGCTTTGCTTGCTGGCTTGCTTTAAGTGTAAAATGGAGATACCAACTTTGGCATGCCAATTTTCTTTAATGGTTGTACCTGTGAAAAAAGGAATTCAATAGTCCAATTCTGCAATTGCCAAACCGGAGGTGCTTCTAGGGGAGAACATGCGGGTACAATGCGAGAGCTGGCCGATTAATTGGGTGAGTTCGTTGTCATTGCATATGCTGTCAGATTGGGGTTTTCATCTTTTTGGGCAGTCAGATTCTTTGGGAATATTTTTTTTTTTAACTTTTGGTGGCGATTAAATTGTGTAATTTCTGTTTGTCTGGGCCATTTTCTGTAATATGATATTCGAGAGTTCTAGGGGGGGGGAAGGCTAGTTTCACTTGTACCAGTTTGCATGCGGTCAATTCTATGTTTTTGTATTTAATGAGACACTTTAGTTGAAGAAAGAGGGGGGAAAGGAAAAAATGCCTGAATGGGTTTTGGTTGTATAGATGTCAATTTCACATTGAATTGTTTCTCTGTCAAGCAAATTCTGCATGTTTAAACCAATTTGGGTGGCTTGTTTATGAACTACAGCTATTCCCTGGAAAAATAAGGCAAAGTTTTAACTTTATTTATTTATTTTCTTTTAATTTTATTTTTTATTTTTTTTGGGATTTTCGTGGTTCAGTTTACTCTTGTCTTTATGGTCTCTATCTGGTTGGGCTTTGGAGTTAAAAAGTAGTGCGGAGATTGCCGGAGACATCACTAAGGCCAGGGATGTCTCTTGCAAAGAAGAATTCGTAGAGAGTTTCCCAGAAACCCAGTCCAGCCAACCCGAATGATATAATCTAGAATCCACTCAATAGTGACCCTATTTGTGTTTAGCATCCGCGGGGCACGGTCCACGTTGTCCCCCAACGAGAACCTAACACATGGTTATTGATTGTTCGAGTTTAAAAGTATAGTTGCATGCAGGGACAGGGGGCAAAACACAGGAAAGAGGAAGATACAGATGCATATTTTATGATCTTTTTCTTCATGATGATAAATGGCTGAACTATTTCGTGTCATCTGAGCCTATCGTTGAATTGTAGCATTATTTCTAGATGATTTTTCTTTTTTGTTGTTGGCTTAGAGTAATTATTTTATTTTCTTGATCAAATAATTGCATTCCATGATCCATTAAAAAAATCTTCCAAAAATAACAAGTATAATGGCAAAATAATATTAATATACACCATATACTTGGATTAGATGACAACATGTCCAAATAGAACTTACATGCATAAACATATAATTAGTTGAAATACTTAAAAAAAGCCCATCATATGGGTATTTTACCTGGATTGGAATATCAAAAATAATTTTAAATATCTCATAACATCAAATTAAAGTTATGAATGTCCAAATAGAACTTACATGCATAAACATATAATTAGTTGAAATACTTAAAAAAAATCCCATCATATGGGTATTTTACCTGGATTGGAATATCAAAAATAATTTTAAATATCTCATAACATCAAATTAAAGTTATGAACAAGTAACCATAGAAATCTACAAAATTAAAGTATTTACAAGTTACAAATTACAACCTCACAGTCAATCTCCAAATAGCATTGTAAATGGCCTGATTACTCTTTTCCTTTGCTAATAAATGGCTGATTTTTAGTTATCCTTACATAGTTACATGACATGGTTTAGTATTTTATGTTGAAGAAGAGTTCCATTCCATATAGTGTCGAGAAGATTTGAATTAAATAACACAATTTACCATCTCTAAAAAGGCTTTCTTATTCATTTCAACAACACATAATAAGGAATTGGGTCTTACGGGTGGTCTTTTTAATCTCTTTCTCCAATTGGTTCTTAACCGCCAATTGGTTAACCGAGTTTTGACCACAATCCAATTCTTCCACATGAGTCCAATTAACGAACTTGGTTTGACCATCTGGTCCGATTCAAGTTTTATCCATCTATTTGGGACGTGAGTCACTTACAAAAGTGAATATTTTAACAGGACTCCAGCATATTTGTTTTAGTTAATTGATATAGAATAAAGTTTTATTAAAATGTCCATCGTCTCCGTAGCATAGTGGTAGTGCGTTCGCTTCGTAAGCGAAAGGTCGCGAGTTCGATCCTCGCCGGGGGCTCTTTATCGTCAACTCAACCTATTCTTCTATTTTTATTTTCTCCTTCGGTTACACCAAAGAAAGAAACTAAACAGAAAAAACACAAATCTAGGGATAAGCAGGAAGCATCTCTCCTTAATAAAATATTATTCATTTCTCGATCATCTTCTGTCCTCACGCGCCTCCGAATGATGGATGGTCAACGAGTTTCATTGGCCTATCGCCCGTGTGGGCTCGTCACCTACCCACCATTTTGATTCTTCTTTTCTGCATTGCATGGAGTCCGTACGTGATAAAATATTGATGGAGCTTGGTTGCGCTAGCTGTCTGCTATTAATGGCGGATGGTGGACTCGCCAACCAGCTTTTCCCTTGTCCAGTTCACTCTGGTTTCTTTTCTTTTTAGACCCTTCCGTAGACCCTTACTGTTGCTTCTGGGCATTTGTTTATCTGAGCTTTGGGGACGGTGAAGAGAAAAAGAAGATCTTGGAGAGAGTTCCAGCAAATTACGGTGGGGTTCTCTTATTTAGCTCATCTTTTTTTCTGACAAAAGCTAATGTGGCTCCCTGCTATTTTATCGTTTTTATTGGGACTGACCTCACACTACTATTGAACAGATCTGGAGATTGATTGGCTTTAACCTCATTAAGTGTCAAATCAAAGTTAATCAGATTTTTACACTTCTTATTGTTTTCAGTAAGAACTTTTTCTGCTTTGTCTGTAAACTATGGTACTACTACAGCAGTGATCATCTGTCAAAGTGGGGAAGAGGAAAACAATGTTGCAGCTACCTTTCTTCATCGTGCAGAAAGCTGGAACCTTCTTTCTTCTTTTTTTTGAATTCTTGTAGAATTCCTTGTTTTCAGCCACAAAAAAGACTGTGTTTGCTACAGTCAGAGGACCACCACAATGAGTTTTATAAACAGATCAAAAGGATGAAACCAAGTTTATCTATTCTGATTCTGTCATGACAACCTGACCTTCAGTACAAATCTTAAAATTGAAAATTGGGTTTGAAGGTGAAAAGGACGATGATCTGTACAAATATAAAATTATCATTTCTCAAGCGTTCCAGACATGGGATCTTCTGAAATATCTTTGTGAGGCACAGCCAACAGGGATTAATAATCACTTCATATGTCAGATCCATCAAACTGAAACTATTTGCTCATGAAAATTTGAAACAATGTGGGTAAATCTGAAACCTTTCGTAGTTATATTCGATCAAACTGAAACTGTTTCCTCTTGAAAATCGAAACAAAAACAAGTAAATTTGAAAGCTTTATAGTTAGTATCAAAGGATTTTTTCACGTATAGTCATTTCCTTTCACTTAAAAAATCTCTCAGAGGAGACAGATTACAAATAGTTTTTATATTTATATACAGTAGTTTGCAGGTCGCCAACCAATTCGATTCAGTCAATGCGGACCACATCCGATAACTGGAGTTACCCGACGATCTAGAGTCGTCTTCTCGCCCTTGCTGGAAGTGTTTTCTTCCCTGCTGCACATTAGCCTCAAAGTCCTCTCAATCTGGTAGCCACCCCCGATGCTGACTTCTCTCTCTAGATGACAGCAGTAGCTTTCGAACACACTCACGCTCACTTGCAGCTTGAAACCCATCAAGAACAGGAAATCCAGTTCCAGTCTGTTCATCTCCGCGGTGGTTAATCCGCCCACTCTTGCAAAGTAGGAGTTTCTGTAGTTCCTGCATACATAGAACAGAAGAAAATTAACTAATGTACAGATGAGAAGATCATCGATAGCGAATGAACGGTTTAGTTTTGATAATTTTAGAATCGAAGGATACTCACATGTCCTCCACAAACTTGGAAGCCGCCATTATTGTGGTGATGAGAAGTCGGTGGACATTATTGGAAGTGATTCTGAAATCGGGGTGGAACTGGCAAAACCGGTCGATGTAAACGTAGGCGACGACGTACACCGGCGGGGCGACATGGGCATACCGGTATATCCTCTCGAGGTAGGACTGAATTTCCATGTCAGGTGTTTCATGAGAATCGAACACTCGAGCACTTGAAGCTCTGGGAGAGACCCATCCGCATTTTCTCAGAATCCTCTCGTTCCTAGCCATTGCTCTCTCCAGAAGAGATGCCAGCACTGAGATCACCAGCGGCGCAGTGGAATCATCTTGGTGGGAGAAGCTGTATAGGTCAGACCTCAGTCTCCTCGGCGAGATTGTATCTAGAGAAGAAGCCATTGATGGAAAGAAAAAGACCAGGAAGAGAGATGAACTGATCAAAACGAAGAAAAGTAGAGTCAGTGAGAAAGAGGTGAGCAGATAATTGAATGAGCACGTTAAAGAATTATATATAAGAGAATTGAGTAGTTGAGCAGCGAATAAAGTAAAGAAGAGTATGTGCAGTTGAGGAACATTTGGAAAGCGGCAGGAAGGAAAGGTCTGTAATATTTTAAGCAGGAGATTGAAGAAGCTGTCGGTAGGCGATGAAAAGTTACGACAAAAAAGTAACCTTTCCTCTTCCTTTCTTTTCGATTTTGATATTACAAAGAAACCGCCGACTACAGGGGCTGTACTGAGTACGGGGAGATCATGGGTATGAAGCTTCGGCACATTTTGGATTAAAGAGAAAAATAAACAAGGGGAAGCAGGAACGTAAGATGCAGCTGCTTGTTGTAGGAGGAGCAACACAGATTTCTGCAGATCTTATCAGATTTTTTTTTTTTTTCTTTTCAATGTTACCGTGACTGTCGATAGTACACCATTGTTTTCATCTTTACTCATTATTGACTGTGAAAGTCACTCTACTGGAAGCGCACACGTGAGCCAGGCATTAATGGCCTCAGCCTCCATGGGGGGCAAGTACACAGGAGCAGAGTATTTATTTCTGTTCACCTCCGTAAGATTTATCTTGGTAGTAATGACTCCTGACAGACGGAGACGGAGACGAAGACTGCCCTAGTTTTTATTAAATTATGGAAAAAAAGTCTTCAATTTGCAGAGAAGAAGACTCTTCATTAAGTGCAATTTGATAGTCATTTGAGTTTATGTATTTGGAACCCTACCGAAGGATGTGACATCGGACTTGGTCACCATGACCAGATCCGGTCAAGCTTAGTTCGTTCGGGTCTGATCTTTAATTGACCCGAAATTATGTCAGATGACTCATATTTTTTAAAAACTTATAAATTGGGGCCAGGGCCCTTCCTACCCACACAATACAATGGGAGGTCAACATCACTGACCAGCCTTCCACCAACACAGTACCTGCGGATAACCCACTAACACGGGTTTGTGTCCATTAAAAATTCGAACTCTTTAACAACGTTAGTGAACCAAACCGAACTTTATTCAGATTCGGCTGGTTTACTTAAATTAGTTTCAAACCCAATAATTCGATATCGTATTTATTCGAATCGAACCAAACCAGACTCGAACTGCACACAGGTTTACCTAGTCCTCTGAGTTTGTTAATAGACAAAAGAGTGACCGCAAGAAATTTTCCATTTTGATAAACATGTTATGCCCGCCCAAGGATATACAAGAATCGGAGAAGTAGAGAAACTGAAGTGTAAATTGTTTCTTCCCTTTCATCTCTCGCAAGGCTCTTTCAGTTCGTTATTCTATTATTAATTAATCAGTAGCAATCAAAGCATTTGAGATCCACCATTTCGAGTTTTTTTTATTTGGACCAAAATGCTCTGATTATTGTTGGCGAGAGCTGTCTGAGCTTTCTTTCATATGAAAAAATCTTCCGTAGAATCAAAATGGAAAAGTCTACTGTGGCGTGATTGTAGTCATAATTGAAGGTATGATTTGGGACACCAAATTTGTATAAATATGTTGTGTTCAATTGAATGAAATTAACTTATTATGGGAAATACCTTCTCTTATTTTTTACATGGTATCAGAGCGGGTTAATAACCAAGAGATTTTATCAAAATATTGTGATCTTTCGGGGACGACGCAGGGAGAAAATTTTCTTCTTGCATCGTGCTTCCTATTGTGGACCCGATTCCAAAGCGGGGAATGGACGCGAAGCCGGAGGCGGCACCGAGATTTGTTACGGTGGAGAATCAGAGACTTCACAAGAGGTCGCACCGCCGGGCAAGGGAGCCTGGATCTGTATTGGTTGGAGATGCTACGAGATGCCGAAAGGATCCAATCGGTACTTTCGGAACCCCCATGATTACTTGGACGCAGCAGAATACAAAGTGTTTCTGCAAAATATGGCTCAGAACGACGGTGGGTCCTGGTGGAGGGCTCCACCGGGGGCAAGATCCGCCGCGGCGACACTTCCAAAAATAGAGATTGAAGAGAGCGAGAATTATGTCTGCGCGATTTGTAAAGAAGGAAGAGAGCGAGACCTCTCTAGAGAAGAAAATTTCGGAATGATCCCGAAAATCATATCACCTCACAAGAAGACGAAGAATTTAGGCAAAAGGGGCTTTGTATTTTCCTCGCCGATTTGAGCTGACAATGGACGTGATTTCCAAACCAAGGACATCGAATCTCAATCCCAATGCTCCTCTGTTCGTGTCATGGGCGTACAGAATGGTGGAGGATTTCTTCGATGAGTGGTGGCAGCTTGTCCAGTCCTCCCCCTGGTTCCACGACTACTGGCTGCAGGAATGTTTCTAGGAACCTGAAAATGACCTTGATTTTCCCGATAACGATAATCTTGTCCTCCCGGAGATAGACATTGTCTTTGATGGCTATAAAGAGGCGGACGAAGAGAAGACTGCAAAGGAGATTGTGTTGGTTGGGGGTGCTGCAGTGGCAAAAGCTCCGAGTCATGAGTGAAATGTCGAAATACTTCGAGAAGGTGCTGAAGATCGTGAATGTTAGAGTGAGTCCACGACCGATTCAGCAGCCGAGTTTAATTGAAATATACATCAGGAAAGTTTTACCTAACAACTAGGAAAGATGACTAAGAAAGGTGATCGATCATCCGAGAAACAGATTGTTCTACACTTTATCTACTTAAACCATGTACAAAAATAAAAAAAAGGAGAAGAACAGAGCAGGTTTGCGTTGTAGTTGCCGTGACGAAATACGGTTTGTCGTCATCATGACCAAAGACGCTCTGTTGTCACCAAAGATGCTCTGTCATCACCATATTACCAAACACGCTCTGTCGCGACCATAAAACTGAAGACACTCTGTCGTCACCGAAGACGCTTTATCGTGACCATAAAACCGAACACGCTCTGTCGTCACCGAAGACGCTTTGTCGTGACCACAAAACCGAAGATACTTTGTCGTCACCGAAGACGCTCTTTTGTGACCATAAAACCGAAGGCACTTTGTCGTCACCCGTCACCGAAGACTGTCTCGAATTAATCTCTGGTTCACCGTGAGAGCACGGTTTAGAAGTGCTCTCGACGAAGAAGATGACGAGACCAGATTTGACTCGGACCAGACTTGGTCGAACCGAATTTCCGAACCAAACCAAACCGAAAGTCCAAATCGGATAGTTCAAATAGACTTCCGTTGATCGCACCCGATGGAGCGCTTAAGAAGAGCGGATATATGGTATATTACAGCAAGAGTTTATACAACTCACTTTGCAAGTTGGGCATAAACTATCTCTACGCACCAACTTGAGGGGGAGTGTTGGCGTGAGCTGTCTAAACTTTCTTTCATATGAGGAAATCTTCCGTAGAATCAAAACAAAAAAGTCTACTATGGCGTGATTGTAGGCATAATTGAATGTATGATTTAAGGCATAATTGGGGACACCGAATTTGTATAAATATGTTGTGTTCAATTGAATGAAATTAATTTGTTTTGGGAAATACCTTCTCCCGTTTTTTACAATTATGTTACAACTTGAATAGAGAAAGGAGAGACGACCGTTGAAGATCAATTCGTCCATGGACCAGTTATAGCTCTAAAGAATATTATCAGCATTCCTATTGAAGCTACTCTGGGAGTTTGAATTTGGCAAAACCCTCTTTGTCGCCCAAAACTACGAATGGATGTCCATCGTTCAATTGAAGAAAGGTAGAACTTTAAAAATCTCAAGCTTAAATTGTCACCACTTAGCATTTAAATACAAAACACATGAACACAATTATGATACCAAGACTAATTATGCCAAATCTTTAATGATACCACCCTACCTAACACTAACAGGATTGATCATGAGAGAGGGCAGAACAAGGCTATGAAGACGGTGATCAAGTCATGGTTGGGTTTGATGTGATGATTCGGGTTTCTTTATATTTGGGTTTTGAGGTCGAAGATCAGGTTTTGGTAAACTCAAGCTCAACTTTCCCCATGCCCACCCCTAAATAGAATTGGATGATTAAGTATTGGTGGTAAGGACTAACAAAATGTGGCAAAACTTGACTCTAGCCTAAGCTAAATAATGGAAATTTGATTTTTTCATCGATTATTTTTTAACCTAATATAAATATTTTTTGCTATATGTTATTATTATTTTTTGTTTTTAAATATAAATATGAATGCTGGTTTTTTTGTTGTCTTACCATTGCAGAAACATTAATTTTTTTAATAAAATAAAATTTAATTAAGCTTAATTAATAATTAATCTGTTATTCTTTTTTTTTTTTCGATCCCGAAGTCCGGAGTTAAAAAGTTCCTCGGATCACCGACCGAAGTAAGGCACCAGCAATTCATGTGACTCACGTGACAAATTGACAAGAGGCGGCATCCCGGCGCGGCGGACTTCGCAAGAGCAACAAATAAAACTAACCGGTACATCGGAAGGTCCGAAGCTCAGAAATTGAAGCAGCGAAAGAATGGACTGGGTTCGCGCGGATTCGTCCGATTTTGGGGGAACCCTTCCACAACCTCGAAGGTAAAGATTCGTTAAGGAATTCTTGCTGTCATTGATTTTCTTCCCCTTTTCTTCTTCCGTTCGTTTGCGGTTTTGACTTCGGTTTCATCCATTCGCAGTGGTCATAGTGCAGTCAATGTTGGAAAGTCTAAGGTAGTCGTGTTTGGAGGCTTGGTGGATAAGAGATTTCTCAACGACATTGCTGTTTATGATGTGGGTACGTACTCTTCATGATTTCTGCTTAAAATAATCCTCAAAGTTATTTATTTTACTTATTAAAAAGCTGGTAATTTGCTTTATATGATTACCGGATCTGAAATTTGGAGGTTTCTTAGTTTCTTAACTTTCTGCGGTTCACTGACTTTCGTGCTCTTAGTGGTATATTTCGAAGTAGTTCTTCATATTTTTCTCATGCGTTTTCCATTTATGGAGCTCCTACCCACATTAATTGGAAAATATTCCTCTGATCAACTTGATGGTGTCTTATGACTTCTAGTTTGATGGATAGGGATTTTCCTGCAGAGAGATGCCAACCCTAAAATTTTGCCATCTACATACGGTCCTTTCTAGAAATACCCTTTAATGGGTAATGCAATTTATTGATAATATCATACTACAAGTTGACAGTGCTATACACCCTATTTTCAAAAAAAAAAAAAGTTGACAGTGCTATAATTGAGCTGCTGGAATAGTAAATTGGTTATGATAGTGAATAACCGAGACTTTTCTTTCACGTGGTGTTGGCTTTGTTGAATTTAAATTAAGTAAATTTTTGCGAGTATGAGTTGTATATTTATCTTTAGACGTGGATGCATTTAGTGTTGTCTCCAAGGTTTCAAATTATACTCATCCGGTAGTTTCAAGCTTTGCTAGCCGCATGATTGTAGTGGTGATTCAGCTTGTTATGTATCAGAAAACAAACTATGGTTTAGTCCAGAGTGCACTGGGAGTGATTCTGACGGGCAAGTGGGTCCCAGTCCACGGGCATTTCATGTTGCTGCAGCTATTGACTGCCATTTGTTCATCTTTGGTGGACGTTATGGCAATAAAAGGTATACATCCATTCATTTTGAGTCTATTGATTTTTCTGTTTTTCTTCTTTTTTGTTTGTCTGTTTGTTTTCTTTGTTACATGATGCAACTGCCTTTTCAGGTTAGGTGACTTCTGGATGCTTGATACTGGTATGTATAGTTTATTTTTAAAATTTCTTAGAAATATCTGGTCTTTTTTATTTTTACTTGTCAATGATGAGCAACTCTCTTCTATTATTTTATTTCAGATATTTGGCAGTGGTCAGAGTTAACCAGTTATGGTGATCTGCCTTCACCGCGAGACTTTGCTGCTGCATCAGCAATTGGAAATCGAAAAATTGTTATGTAAAAATTTCTTTATCATTTCCTTCATAAAATATCATGTGTCTGCCTCTCCTTAAAATTTTAATGAAAGTTGTGAAAAAATGCAGGTACGGCGGGTGGGATGGTAAAAAATGGTTGTCTGATGTGTACATCTTAGATACAAGTAGGACCATAATATATGTTTTCTTGTCATTTTGCCTTTTCTAATATTTAAATCTTCTGCAGGACCATAATATATTCATGGTTATCATTTACAGAAAACAAGTGATCTTTAATTACTTTCTATGAAATGCTATTTTGGGCAGTTTCACTTGAATGGACTGAATTAGTGGTGTCTGGGACACTACCACCACCAAGATGTGGGCACATGGCAACTATGGTTGAGAAAAGATTGCTAGTGTTTGGTGGAAGAGGTAAATTCTATACTTTCGCCTCTCCCATCCTTCTGATATTTAGGCTTCTCTTTGGTTGCTGAAGTTGTGTGCCTTCAGCTGATGATTTATTGGATATCCACATCAAGGGAAGTCTCTATCAGTTAAATAACAAGGATAGAATTCAAGTTATTATTATGCTGGAAGCACACAATTAGCAATTGGTTGCAAATGATACTAATTTATCTGTCAGCATTTACTAGGAGGGGGTGGACCAATCATGGGTGACCTATGGGCTTTGAAGGGCTTGTTTGAAGGAGGTAATATTGTTCTCTGTTTCGTGCATGTGATAGTTAGTAACCTGACTTTAGAAATTGAGTATCTTTTCATGCAATAAAGAAGATAACGGGCAGGGAAAGGGAAAGCCTCAAGCCTTAATATACAAATGCTGTTGCTTTTCTTCAAATCCTTGGTTTTTGTGTCATTCACTAATTTTTCTGTATCGTCATCTTCATTTTTTTCATTTGCTCAATCGAGATTCTCTGTTAATGATTGGTCTCATTCTATTTATCACCATATTGTTCTTGTTTTTGAGAACAAAAGAGGTCTTGACAAGATAACCTGGACCCTGGACCCTGGATTTGCTGGTCATTTTCTGTTGCTTCTTTCCGAGCTACACATCGGTGGCTCAGGTAATACTGATTTTCCTGATGTTGTGCTGCTATCATGGAAGCTGTTGAGGTCCACTAAAGTTTTTCGTTTCATGTGGACAACGGCCTATGAGAAAATCGTTACCTGTGATGAGTTAGGAAACATGGTTTTCCATGTGGTCAGTTCTCTATGTAAGTTCTGTTTTTTACAGGAAGAGACAGCAAATTGTACCCTCCTCCACGGCCCATTTATCTTTTCAGTGTGGGTGATTAGTTTTAGCAATAACATCAACATAGATATTCCTGCTTTCTTCTTGAGATTCAGTAGGTTATGCTATTTAGCCTTTTTCCAAAAGCTGGCAGAACTCAATGGACCTTATGGTGTGAGTTCAATAAGAAAACAGTCCTATATCTTCCTGCTTTATAAGGTGTCTGCTTGAAGATATTTTTCACTCGATGCTTCTTTGAGAGCATTCTCACAGAAGTCTTCCCCCACTCCCAAGCTCAATTATCGGTAGACATTGGCAATTTATTGTCAACCGTACAGATAATGTTACCCCTTACCTCTCGCCTTGATATCCCTCAGCTTGCTGGTTAGCTGACATCGAACTTTGGTGGAAGCTCTCTTGGGAGCTCCAGTCCTGCCAGAAAGAGTGCTCTAATCAGGGGATCGTGGAGGCTTCATCCATTTTGTGCTTCATGAGGCCAGGCTTTATTCTAAGGGATTTTCCTCCCCTGTGAAAATGGGCAGCTTTATTTCACTCATCAGATGGATGTAAGTGAGGAGCATGCCCCCAGGATATTGGAGCACATTATGATAAAAATACTCTCCTCCAGTCATCCTATAGCCGATCTATTTGTTCCGCCAATACAATGAGACTTGAGGTTTCCCAGAAGCAATGTTGTTGTAGGTTGCTCCTGCTAATTGTAACTAAGACTTGAGGTTTCCTCTCCATCCCTTTTTAATCTTTATTATTGCACTCAAATTAATCTACAAGTTCAAAAAGTAAAGCTTTCATATTTTCTTTATTGTGGAAGGCAGACAACGAGACCCCAGGATGGACCCAGTTGAAGCTTCCTGGTCAACCTCCTTCTCCCCGTTGTGGTCATACGATGACTTCTGGAGGAGTTAATGTAATAGTATCTCAGATATTTTCATCTCTTTTACTTCATTCAGCAACAGTTTTTTTCTGAGCATACTTTTCTCCTTTATTTTCATTGGTGTTCAAAATAATAGATTGAAAGAATGAGAAAAAGGAGTTTGACAGTGATACATGACTATTAAAAATTTCTTGCGAGGGTCGGGGTAAGTTACAATCAGTTTAGAGGTATGTTTCTGTCATTGTCGATGGAACTATTTATGGGGCAATCACTTTTAGGAAGCTTGTTTTGAAAAGCAATAGTTTTCCGTTATTGTAATCATTCTCACCTTTTCAAAAAAGAAAAAAACATTTTTCCTTGATAACCTGCTGAACCAAGGGAAATATTGTTTGAAGTTGCGGCAACATGAACAGATTTAGATATTGAAACATCAAGGAATGCTAGAAGAGATTCAAATTGTTTGAGAGATTGAGTATATTCTGTCAGAATCAAGGCCAAACTGTAATCCACTCTCTGCGAGAGTTGTTTTGGAAGCCATAACATTATGCAGTTAACTGAGAATTATTTCCTTCTTAATGGAAAATCTAACCAATGCGAGGAATCATGTTTGTAAATCCCATTGCAAAAATTTAAAATTCTCCAGAATTATACTGGGATTGTTCACTCAATTAATCTAGAAGTTCCAACAAACATGCTATATTTTCTTGGAACTACTGGCAACCTAATGTTTGCCTGTTCTCTCTCTCTCTCTCTCTCTCTCTCTTTCTCTTTCTTTCTCCACACACACACATGCACATATTGGAAAGTCATGAAGGTTTTATTGGATAAAAGAAAAAAGATAGAGAAGCATGATGAGTGAAAAAATAAGGAAGATGATTAGTGCTTTTAGAGGAATGCTTTTGCTGAAACATTGTGCTCTGCACAAAGTCAAGGGATATGATTTTCACGTAGTTTTGAATATATGGCCCATATTAACTCTTGGAAGACTTCTGGACAAGCCTACTTGTGCCCACATATGCTTATGACAGACATGAAAGTATTGGACATAGCTAGTTTCACATAGGAGACATTCAAAACCTTGTTATGCACATACTTCATGTGATGCTTGGTTGGATAGGGAGTAGAGTGCAGATATAACAATATACTGATTATGAGTCAAGAGAGCATGAGGGTGACTGTGAAAGCTACAACAAACACGCGGAAGATCACCGATTGGAATGTGAGGAAATTTGATGGTACGGAAACAATGGGGACCTCAAGAGGAAGATTGATGGATTTTGGAAGTGATAAAATAAAACAAAGAGTCTTCCTCCAATCTCTCATTGTTAGGAACTTTTCTGTCTGTAGTTTTTGCCTCGTGCTTTAATAAAATCTCGTCATTCTCGTAAAAAAAAAAAAAAAGAAACAAAAAGTATTTTGGTTTTAGCCAACATGTTTGAGCTAGATGTGGCAGTTAATGCACCCTGAAAGTGAAGGAATTAGGTGCTTTAGCCAATGTATTAATAGTCCTTCCACAAATAAGAATTAGTTTTGAAGATTCAAAAAGCAAAAAAAATCTTTGAAAGTGAACAATATATCATTTTTACTTATTTTTGTTCAAGAAGGGCACCAAGAATGAATATCTTGCTTAATGAATTTGCAGCTTTTGTTATTTGGTGGCCATGGAACAGGAGGCTGGTTGAGCCGATACGATGTGTACCACAATGATTGCATTGTTTTAGACCGAGGTAATTGCAATTCCATGCTATTGCCATTTACCTTTATTACTATTCATGCCAAATATAATTTCAGTACCTAGGGTGAAGAATACTTTGCTTGGAAGAATGTTCATATGGTTGTACTGGGCGCTGGCTTTTGATTCTTTAATTTGATTCGTCTTCTTGAATCCTAGACTGTGTGTGAGTGTGTGTGTGTGTGTTCCACAACATGTGGATTGAGCCTTTAACTTGGTGGTCACATGGAAGTTGGGAGTTGGGGCATACTTAATGTGACGTTTGGTTTGGGTTTTTCCGTTACTTAAAAATAGTAGTTGTATTCATGTATGTTATATCCGATCCTTTTATACTATTCCAACCTCTTCTCTCACATTGCCCTTTGTCATCTTTAATAAATGACATTAAGGAGATTGGCATCTAGTCAAGTGTTAGAGATCAGTGCAAGTCTTAGTGTCGGGTTGAGCTCAGTTCCATCCAAAATGACTAGTCACTTAGGAGGCTTATTGTTCAACCTTATAGGCTCATTAACTTTTCTTAACAATTCTTAATGTGAGACTTTTTTTCCACTCAGCATTTCCTTTATATGGGCGTAAGCTCCCAACGAAGCACACATCACACAAACCCACCTAATGGAGCCTACAACACACTTTCTGCTTTAATATGGGCCTGCCATCCCAAAATGACTAGTCACTTAAGAGGCTTATTATCAACCTTATGACCTATTAATTTTTCTTAATAATTCTTAATGTGAGACATTTTTCTACTCAACACTATATAGAGCATTTTCACTTTATGTTAGAGAATCATCTAATCCTCTAAGATAGAGCACTAATCAGTACAAACAAGCAACAAGGTTTGATCAGTTCTGATGAAGGGAAGGATGGTATGTTAGATAGGCTGTGATTGCTGTCTTTAGTTTGTTTCTTGTGACCAACATTTCTAAACTAACAGAGAACCTGTTTTCCATGCTTGGTGTTATTCTTCTAATAAACTAAGATGCAGGAAGATGGATTGGATTATCCTTTCTGGTAGTTTGTTATAACAGTTATGCTACATTTGACACTACACTTTTGATTATTGCCTGTAGTACTTCCAGTGTATCTGTCCGATATCATGGTTCAATGAAACTCGGAGGAGTCAACTTGAAAACCACAAATATGGCTCCCCACCTATCACTTATCACTAACAATCCCAATGTAAGAGACCAGGTAGTACAAATAATTTATGTAAAACACTTAGCCGTTTTCTAAACCATCGTTTTGGGATCATGGAATCTTTAGGTTTTCTTCTTTATTCTTAGGTTTCTGGAGACACTGCAGAAAGCTTTAAGTCAAAAGACAAAAAATGTAACATGCAAAAGAGACTGGGTTCCATTATAGTCTGTGTGTCTTTTTATGTAAGGAATTTTTACGTAATTGTTCATTTTACATGATTACTCTTTCTAATTTTTACTTGTTATTTTAAAAATTAGTGTCAGTGCAGTGGAAACGCTTGTCTACTACTAATGCATCTCCTCCAGCTAGAGCATACCATTCTATGACTTGTGTTGGCTCACGCTATCTCTTATTTGGGGGCTTTGATGGAAAATCTACATTTGGTGATATCTGGTGGTTGGTTCCAGAAGGTACTTGCTTTCTACTGTTCTGAGATGGAAGAAATAGATGCTCTTTCCTTAAATCAGATACCACAATACAATTTGCCTGAACTTTTTAGTTTCTTCACCTGAGGACCTTAATACAGTCTTGCTTAACTAAGCCATATATTGGACATTACAGATGACCCTATAGCAAAGCGATCACCATCACTACCACCGCCTAGCATCCCTTTTCATGAAAGTGAGGGTGCCTCCATGGAGAGTAGTTCCACACAACATGATACCAAGGTAATTCAGATGTCTTCAGAAGAAGTGCAACTTACCTCTGCATGATTTCCAGGCACATCCACAATAATTCAGCAATGATGAGTAGGGATTTAGACTCATTTGGGTGCCAGGCTGACACTAAAGTGTAGATAGATTGATTTTCAACAGAGAAGTGATCAGCTTAACCAGGTCGAAAGGAGTTTAAACCTTGTTTTTTGAGTGGCAGGAGTAGTTTATCTGTCTAATCAAATATGGGCCTTTTCCATCTTTATTGTTTCTTCTCTTTTTTTTCTTTTCAAGTTTTCTTCTTTGAATCCTTAATGCTAGTTGATTGGTTTATTTGTTCAAACCAGTTTGATCTGGCTTGGCTCCTGGTTTTGAGCAAAATCTATGTCCATTTGATTTGGACAGCTAAGGCATCTGGCTTTAGTACAAGCAGGTCAGACTATCTGTTTACAAACAGTAGCTACTGTTTTGCCAGTATTTAGGTGTATTTCTAGCATTTCCTTAGGTCTTTTAATGCTTTTATTTATTTTTAGCCCGTTGTTGAAAGATATTTAGGGAGTTGACCAAATTCATTTTGTCAAGAAGAGATTGAGCAATTTTCATGGAGTTTTAGGTTGAGATAATCCGGGTAAAAAAATTGAAATCAATCAAGGGTATTGACTGTTACTAAGCAGTTTGGAATCAGTAGATTTTGTTTTGTAACAGATCTGTTCCTTTGTGACTATAGTGGTTAGTTTTCCTTCCTTGTAGTCTATTACTTGTTTAATTTAGTGTGGGATTGTTTTAACCGTATTTTTTTTCTGCTTCATGAAATTTCTAGCACACACAGCAACGTATGTCAAATGTGAATGGTGGCATCCTAGACCTATCTTTTGAAGGTGTCACTACCAACAGGTCCTTTGCAGAAAATCCTTAACCAATCAGTTAAACCTAAATTTCCAATGCATTGATGTATAAAAGTAGATTCTAAAAGTTGGTTCAATGCAACTGTTTGTTTTATATATCAGAGTGGAAGAATTCTGAAGTTGGAAATGTTCTTCATGGGAATTAAATGGAAGTGATTGTTCATGAAGATTTCCAATCTTATAGACAAGCTTTCATATCTGCTACATGTAGTTGTTGGAAAGTCTAATTGTATTCAGTAGCAGATACTGTTTACTTGTTTCCCATGAAAAGTATGTCCACATAAATATAAGGAATGATGGAAGTCTCTGAAGAGACTAGCCATGGTTGGAAAGTATGACATGAGTTGATTGCCTGCTTTAATATTTATGCTAACTTGGGTATTACTTTTGTGGAACGATGGCATTTACACCAGATATTTCCAGAGTGGTGTGTCCATCTAAATTTGTACAAAACTTGACATTCATACAAACCTGAGCAGGTGTACAAGAAAACAGTATCTTTTATTCTGCAACAGAATTGATTGATATCATTATATATGCTGTAGGGAAGAGAAAAGGAGCAATCTCCAGCTTCTGAGTTACAAAAGAAGCTAGGTATCTCCATCTCAGCTACGGTTTTGGAGCTGATGGTTGTTCATGAATCAAGGGATGAAGAACTTATTGAATTATGTTCGAGAATGGTTGGAGATAGAGCATCTAACAATGACAAGGTTGCGTGCATTCAGGTATATTTAAACTTTTTATTTTTTGTTTATTATATTCTTTTTCATGAACTTTATTTGTGGAATGGTGTTTACAAAGGCACTTCGAGAACATTGGCAACAAACAATATCAAGCTTAATACAGTTGCAGGAGCTTGGTCCGTTGCTTCGGGACTATCAACGTTTGATCATCCAGCAGCATTTGTAAGCATCACAACTTTTAACATTGTTTTTTATGTCATACTCTGTGGGATTTTCTCATTTCAATCAGGTTAAAGATTCATGGTTCTAAATGTTTGAGGCAACATTGAAAGCAATGTAAATGGACTTAGATGCATTTGGATGGATTGTTAACTAGTTGCTCGAGCTGTTGTTCTTGTAGAAGTCCACACAGATGGATTTGTGATGGTTTGAAGTTGTGTTGTGAATCTTGAAATTTTAATCCTTTAGTTTTATGTTGCAATGCTGTCGAGTCATTTCTAAATTCTTATACTTTTCACTAAAACAGGTGAATTTGCTAAAGGCCTAAGGAGTTTTGGCTAACTAAGTGCACTTAAATGGATTGAGTTACTAATCATGTTCATTTGTCTATTGAAAGAAGTCATTTTAAGACATGATTGTGACAATCCTTTTCTTAGCAAAATTTCCTTGATAAAAGCGCTAGAATCAGTCTTGACTTTAGGGTGATTATGTCGTTGATGTTCAAAACAAAAAATGTGATAGAAGCTCTGGGAAGTAGTGTGGAATACTGATGGTTTGTTTTATTTCGTTGGAGATGTTTTTTTTCAGAAGTCGACTCTTTCAATATATACATGGTCAATGTTGGCCGATGATGAAGATGATGTCATAGTTACAGATTTCATCTTACTTTTATGAAAATTGCATCATCTTGTGCTATTCTTTTCAATTCATCAACCCCTAGTATTCTTGCCCACTGATTTGCTCTTGTTATTAACATTGTTAAATCATTGTCTTGAATAAATTGGCCAGAGACCTCTTGTGGTTTTTTTTTTTTAAATAAATTTGGCATACTGGCCTTAAGTAGACAAAAAGTAAAGTACTACTATTTACTATTTTGAACTGTTTGTTCTCGTCTTGCCTTGAATAAAATCCTCACTTTTCAAAAAAAAAAAAAAAAAAAAAAACTTATTGGCTTCTGTGAAACCTGTATGCCCTTGATAAACAAGGTCTGTAGCACTTCCGTGGACGACCCAAGCTTTGCACATGGGACATTCTATAAAAATAAGTTATCAATGATTTTAGTAGGTGTTCCTTTCAAGAATATGTCCTTTAGATGTTTATTTCCTTGAGTGTGACAGATCAATTATTACTGTGGCAGGAGAAATGTCGAGTCTCTTTCATTATTTTCGGAATCTGATCCTTCTAAGCAACCAAAGTACCAGTTTGCTCACATTACAGATGCTTCTCAGGCAAGGAGATTCATCACCAGTTCAGTTGCTAATGCTCATTTTGTTTTAGTGATGATTTCTTTTCGATTCTAACAGTCTGACTTGTTTCATTCCATTCCTGTGTTTCCAGTTGCGTATTGGTGATATCCCAGAACTGTTGAATGAGTACAAACAACTTCTCTCTAATTGAAGAAGTGGGAGGTCCTACCTGGCATGCTTTTATTCCATGCGAATGTCATACGATTACGAGATATTATGGTGACTCATTGCATTTGTTAAATATCGTGTAATTAGTGGCATATTTGTATTTATAGTGTTGAGATAGCTTCGGGTTACAGTAGTCTTAATGGAGGGTTTAAATGCCTCAAAAGAGTGAGAAATAAGAAGGGTTTTAAGGGCATTTTTTTTATTCCGTTGTTCTTCAATTGATTAATGCTTATATTAGAGAGAGGGGTTGAGGGGTTGAGTTTAGGCTATCTCCATATTTCTCTTTGATACCAAAGCTAACTTCTCTCTTTTCTCTCTTCATTTTTTTTCTTCTTAAAATTTCATTCTTATCTACTTCTACATTGTATCAAAGTAAGAATAGATTAGGTAATATCTTTCTAAAGATACAATAATTCATCTCAAACACACTAGTTCAGTTCTCCTTCTTCAGCTCCAACGACCAGCAGTTGCAATGATTCAAACCAAGCCTAATGCTGGATCTAATTGGAAAACATAGAGAAAGGTCTGCAACAAGCAAAAAAATTGGGGGAAAAGAGGAAAGTAAACAAATATTTACCCCAAAAAAACTACTGCTCTGGTAAGTATGACTCGTAGAAAGAGTGTAGAGGAGGTTGGAGAAGAAGCAAAGAAGGGAAGAAATAGGATAGTCTTCTTGGAGCCGCCTAATTTTCCGAATCCAGGGTCCAATCCCCTTCATAACACACACCCCAAGCTAGCTTTATGCAAGAATTTGAGTCACAGATTAGTTGGTCTTAGTTTGTGGGCATGATAATCATTATTCCAACAAGTGTTAGAATAACTTTAGGAAACCCGCTTTAACTTATCAAACTACACATAATGGTCTAAGATAGTGGCTAGTCAAAAGAAAGATGACTAGAAATCATTACAAAAAGTTGACAAGGTATCTCTTTAGCCTTTGGGTTACATGCTTCTTCATCTTCCAAATTTCTTTCTTCTTTGAAAAATCTTCTACTTGCGGTCTGATAAACCAGTGGATGGGAATTGGATTTGCAGCTTTTGCTGTTTTAGAACATTACGAGACCAAGTAACTGAGATCAAATACTGTACCCAGAGATTTTGTCATGCCTTGAGTCCATCCTAGTGTAGTTGAAGGCTCCAATATGATACTGCTTCTTGCCTCTTTGTGTTTTACTTTATTCGTAACTCTTATCACTTCTCCACTTTCTTATTTAAAATACTACAATTCACATCGATCATGGCAATAAAAGAAAAGAAGATACTTTTTCTTTAAACCATTACCTACGGGTGTGTTTGAGATAGGAGCGTTTTGAAGGGTGTATACTTTTACTTTTCAGCAAATGAATAAAGTGCCGAAAGGCCTAAATGTGAATAAACAAAAAACTTTATTTCAAGAGTTGAAAGCAGGTGAAAGAAAGTGAAGTAGTTCTCATGAGTTAATCCAATGTAAGAAGTAAAAACAGCAGGAGATTTGAGTTCATTTGGTAATGAATTTGTTGGTTTTTCTAGTGCAATTGACGGAAAGGTTTTCCTCAGGCTTGCCGTCCATAAGAAGAAACACAAGTGAAAGTTAAGATTAATGGGTTCGGTTACAAATTCTGTTCAGGAAGAGAACTCCCTCCAAGATCAGCACAATACACAAGAAAAAGAAAAATCCAATCAAAATGCAAGAAGAAACAAGTCTTTCCAGAGTCGAGACAAAAGAAACACCCACAAACAAAAGACTTACAGAACAATGTTTGACAGTCCTAACAACCACCTGAAACTTAGTGAAGAGAGTCTATATGTTTGCTCAGTTCCTCCAGTTTATTCATCCTTAGTCTCTCACTCTCAGTGACCAGCTATCACCATTCATCAGTGAAAAAAAAAAAAAAATTAGAAAAAAGTACAAAAGCAATGACAGACTTTAGATCTTTTGAGATGTTCATATCATAAAATTCTGACTCACAAATCAAATGGAGAACACATGAAAAGGTGCAAAAATGGAGTACAAACTACGCTTTGCTTAAAACTGTGCCCTGGTGCAGCTTACAGAATTACCCCAGTGGCGATTGCACCTTTTTATGCTCCATTTTTACAGTTCTTCATGTACTGCATGCACATCATCCGTGGAGTACGATATAGCTTATGTATCTCCGTTTCATTTATATTTCAGAACTTTATTTAAACTACACATCCCAAAAAATCCAAAGTCAATTTGCAACATCATATTAGGTAATATTAATCAGCTTTTAAGGAAACTACAATGAAATTATACCAGTCAATGTTTGGGATTTATTGAAACATGTCCCAAAGCCTTCTAGATCAAGCACCCTGAATGGTCCCATGAATGAAACACATTCACACCTACATGAATAGGTCTCATTCACGGGTTCATCCATATTGGCTAGTGTCAAGATTTTTGAATACCCAATATCAGTACACCAAAAACCTTGGTTAAGATGTAAAATATATTGGCACTTAAAAAATAATTACCTCCATTAATTTGGTAATTAGAAGTGCCTTCTCTTTGTTCTTCTCATTGAATGCATCAAGGGCTTCTTTGTATTCCTTCTCCTGGGAGTTAGAAGCAACCACAAACTTCAGCTTTATTTGCAATATTAAAAGGAAGAGATATAAAATAGACGTGAAGAATTGATCTTCACCTTCTTTTGGCAAGTATACCCAAGTGGCTTTAGTTCACGGTTAACTGTATCAATCTTCTTCCTAGTAGATGACACTTCTTTCCTCATTGGATCTGCCATACTTTCTAGCTCCTACCAAATAATAATGAATTACTACAAGAATGAAAGTCAGATGGCAAAAATTAACAGTAATGTTTGTAGGACACATGGAAGATGTTGGTCTGAAATCATGCTTTCTCAAACTATCACTGTATCAATTAGGGAAAAAATGGGGAATACCGATCAAATTTATAGAATATGATAGTATTAGGGCCTGAATCATGAACTGACTTTTGAAATCAACTTCTATTTTTCAACAAAGCTAATTTAAATTATGGGAAGAACAGAAATTTTGGTTTGGTTCTTTTTTTTTTTGCTTTTTAGAGCAACTATTAGAAACCTAGAATGGCAGAGAAGTAGAAAAACAAAACTTTTATGTTGCCACAAATTCAGAAACAAAAGGTTAATGAAAAGGAGAAAGAAATTTCAAAAATCAATTCAAACTGACACAGAGAATTCATCAACCTCCTCTAGTAGTAGCTCTTATCTTCAATCCGAAGCCTTTTGGATGGGTTTTTAGCACAACAAAAACAAAACCAAAAACATTGAGCTCTCTTTCATATTCTTCTCCTTCAAATATTTTGTTACAGTTTCTTATATAACTGCAGAGTGGTTTCTGAAACTTACTTCTCTGATATCTGCCAGCCTCTTGGTCTCTTCTTCAACTCGGCCAAGGCGGGCATGCACCTTCTCCCTCACCTCCATCTTTTTCTTCTCGATCTCCTCCTCTTTCGTTCGGAAAGACATCAAAGCCGACTTGGTCATCTCCTCATCCTCTTTCTCCTCTCCTGTGTGGCTCTCTCTTTGATTGTTGGTCGTGACCCTGGTTCGTTGCACCATGTTCTGATCCAAGGGCAGCTGCTGCTGCTGCTGCTGCTTCTGAAGGTGGTTATGAGTCTGATTCTGCATCTGTTTTTCTTCCCTTGCTCTCCTCTTTTCCCTTCTCTCTCCTCTCTCTCCTCTCTCTCTGCCTCTCTCTCTGCGTTCTCTTATTCTTCTCCAAAGATGGCTTGCTTTTTCCACTCTTGATGCCAGGAACTTATTGATTGGAAGAACTTCAAGTGCTATCTGACGCCAACCTCCTTTTAAAAGTTGGATGTGAAATGACTATCATAGGCATAAACCCCTCTCTGGTGTGCTACAAACAATTACGAACTGTATACACAAAGGCAGGATTCAGTAAGACAAATTTATGCTAGATGCTAGATGTTTCAGTCTCAAAATGGCCGTTATTTAGACATTTGAAAGAAGAAGCTTTAATTCACAAACTTTTGACTTTTTTTTTGTAGTTTATGGAGAATGCTAGGAAGACCCTACTCTCTATTGCATCAAATACTTGTAAATTTACCATGAAATGGGAATAATTCTTGTAACCATATCCTGAGTGGGTCCATCTTAGGTAGTTTGATGCTTTCCTGATCTGGTCTATAGGCCATTTCATCCAACTGATACTTCAAAACTGCTCAAACATGTCCATCCAAGAGCAGTATATATATATAAAACAAATACAGAGGTAAGCTTTAAGTAATACTTCATTTTTTTCACTCTTTTTTCTTGAAATGAAGAAGCAAGGCAAAGTGGGAAAATGGGTCTTTTAATTGAAGTTGCAGAACATTAAAAAAACTCATTAAACGAGCCATTTTTCTCAAATCTGTTAAGAGAATATAAGGTGATTTCTGGTTGAAGGGTCCGAAGAAGCACTGGTAAATCCTCTTTTCCTTCTGAAGAGGATAGAAGAAGGATGCTTAGTCTTGAAGTCTTCTGATGTGGAGTAGACAGAAAGGTCTCACCTACACGCTGGGATCCGTGGCAGTTAAGTCAAACAAGGAACAGGTCAGCTACCGTCAACTAATAACCACCTTTACAACCTTGCTAGAATAACTAGATATGGACTCCCCTGAAAATGAAATTTCCCGTCTTGAAGATCCCCTGCCCCACTACATGATGAGGAGTGGGGATATGCAATCCAAGTCCCAAGAAGAAACGAACGAAGCTCTCTGTCCGATTTTTGTTCTTTTTTTTTTTTTTTTTGCTACTCTGGTTCTCACCTTTTAATCTTTTGGGTTTTCCATGGGAATTTTGATGTCTGATATGAACTCAGGACCATGGCACCGGTTTCTCAAATGAAGCTGGGAACTGTTTGACGGAAGGAACCACAACAGCCAGGAACTAAGTATGACTAAGTGCTAAAAGGAGATATTTATACACGAAATGCCAGAATTAACTAAGAACTGGGAAATATGTATAAATGTTTTCCGGATTATAAGTTTCTAAAAAATCTTTAAATTTGTAATCTTATTAGTGTCATATTAAAATTATTTCAAAATTTATCAAAATTATCCTAGTAATTATTAATATAAAAATTAAAAAATAAAAAATAAGATTTTTTTTATATTGTTTAGGGCCAAGGAAACAAATTTTCAGTATTTAAAAAAAAAAAAAAAACTCCAGAAGGGTGCAAAGAAATGAAGGAAACTAAGGGTGACATCAGAAAGCTACCACCTACAAGAGTAAGAGTGGACGGAACTATTCTGACATCCACTCCGCCCATTCTCGGAGAAATAAAGGGCACTCCAACGAATTAATTTTTCACAGTTCTCGATAGCTTAATATCTCTTGAGATTTTTTTTTCCCCAATGCTGTCTGGTTTTTTTTTGTTAGTAAAAAATCGTTTTCTTACTGTTCGTCTTAAGAACAATTTTTTTCCTGAAAAATAATATAAAAAAATATCAAATCATATTAGTGAAACATACTCATACTTTCTTCTTTATTTATTATAATTTTATAAATAGTCAAATATTTTATATTAGTGTCTACAGATTACATATAAATTGCTAGGTCCCTCTGAGGCATGAGCTACAATAGAGGAACTACCATGGAAGGTCAAAACCAAATTGAGCTAGATATCACCTCTTTAATGAAATAATAGACAAATCTACATTCAAGTCACATTCTTTACAAAGAAATTAATAGCTATTTCAGCACTAAATAATTACTACAATCATGAAGGCCATCGTTTTCCTCTACCGTTTTCTGGTGCTCTGATAAGAATCTCCTACTGTAAGGAAGACATGCTCCCCTACAACCACATCTATTGCAGGCTGCCCCTCGATGTTGTCGATGGACATCTGCAAAATCAGGGACGCTTCTCATTTAGCTTGAACCACCAAACTTGAGAGAAGGGGCAACAGGGAATAGAAAGGTAAGAATCAAAACAACGCAGAACGCTTTTGTGAAGCTAACCCATACCTTGTCTTTACTTAGCTGAAACTCAGACTTCAAATTTGTATGATCTCTTGACAATAGGTATGTCTGTAACCCTAGAAGATACTTTTCATTTCCTGCTTTTTAAAAGATGATCATGAAGTGTATTTACAAAAAACGAATCAAATTTTTATAACTGCAGTGCATCAAAAAAATCAGAAGCTACCTGAATATAATGCAAATAAAGCTTTGGTATTGAAAACCAGTGTCGGCCTTGCTAGTCTGATGGCGAATGATGGACCAGTTATGTTGTGATACTTCTCCTCACATAGTTCAACCTGCAAACAATTTTGATAGCCGTATAGTCTGTTGCAATTGCATTTGAATATCTTTTCTTTCAAGAACAGTGAAAGCATAAAGGAAACAGTTTTGCCAGGTCAAAAAACAACTATGTTAGTATTAAAGTCGGGCAGGATCCTTCTTCAATGATTAACCCATGTTAGAATATCTCTTCCTACTAATAAGGCATAAGATCTTTTCAAACCCAAACCAATATGAGACCATTTCCCCACACCTCTCACTTTCAGATAACTAGATTGAGACATGAAGTACAACTACAACTATTAACTGGTGGACTTTTTTTCCCTACTACCAGTCTCTCTCGTCTGTCCCAACAGACGCCAAAACTCAAGATATAGAAAACCAACAAATATGGGTCATAGAGAACAAGCACAGAAGCCACGTGGCACAGAAACATGGTCTTGGCTAGACTTCAGTACTAGTTGAAATCGGGCTGCTGCTCCCAAAATGACTACCTGAAGTTAGCAAGTCTATGTAGGACTACTATCCCACATACAACATCTCTCACTGCTGAGAGGTGGAACACAAGAACAAACTATAAACAAGTAGAACTTTTTCCCTACCAACAATTAGGATCATCTAATTGGCTCGACTTTTGTAACTTATGCTTACACAGCCTTTGAAAAGAACAATACTTACGCACTCATCACATAAATAATAATATAGAAATCTTAAAAAAAAAAACAAAAAAAACTATACTTAACCCATCAGAATAGCATGTGATAATGGCTTAATTCTATTAAATCCAGGAAGGTCTAAGGGAAGGGAATCACCTGGTGTTTTAACCATGAATTAGAAATTTTTTCACCATTCCCACCCTGTCTCAGTTGTGGCATATAAAATTCCTATACAGAGGTTCTTATAAAATAACCCTCTACAAAGATTCAATCATTCCATTCATTTTTCCACTGAAGATATTAGAGAATTAGCCACTTGAAACTCTCCATTGTGAAAGAAGTTTCTAATGATGGTTTAACCATCCTTTGACGTTTAATTTGCAACTAATAGCATCAAAGGTGGGTAGATATTCGAAAGAAAATGCAAATTACACTTATCCCTTCATAGGCATTTATGATGTATAAAAAATTGATCTTTCTCTCCTCTACTTTGTCAAGTTTTAAATATTTTTATACTTCTTCCCAACCCTTCGATGAGACAACCACCCAAACAGACACTGACACAGCATGCAAGTAACATATTTTACTTGCAGGTACAAGTGTAATTTTACTGCTCTAACATGAAACGACCAATTTGACAATTTCCTCGTTCCAGGAAAATTTCTATGACAGAATTTATCTAAGAAAGAAATGTCAACTGTTAAATATTTATTTAAGGGTAATTTGGTCCTTTCACATCATGTCATTTTATCCCTCAGGTCTGGTATGTTTTCTGTTCCGATGTTTTGTAAAACAGCTAAAGTGATCTTTTTTATGTAACTATCTTAAGTGATTTAATAAAACAGATTAGGGGTCGAGCAATGACCCCTAAAGAGACTGCATGGCAGTCCTCTTCTTCATCTCTTCCCTTCTTCATTTTTTCTCCTCTTTTCATTCCTTAATTACAGGATTTTACATTTACTTGAACACATGATGAAAATCAGTGCATGACTTCATACCTAGGTCTACAAGATCAAACTTCTCCAATCATATGTTTGACTTTCATATCAACAACCCATTCAAGTACACAAGTCAATTAAAAAACATATATTTTGGTTCCAGAACAACTCAATGATTTTCATTTGCCAAATCATGATTAAGGGAAAGTGCCTTAATGGCAACTTGTAGTACCATATGAAAATTGATGTTACTAAAACAATAATAATTCATGCCACTTACACCATACTGAGGAACCAAAGCAGAAGGAAGTGAAGGAGAGCCAATTGCATCCTTGATATATTGCTCCTGCAAATTGAAGGAGATATTGTGAAACAGGATAAAGAAACTGTCTGTTGAATTACTAGCTACTGTCAACAACCATCGATGGTATGACCTGGGAATTCAATACATTCTCCAAAAGAGATTTATCTGAATCCAATGATTCAATGTAGACCTCCACCAAATCAGTAGGTTCAAGTCCAGCTTTCTTACGTAATTTCTGAATTCTATTGACAACCTGCAATAGGTCAAATTTGGTTAGACTTGGTAGAATAACACTTAACTTGATTAAGAAGCCATCCGCTCAAATAACATAATAAAAAAATATGTAACAAAGCATTCTTGTTCAAAAAGAACACAGCAAGAGCATTCCCCAATTTGAATTCATTTGCACCCAAACATCATGACAGATTCCAAGCACAAAAATGAATGGTTAATCCAGGTTACAGAGATATCAGACCACAATCTTCACACATCTCTGTCTCTTATTACTTGCATTCTATAATTACCAATGCAATGCTTTTTCATCTTCAGCAGTTTCTTGCCTAGATAACATATAACACAACAGTGTTTGTCAAAAAAAAAAAAAAAAAATTTTAAAGATAAGCATTTGAGAAGTACCTCACGAGCAACTCCTGCCTCAAACAATGACTCATCCGCCCGTAGGTCCAAAACATCACCTGATGGAACACAAACAGGTAAAACATTTTTCAGACTGAAAAGTGAAAGCAAAGGGAATGGATGAATTAGAAAGATGACCATAAGTTCTACTTCTTGTTGAAGAAATAAAAGTTTTATTACAAAAGAAAAGACAATTGGGAAGCCAAGAGCCTCCATCTGAATACAAGAATGCAAACAAGTCTGCATGCATTATTCTCATCCCATTTCTTGAAGTGTGAGTATATTCTGTAGACTAAATGAAGAGAGAGAGAGAGAGAGAGAGAGAGAGAGAGAGAGAGAGAGAGTCTTCAGATAAATTTGAAAATATGAATATGATAACATTACCATCTCCAGCTGCATCTACGTCTTCTCTTTTGTATTTTCTGGATGTTTGAAATCCCGAACAACCTAGAAATGTGAAAACCTTATTTTAAGAAACTTAAAATTACTCTCCCCATTATAGCATGAATTAGGCATTAATCAAACATAACCTAACAAGCACAACATATGACTATATGTATATATAAATATATATATATATATATATTCTTTGAGCAAGGGTGCAATAAACACAACATATGATGCCATCAGATGTCTGCAGCAAGATGCAGACAAGAGTTACTCCAGCAGTTCCCTTCTTTTGAAGAATCTACTCCGCAATTACTTTTTAATAAACACAGCAATAAATCTTTCCACAAAATTCAACATACAGATGAATGATGATTTAATATCTTTTTAACAGTACAGGATCAAGTAATTGCATAATAAACAGAGATCAATATAAAATGAATCAAAGTAAAATGAAAAGAACTGGAGAGCATGGAGAGAAGAGGATAAAGCAAGAGAGGGAGGAGGTGAGAGAGAAATGATGGTGGTGGAAAACAGTGACTATGATACAATGTTAACCACCTTAATGTCAGTCAGCTTCAAACAGTGCCCAGCAATTGTAATTTCTCCTGACTTTTCAAAGGCTATGATGTCAGCTTGAGACATTGCCTTAACCTCTTTCGCAACAGGTCCCATAGCTTTTCCTAGACGCTTACCTAACATGCTACGAAGTAATCAAAATCGTCAAATACAATTAACAATGAAGAACTTTATAATCATGCACCTTACTGAAGCATGATGCTGAGGCTTACAGTATATATTTGTTTATTTTCAAAAATAAAGCAATAAATAAAAGAAATACATACTTAACCACCTAATAAAAGTAAAGGTTTGTCAGTTACCTAAAGTCGGGCTCTGCACGTAAACTGGCATATTTTAGTGGGTCACTACATGGGATCACCGATCTAACATTCAGCTCCTCCAGTACATACTGTTCAAGAATTGTTTTGGTAGATAGATGAGAATTCTATTTAGACCAGACGACAAAACAAGGAAAGCCAAGAAAAGCAAAATATTACCAAGAAAAAGAAGAGGATACACTAACATACTACTCAAAAAAGGCAATTGATCAGGTTCACAGGTTACAATTTCTCCTCATCAAATGAAAAGGGGCACTCATCTAAGTGGCTTAAAAAATAGGAGAATTACAAAACCCAAAATTTAAGTGACGTGCTATGTAAACACTGAAAATGTGAACAAAAATTAGAAGTAAGAGGATACAATAATCAATGATCAAGGAAGGAAAACAACGGTGTCACTAATTAAAAATGGACCACAATGCAAAATTTTGTTGTTGTAACTTGATAACATACACTACACCACTGCAACACTTTCTCATTCTTTGGCCTCTATGACATAATGAAATTTAATACTGAAGACAAAAGATGCTTCATTCATAACCCAACAGAGTTGGCAAAACAAAAGAAATGCCAGCAGAAAACCAGCAACGCTTCAAACAAAAAAATTAAGAGGGTCTTCAACAGAGAATTTATTCCTCGCAATCGTAGACTGCAAAGAAACACCATCACAAGCTAGTTTATCTACAATGAAATTTGCACTATTGAGGGGTATGTTACTTGGCTAATTTTCACTTTCGAGGGCTATGTTACCAAGCTAATTTACACTTTGTACATTCTTCCTTCTTTTTTTTTACAATTTTCACCATTTACCAAAAAATAATAAAATAAAGATGCTTTGTTCATAACTGAACACGATAAAATGTTAATAGTCTTCCACAAACCTCTCTTAACTTCCCCGTAATGTCTTGCAGAAAATCGGTATCAGCATGAACAACAATCATCTCCCTGCAAATGCTCAAAATGAACAAAAGTAAGATGTATGGGGTTCAGTTTTCAGCTACTTGCACTAAATTATTCAGAAATGCAACTTCCTTTCACACAGGCAATGGAAGGACCCTCCTCTTTTGGTCGGATGAATGGTGTGGCCCCGCCCCCTCTCTGAGGATTTCCCGGGGCTCTCTAGGGTGGCGAGAGACCTCTCTTGCTCAGTGGCCAATTCTTGGAGAGATCGCTCATGGAGTCTCACGTTTCACCGAGGATTAAATGATGAGGAAACTTCAGCTTTTTGCTCTCTCCTCTCCAGACACAACAACATTACTATTCGTGAGCATGAAGTTGATAAACTAACATAGAAGCCCAGCATTAATGGCCAATTCACAGTTGCATCCGCCTACTCTCATATCAGAAAACAAGATTACAACATGCATGAGCACAAGGCAAACTTGGCATGGAAACTCTCAGTGCCTAGTAAAATCAAATTCTTCGTGTGGACGGCCATTAGGGAACAAATCCTCACCACTGACAGCCTCCATAAAAGAGGTTACACAGCCCCTAATCGTACTTGTCCCCTTTGTGGTGTGTGCGACGAGACAGTCCAACATGTTCTCTTACATTGTGATTTTTCTTTGCAAGTCTGGATGAAGATCACTAGCCTCATCAGCTTCGCCATCCCTTAGACCTCTTCTGAATTGGTGTTGGTCCCCATCAGTGGTGTTGCCCCTTAGCCTCCTCGAGTTAGCAACAGTGACAGTCTGGTCGCTAGCAAATCGTAGAGCCAGGGGTAGGTAACCCTAAGGGGAGCACTTCCAGTCTACCAGTCCTCCCAAGATTTGGCGAATCTCCCATTTCCCACAAAGAATTTGATGGCCTTGGCAAAAACTGCTTGCAGGGGAAAGAGGGACCTCCATAAGGGTGACAGTTTCCTGCGGATACTACTGTCCATCACCACCTAGCCTCGCAATTCAGCTTCTTTCCACCTCCATATAAACCTCGGGGAGGTGTTAAACCTCCAAAACCAATTGAGTAGGAGAGTATGGTTCATTTCCTTGATGATGCAAACTTCCAAAACTTCCATAATCTTAGGCTTCGTAGGCGTCATTCTAGTTGACGAGATGGTACTTAAACCATCTTTCACTCCTCACTATAGAAATTTCTTTTTGAGGCTCAATTCGATTACTTATGGATGTTGGCCATGGAATGAATGGCAAAAAGGGAATCATCCAGATATACGGATAAAATGGGCCTATTACTACAAAACAACCATTCATTTTGAGAGGAACTTGAAGACAGAAACCACCTAATGATGCTAATAGATATGTAAACAGTGACCGACTCCCAAAACTTCACACCATCAAACATCCGAGTCACCATCAGATATTGGTAGTATCCTACATGACCTCATGATATTAAAGTTTTGCTCAGATCCATGCGGTTGGGCTATAGGTCAATTCCTAGAGCTACTTATGACACCTAATTCCAGGTTAGGATCATTGCAATGTCTCTTCAGTTTAAATGCATTTGACCACATAGTTTCTCAAAAATAAGACTAGCAGAAGAATCGCCTATACCACAAAATAAACCACGGATGTTGCCTTTCTGCTTGTTTTCTGCAGTAGTGTTGTTTACAGCCACGAAAGCATTTGCGACAAGCACCAAGAGCACACAACAACCGGCTCTGCACAAAACGTGCATTAGTGAGGCCCTTCCATTTTTTCTTCTTTCACCAGATTAAAGCAAGTTCCGTATGTATCTAGTGAAAGAAAGTCATAGATGTACTAACTAGAGTCTTTATTATAAATACCATGGTGCAATTGACGATAGGATACTGTGATAGACCTAAGAAAAAATGAAAATAAACTATTAAACAAAACCTGGTTGCCGCAATTGATTGGGGAGGCGCCTCCGTCCTTAGGGTTTTCTACTTAAGCTTTCTGGATAACACCTCCAATTGGTCCAAATTCCCCTGCCACAGTCATCCGAACCATGAAAAGCACTTAACACTTTGATATCATAAGAAGTTGTCGAGCGCTGAAAAGCAAGAGCGTAACAGAAAGGCACAGTGAATGAGAACATCGAGAGACAAAGCTGGAGAGGAGGAAAATGAGCTGAAGGAGCAGCTTGCTCCAGAAGCTTCGTAGACGAGTGAAGTAGCTCTGTCCAGGTGCTCATGTCCGGTTCTGTCGCCATTGAAGCACCTAGACGAAGCTCAAAACGCAGTGTAAAAAGCGAGTCCCTAGTAGACAAAAAAACGAAATGGACCGAAAGCAAGGGATCTAACGGCTTGGGCCGTTCATTAGACCGGACCACACTTCAGAAGTGGAACTCACCGAGTACTCGACGGACGGTTTAGGTCAATACTCATCTTTGAAATATATTTTATTTATAATTTATATTCATTAGATATTAACTGTAGTCCAATAAGGAATGAGGAAAGTTTGGCCAAAACATCAAAAATATTTTTAAAATAAATAAATAACCAATTAAAACTCAAATTTTCAATATTCGTTTCCCTGTAAGAGCCAAGTGACCCAATATCATTGGGAATTTTAGCGGATGCTAAGAGGTGGGCCGACAAATCCATAGCGGAGGGCGGATGTCTAGCGGCGGACTCACCTGACGGACTACGCCTCGGGAGGTCAGGTATCTGTCGGATTTCTCTCTCGTGAAACCAGGAAAAGAAAATCCTAACTACCTTGTTGGCTTTGAATTTCCTGTACATAAACCGTCTCTAGATTAAGCTTGTCGGTTGTGTTATGTATTTGATTCGGGGTGCAATGATTGCCACTTGCCAGTGTCGACTGGATGGACGCCTGGTTGCATTCTAGGGTTACTCACTGTTTTTCTCACTTTTTAATACTCCGCCTCCGTGAAATGGCGTGATTTTCTTGGTCTGGGTTCGACGTTTTCCCTCTTGATTGCGCTGCTTTTGACAGCGGGAGAAGGCGTGGTTTACTGTTTTTGTAACATTTCGAGGTGTTTAATTGGGTTTTATCAGGAGGCTTTGGGCGGAATAGTGAAGTTTGAGGTCTAGGTTCTGTCCTCTTTTTTGTTGTAATATTGAGAGGTAAGGATGCGATCGAGAGACCATGAGAGGGTTAGGCTTCGGTCTCCTCCTAGGAGTAGGGACTATAGAACGGATCATCGTTCAAACCTGTACTATTATGAGGGTCGGTCACGTCCACTATGCAGTCGCAGTCCTCCCAAGTGGGAACGCTCTGGGAGCGCAGACCCTGATGGCCGGAGGTTGTCCGGTGAAGAGCGTTCATATCCACATCTGGAGAGGAGACACTACTCTAGACATTTCATTGAGGATAGAGAGCCTCATGAGAGGGATAGGTCACACAGGATTGGTGGTGAAGATTGTGTGGTTACGCATGATGATCGTCACAGGATTTGGGTACTGTCTGGACTTCCTTTTCGCTGCATCCGGAGTTGAATTATTCCAAGGGTCCTTCTCAGCCTATGTTGACATCTGGCAAGTACAATGAGACTTTCCCATCCTCGGCCTCTATGCTTGATGAAGATTATCTTCGTTACCATGACTGTGTCTATCAGAGTAACTTTGTGAGGCGACCTTATGAAGAATAAGGCAAGAATGTCTATTTGAAGGATGTTTCTTACCCTAGAGTACCTTTCTCTGCATCGCAGGACTTTGGAAAATCATCTTCCAACCGTGCAAAGGATGTCTTACTCAATTACTATCAAGATGGTCGATTTGGTAGTGGTGATAGCAAGTTCTAGGACATTGATTTGTACATTTATGGTCAACCTTTTGATTCTTCATGTCCTGAGAAAGATTTTTAGCCCACTTGGAGGGATGCATTAAGTCTCATGAGAAATACATCCTTTAGTTACAGCTGCACAGAACCCAATCAAAGGGGCAAGAATAGTCTGGGTGGAACAACTGAAGAACTGTACAAGATGACAGAATCGATACCAAAGGAAGATTATACTTGCAGAGAGCCATTAGGACATAATTTATTAGATCCCTTTGGAGATAGGATTGGTGGGACATCAAATTCTCTGTCAAATTTGAGAGAAAACTGCTTATGGGATTATCCATCAGTCACAAAGTACGATAGTGTGGAAAGAATTCCTTCAGCTAGTGACAGCCATGGGGAGCATAGGAGTTCTGGAGCCATTCATTTCTGTATGGGACAAAGGCATCTCAAGATCATGAATTTGCAAACTTTGGAAACGATTATGGCTATGGAAGAGATCCAGGTTTGACAAATGTTTATAGGGAAAGGCAAATAGATCCTATGCCAGAGCATGACGCAGATGCCTATAAACTTTTGCCGAGCCCTAAACAAACATCAAGTGAGGAGCTTGTTCTCCATCCATCCGAGAGAATGACAGAAAATAACTTTGCTGTTGGTGATGTTGGTAGGTATATCCCAGAATTATCACGACCAAAGAGTCGCAATATATTTGAACGGATTGAGCATAGAGATGAGCAGTGGATGAGTGAAGAGTCGGATCGGCTATTGTCATCCAGTAAGTCTGCTTTTCGACATGTCCAATATAGAATGCCTTCAAGAGCTTTCACTGATTCATATGAAGTATCTGGAGATTTACCATCATGTAGAAGGGAGAATTTGCATGGTCATGGTTTTGTTGGTGCTAGGGCTGTCAAGACAAAGAGGAAGTTGAGACCCAGTCAGTCTGCTTCGCAGAAAAATTTCTCTGTGGATAGAAGTATCACCCTTCCAAATTTCTAAAAGGAGCATTAGAAGATAGACATGAGAATGAGATCCCAGACGATGAGTGTCTATCACATGGAACAAATCCTCTAGTGAAGGTTGATCCACTAGAAGGCTCAGAGGAGTTTACGCAGCTGGTTCATATGGCTTTCCTCCGGTTTACTAAACAGTTGAATGACAATATTTTGCAGTAAAAAAAGTATCAGGAACGAGGAAAAGCTCTTAGCTTACGTTGTATTGTTTGTGGAAGGTCTGTCTTTCTAAATTTGTGATGTCTTTCTGAAATTGGAGCTCTGTTTTACATAATCATCATTTCTGCGGACTCCATGACTCATCTCATGCCAGGAATCTTATTCCTAACAGCATGAAATGAACATAGGATTATGTTAGTTACTGTTCGTCTAGTTTGTAGGATAACATCTGTAGGCTTGTGTGTGTTAGAAGTGAACTCTGAAGGTCTGCTGGCCCAAACCTTTCAGATTTATTTGATTTGGAAGGGTACTCTTGGAGCCTTGGGGAGTCATCCATCTCATGCAAAGACAAACAGTCCCAAAAGCCAAGAGTTATGGTTCCCGGCTGGTTCAATGTTAAATGCCAGGGTATACTTGAGCAGCTTTCTATGGGTGAATATGGAGATATTAGGGTTTTTTTTGTTGTAGGTGTGCTATTTGAAGACTTATAACCGTTTGACATTTATTTTGTGGCCGATGAATGTTGTTAAGGCAGTTGAAACCTGATTGTAGGTTTGGGAATCAACCTATGAAAGCCCTCTTCTGACTTATGATTTGTGCTTTGCATTGTCATCTCAGTCCCATCATCTGCAGACAAGAGATTATGACAATTTAAGCTCCTGGTTTTTTATACCTTTTCTCCTATGTGCTTGTTGAATTCAAGCCAGCCGGTTCATCTTGAAAGTTTTTAATTTTTTTTTTTTGGGGGGGACTGCCAAGAACTTGGATGATTCAAATTTTGGGTATGATGAGGTTACTGATATAGAAAAATCTGACACTTCTCATATCTGTATGTCTGTCTGTCTCTCTTTCCAGCCCTGTAACTATCTGTCATTCAACCTCTAGATCTATCTATCTTTTTCAAAGATGGGTTTTCTTCTAATTATATCATTCTGGATATTATTTTGCCTGACTAAGCTTCCTGGAATGTCTCTTTTCATTTTGAGTTGTTTGCATCATTATTTTAGATGTTTTTGATTTTTTGTTTGAATTGAAGATTCTAGACTACTTTTTTTTAAAAGATTTGATCTTTACCTTATGGCTGTTCAATTGAAATTTCTGTAAAGAAATCCTTTCATTACTATATGGTTGTTTAATTCGAATTTCTGTAAACAAATCCTTTCATGGCTGAAGTTTTAGTGGAAGAAAGGAGTGTCAAGTGTCTTTTATGTATTGGAGGCTTTTAGAACCTTGAAACTCTACTCTCGAACGTCTAGAAGGACATGGATGAATTTCATTCCTGACAGTTTTCACTTAAAAAGTCCATTGTTACTGTGTTTCAATTTTGTTGGTGTCCTTACGAATGTTTTTGTCATGTTTAATGTGAGGCAGTTGGTTTCTCTCTGGCTTTTAACCTGTCAGCGTTTAGTTATGGAGATCTATATGGGTACTAGAAAGTTACTGAATTAAGAAAACATGATGAGTTATGAGTTGACAGTTATTGGATTGTAGAAAATGTATTCTTTCTCAATGATTCTGATGCTGATAAAAGGAGCTTTAAAGCATTGCACTCATTATCCAGAATTATCCTTGTTCACTTCTCTGCATCCAACTGAACAAATTTAGTAGTGATTTTGCCAGAATCTCCTTAAAGGGGTTTTTTGGAACCCCATTAAAAAAATAGAAGTTGATCTTATTATTTCTATAAATAGTTACTGAAAAAGAGAATTTTGATAAAAAAAAATTTTTACTAATTAGCCTATCCATTATTAAATGAGTATCCTAAAACTGCTATCAGTGTTTGGTATTGAGTTAGTGGTGGTACTAAAAATGAAATATATTATAAAATATTAGCATAAATATAAAAGTTAAATGAATGTAAAGTGCTTAAATAAATCAAATATATGTAATACAATAAATAAATAAATTTATGGGCTTTTTCTCTTGAATAGGGAGAGTACTTGTAGAATCCATATCATGTCACAGTCAGACTCTATGCATCACACCTAGTAAACATATAATTGAAAGAAGAACAAGGCAAAAACACACAAAAGAGTAAGGAATAAACGTTCATGGGCGAAGTTGTAAGTGTGAAGGAGTGGTCATATCATGTGTGCAATGGTAAGGGGCTCAGACCCCAACATGTCTGACATCCTCAGATATTGTCTTTGTCTGCCCCTTTCTTCTCTTTTTCTTTCCTTTCAATCTTATCAGTTTTCACCCTTATGCCCGTCAAATGCTGTATAAATTTTTGCAGACAGCAGAGGCAATTGACTGTCAATTAATGGACAGTTTGAAACATAACTCAGACTTATACCGCGCTGAAATGAACAGTTTGATGATGATCGGATAAGTGAGATAGCCATTAATCTTGACCGAATAACTGAAATAACTGCTTCATCCTCTAATACTTAGGCATAGGGTTGATGTATGTATATAAGATTTTAGGGTATTTAAGAGGGTACGGAAAGGCCGGTACACGCAGGTTATCTTGAGGTTTCAAAATTTGGATGTATGCTAAATATAGAAAAGAGGGGAATCAGGCGGAGGAAGCCATGAACACGTGACTGGGAGGTTGTTGGGGTCAAGGGCATTAATGTCCAGTGGAAAAGTTTAACAACTTCCCTCCTCGTGCCTGCCACGTTCTTCAACTCTATTACCCTTTACCCTTTTACGTTTCAAATTCTTCGGCTGCTGACTGCTGTAGCTAAGCGGCTGAGAGGCTCCGCTTCAAAGGTTTTTCCTTTTTTTTTTTTTTTTTTCAATATTTAATTTCGATTTTGATATTTGATTTCAAAATATACAATTCCGAACTACACTTTCACTTGAAGGAATGGGGTTATCTCTCGATCAATCTCTTTAGGGTTAAGTGTCTATTTTTCTCTCTCTTGGTCAAAGGAGATAGATTGAGGTGAGTTCTAGAATTAAAATTAATTAAATAAATAGACTAGTATACTCCCAAATAAATATTCACATGAAATTAATTTAATTAAAATGTAATCATATTCATAAATAAAATATCTAACTAGTGCTTATATTCTAAAAAATATTTTTTTAAAAAAAAAAGTCTAACCAAGGTTGTCTACACATGTTTTCCCCTTTGAAACTCGCCTTATCTATATGGTTGCTAATTATTCAAAAATAATAGGAAATAAAAAAATATTAAAACAAACATCAATATGAATAATATTTATAAATTATGACATAAAAATCTCATGTGACCTTCAATATTGTTAACTAAAATAAATTAGGGTTATTAGAAAAAAATCCATAAACAAGAAATAGTCATGATAACCTTTGGAGCTTTGACAATATCCTAATTCATGTCAGGCTTGCCAATTGAGCAGAGTCGAGCTCTAAAAGAAGTTACTCCTAATTCAACGTTGCTGAATTTATAAAAAAGAGAAAAAAATTATTGACTTAATGTAATATGAGTATATGAATCCCTATTTACAATAGAGAAAAATAGTAGAGTCCAATTACAATTAGACTACCCTTGTCCCAATTACACATAAACTCTATCACTTAAAGATAAGTCTTATCATAATTAAATAACTCAACATAAATAGAAGACTAACATAATTAAAACACATTTAAACTGAGATTCTTTTGTGGGACCTCCTATAAAACTCCTCCATATTAATTCTAGTTATGTGAGACTTCTTACTGTGAGAGTTCTGTACGAGTCTTCCATATTTTATCTTCAACAAATGTGACTTTGGAACATTACTTGTCACATACGAAGAAAACTTGAGGTAAACGTGCATGAACTTTAAAATGGGTTAGGATGAAGAACCTCTTCATCAAAGGTTATTGATAATCAATTTGTTGTGGACCAAAAAGGATTATGGGATCCTGGGTTAAGTACTTAGTTTTCTGCTACTTACCAGGCTGGTCTTTTGGGTAGTATTGGCTAGGTGCTTAACAGAGCTAGCGCTACGTCGTGAGTTCGAATCCTGACGACGACAGTGACCCAAGCGAAAGGGGCAACCTAGAGGCTGGATTAAAATTACTGGTAGGTCCACAAGTGGGTTGGGCCAGTGTCGCTAGAGTAGGCCGCCAACCAGAGTGGGCCGACGACCAAAGTGGGCCGCCATGGACGTTGGCTCGTGAAGGTAAGGTGTGATGTTGCGGGCCAAAAAGGATTATGGGATCCTGGGTTAAATACTTTGCTTTCCGCTACCTACTAGGCCAGTCTTTTGGGTAGTATTGGCTAAGTGCTCTGATACCAAATGTTAAGCACCTGGCCAATACTAACCAAAAGACCGGCCTGGTAGGTAGTGAAAAGCCAAGTACTTAACCCCAGGACCATAACACAATTTTTTAGGTGGATTTAATGTTAATTTAATTTGATGGAAAGTGATTTAAAGAAGTTTGTGACATTAGCTTGCACAAGATCAAGGAAACACTAAAATGTCTATTATTAATACATTAGAGATTGAAGCTTTTTGGTGAACAACACAATGAAGTAATAAATCAACTTGAATTATTTGACTTTAAGTAGCGTTATTTGGTCTAACTATGACCTTCTTATATATTGTTTTCGTAAATATAACTCTCTAGTTGTTGAATCCTTAACAACTCATAATAAAATTATAATTCAGAGGTATAATTAGCAAGCAGTAAGGGATATGATTCAATTGCTCTATGTGAGATACTAAATTGAACATAAAATTATATTTGAAGGCATCGAAGGCACCAACCATTTTTGGTATGAGGGAAGGGGGTAAGTGGGAACAATAGGGGTTCGGATTTGCTAATGTATATACTAGTAATGAGTTCTTCCAATCACATAGAAAGTATGAATGATACATATTTTTCTCTACAAATAGGTTCTTTTAATCTTTTACATATGATTTGAGTAGACTAACCTCATTACTAATACATATACTAGCAAATGACTTAAGGGGAAGAACATTTTCACCCCTTTTTCGAAGGAAGAGACAAAAGAGAGTAGACAATCCTCTCTTGCCTTCTGCACAATGAGACAATAGGGAGGCACACGAGGGGAATTGACTCATCTCCCCTGTGGTCTTATTGGGCTTGTGGAATAATGAAGTTCGAGCCTATCTTGTAGTCTTCCAATTTTCTTGTTTCAAAGGGTAGGTGGGCCTTCAAAAATTTTAAAAATCGGTGAATAAAAAAGTTACTATACTCAAGGATAAATTATTATATTAAAGAATATTTATATAAATAATTACAACATCTAAATTAGCTGGATTGAAGAATCATTCTCAAAAGAGGAAAGGAGCGGGGCCTTGTCCAGCGAAGCGACCGAAAAATCATTTTGAAAAGAGGAAAGGAGCGGGACCTTGCCAGCGAAGAGTTAGTTTCACCCGTGCCTTCCCTTAATCAAAATTTTACCTTATTAGGATTAGCATTTATTGTAAGTAATTTGTGATTTTATTTTTATTAAAATATATTATAGAGTAGGTAAATTGTGAAAGAATAATATTCAAAGTTAAGGGAAAAAACCCTTATATATATTACAAAAAGGTTAAAAAATCCGCGGCTACAAGCCGGATTTAGCGCCGGGGCAAGCCACGAGCCATGTCAGAATAGCAGCCACCTTCTCAGATTAGTTATCACAGCGTAAGCTTTTCTCCGAGTAATAAATCGCAGGGCTCTCGTGCTTTATGGCCGGGTTGCCTTTCCAAGACAAAGCAGCAGCATAAAACCATGTCGCTCTGAGCCCCTCTGAAGCCTACAAAAACCAGAACAACAGAGAGAAATCTTCTCAGGAAAGGGGAAGGGCCCCTCAGGAACTTACCTTTTTCTTTGAAGTTCTCTCTTCACCCGCTGAACCGGAACGAAAGCTTTCTTTAGCTCTTTCGGTCACTATCTTTCTCACTTCATGGATTACAGTCTCGAGCTGTGGAGAGACCAAAACCAGTCAGAGCAGTCAGCTTCTGCGAAGATACCGTCGCTTCTTCTTGAGCAGCAGCGGAGGCAGTCGTATGGGTCAGGACTCGCATTGTCTGTACAGGAGTCCGACATCAGGAGCAGCAATCCGTCAGCGTTTCCGGATCCATTCGTAGCGGGATGTTCTAGTAAGAATCCGATCTTTTCCTCTTTCCTTCACTGCTAGTCGGGATTTTTCTTTTTTAACTTTTTTTTTTTTTTTGCTTCTGTTCTTGTTATGTCTAGATACCTTTTTACTTCACCCTCAGGAAGTTTTGTATGATGTATATATGTCTATATCGTTCCGGTATGCGAGGAAGATTCATCTTTTTTTGTTCTTCTCCTGACCCCTTCTGAATGATGTGTAGGAAAGAGCGGTCTTTTCAGCTTGGCTCAGTGGCAGGAACTGGAAGTGCAGCTTTTGATTTTTAAGCATATGGCTGCTGGTGTTCCTGTACCTATGGATCTTGTTATACTCTTGCAGAAGAGCCTTCCCGACAAACTTGCCTCCCATCGCCATTTTTATCAGCAGGGTCCGCGCTCTCAACCTGATGGTAAGTTTTTGGTACGTTTCTATTTCTATGTTCAGTTGCTTTTTGGTGTATTGTACTTTTTGTTCTTTAGGCCATGAGTTGCTCTTTTCTTGCTCGCTCTCTTCATTTTCACTCATCCGAGCAATAGAGCTCCTCATCGACTATTTGTTTCTTAGTTTTCCCTTTTGTGGTTTTGTCAATGTGGCGGCAGGTGTTTTATTTTTGTTCAATTTATTTATGTTCTGGCGTTCTTTCTCTCTGCTTAAGCGGATGCATTTGTTCTTTTTTTTTTTTTTTCTTTTTTGATGAATATTGCATTTGCTTTTATTTGTTTCTTTGTTGGCTGATAGCATTCTCACCCTCATATTTTCTTTCGTCGTCGCTTTTTAGTCCTCTGATCTTTGTTTTGTCAGAAGTCATTTCGCAGCGGGCTCTAATTTTGCTTCTTTCGCCTATTCAACATCGACTGTTACCTTTTCTCCTGTTATGGTACTCTATTAGATCTCAATTCTACCTTTTTGTTGTATCGTGGTTGAATTCCTCTTATCATTGATATCTTTGAATGCTTTTTTTTTTATACTAATGCTGTTTTATTTTCCAGTCCTTACGATCCTTGGCAGTGGCAACTTAAACTTGTATCTAATTTCATGGTTGCTGCAGATGCATAATTTCATTTGAGACTACTATTTTCAAGCTTCAAACAATAAAGTTCTCTTACTTTCCGTTTTTGATTTCTTATGATAATTGTAACTTTTGAGTTTTTTGTTTACTAGTGACACAAACAAGGTATTGGAGAAGAGATGTAGTGGACACCGAGCCAGGGAGATGCAGGAGAACAGATGGGAAAAAGTGGAGATGCTCAAGAGACGTGGTAGAAGGGAAAAAGTATTGTGAACGGCACATCCATCGGGGGAGAAACCGTTCAAGAAAGCTGATGGAAGATCCCACCTCCAATTCCATCGACTTCAAAACTACAACTGCCTCTGTGCCTCCTGCATTCCCTAAATGTAATACTCAAATCAGTCTATCAGGCCCTTCATCTTCTGATCTCCTTGAGCTTAGTCAAAGGTACTTTGTCCCTCTTCTCACTTTAGCTTTTCTCTTTCCTCCTCTGTCGTTTACGCAAGAGACACAGCGATAAGACCATAGATCAATCTGTTCTTGCTGAGTTTCTCTTTCAATTGGGTTGCTTGATGACTTACCTCTCCTGGTTTCACATTAGCAATGTAGTCATGCCTGATCAGTAACACACAGCATCTGAGCAAGGTTATCGTTTCAATTGGATAAAAATTGCTAGAAATAATGTAGATAACAAATCTAATAGAAATTACTGAGAGACTAATGGAGTCTGAAGGTAAATCCTGTCAAAGCCGTTCATATCCACCTTTGCAAGGAGTTGATTCTTTAGAACAACCTTTACTATCTGCTACTTTAGCAACATTTAGGTGTGCTAAAAACGTTTTAGTCTTATTTATTGTCTATTGAAGCGTCTTCTGTTCTTTTTGATTTCTTCTTCTTTATTCTTGTGTAGGTCCATGCCAGAAAACTCTCAGCACGAAGTTTTATACCAGGATACCTTCGGTGCCAATTCCAGTGGCAAAGTGCTTCGACGATTCTTTGAGGATTCACCCAGTAGCTGTGGCAACAACGCTATTACTTCTACTTCCACCGCTCATCTTTCTATTTCCTCAACAGGGAACACATCTTCAGAATTCTCCTTAAAACTCTCAACAGACAACAACGAGACAGTTCCCGGCTATGGGAATATTGCCAACAGGAATGCCCGCTGGACAGGCTGGGGTAATAACCTTGAAGCTTCGACTGGCAGTCCACTTGCAGAGGCTCTACGAGCATCGGCATTGACTTCACCAACCAGCGTTTTACTGAAGCCCAATCGTTGCTTCTCTGAATCAAGTAGTTTTAGTGGCTGAAGTACTCTGTTCTCTAATCCATTCTGTGAGAACCATTTTGCGTTTTTAGACTTTTTATGTTTCTTTCTTTGTGGGGGTTCGACTGTTTGGCAACATTTGCAATCGTGAATGAAGTTTGTTTAATCCAGCTCCATGTTTAGTTTAATTTTTATGTTAAAAATCTAAATTCTGGTGGCAGAGTATATTACAAAACTGGGGGAGTCTCACAGATGAATACATTTCTGTTGTTGAGACTGCTTCTATCACAGCAATGGAATAGGATGAAACAGTGGATTCGTAGATCATGTTTTATTTTCAGAAAAAAACTGGGTGAGTTGAAACACAGATTAACTTGGGACTAATTAACATGATTTTTATTTAAGAATACTAACGAAAAACCTGTGTAATACATGAAATTTAAAATAGAAATTAATAATAAATAATAAATTAATAAATAGAAATTTAAAATATTTGTTATTTTTTTTATAAAAATAAGCCAACAAATGATTGTAATAATTTGTCTTCTAAAGTGATGGAAATAACTTTTATTTGTTAAAGGAGTGAGAGTAATTAAACACCACATATGGCATATTTGAAAATTATCTTTATTATTTGATTTGAGAGATTTAAACCAAAATGAATAGTTACCTTGCATGACTCTTCAAATACTAATTGCAAAAGTGAGTTTATGCACAAGTTTTTTGTATTACTATGATTAAACATAAGATCATTTTGAATGGGCTTACTATGATTAACCATGCTTTGTATAAGTATCATTATTTGGGTCTAAATTTCAAAATCCAAATACTTACAAGTACTTTAATATTAATTGATTGTACTTGGTTAAGTGAAACTCAACAAGAGCTCTTTTATTTGACATTGATAGCAAAATTACCCTAATATGCACATTGGATTAGTGGTGTACTTTTTACTTATGCCTCTATTGTAAAATCAACATAATGAGAGACTTTGTAAATGAGAAAAATTACCCTTACATTGTATTATGTCTAGCCTTGTGTAGGCAAAACCAAACATCTCAATTCACTTTGGAAAAGCCTTTGTAGCTATAATTGAATTGGTGAAAATCCTTCTGTAAGTTTAATCTTGTGTAACTTAGTTTGCTAGTGTAAAATCCCAAATGTGAGTCCAGATTGGTGAGGCTAATATATTATAGGACCTTGGTAGCAAACGTTGTAAATTGGCTTATGTAGCCATTGGGTAGCATAAATCCCTATGCAAGCAGGGACATAATTAGGCCCTTATGGTCTTCATGATATAGATGTCATTTGACTTGTTGTAGTAAATTCAACTCCAAATTATAAATAACTTGGGAGTGACATAACAACATGAGTTTATGTTATGAACTACTATAAATCATTGAATATTGATTGTGATTTCATTGAATTAGTTTAAATTTAATTACAAATAAAAATCTTCATAATAAAATATAAAGATCAAATACAATACCTTGGCTTTCTGCATGTTTGCAAGAGAAGCTGAGAGGCAGCCTCCTCCCCTCCACTTGGAGCATCCACCTGTTTGACAATCAAAAAGAGGGTTCTCCAATTTTTTTTTTTTTTTAAATTTTCTCCTTTTTCCGATATAAAAGAGAGGGAGGCTCTACCTCCTCTCCTATCTCACCAATGCCAGCAAGGGAGAGGCTCCCCTCCCCCTGTTCTTTTATCTTTTTTAAAGTTATTAATTAATAAAATATAAATATTAAATACTTAAAAATTTTAATTGCTTACCCTTAAATTGTACAGAATCTGTTCATCGTGTTTGAAATTTGACCACCAAGAGAAATGGGCTTTCTAAGAAGACCAAATTCAGAAATTACCTTTTCATTTTAAACCAGTAAAGATGGAAACTGAGCCTACTAACACAGATCTATGTTACACCTTTCAAATTACGTTAATTTCATTCATAAAAATAAATTAAATACAACAATTTCCCCTTTCTAAAACATGTTATGATACTTAATTTTACTTTATTTGCCACTAAGCCGTGTCACTGCAAAGCGGACTTCCTGCAGTTGAGTGAGATAACTGATATTTCCGAAAAGAAAAAGACAAGGAAAGGATAAAGACTAGAAACCTCATACAGTAGGCCTTCTGCCCTACGTCTGTTTCTCGTGAATATAATACATTATAGTTGTTAGGAAAAATAAAATGAAAACAGTAGCTATACAAACATCAGAGAATACCGGCAAGACATCTACATGGCAGTCTGTTTCCCATGGCAGCAGTGCACAACTTCCATCACTCCAGAATTTTTTAGACGCTCAACAGCCATGGTTTATGGAATACACACCTAAAGTGAGTAAAAAATTTAAGTTAGAATAGGCAATGAATACCATGTATACAAATGTCATGGCTTTGCTCAAACTGACTTATTACATAATAGTTCAGTAGACAAGTCACCTGCAAGTATACCCTTTTCACATGTTTGATTCAGTCTTCAGCTAAAGCATAGACAACAGCAGTTCTACAAGGTGCATAGACTAGGAGAGAATGAGGCCTATTGTCATACCAACCCTCCTACATGTCAATTCCATTAATTTGATAAGCAAAAAGAGTAGGTTTCCAGAGTGAGAAGAAAAAAGTTGTGTATCTAATTTTATCTTACAGAGCTGAAGTAATCTACTGTGGGATCAATTCTACAGAATCCACCAAACAGTTTATCATCTGAATCCAGGACAATCTGCAAAAGTGACACATTTTCTTCTGAGGAAATTTCAAATTAGAATGATTAAGAAGGCAGGGGAAACACATTGAACGTGGCAAATACCATGCAATTGTGCCAAAGTTCATCACCTAAAACTTCCCAGGCAGGCCTGGCCTATTGTGAATTTGACAATTTAAGCAGCCAGATGCTGTCAATGTGTTAGGGCTTCAAAACAGGTACAGCTGAATCCCCATTAACTCTTGAGTATATTTTCATTATCACGCAATGCAAGCCACAGTGGACCAGTTTTATGTACAGCAGAGACATGAGTCTTATGCAGCAAGTAGCCCAGTAGGACACCTACACATGCAAATTGGGTTCTCAACATTGACAGCATTGGCTGATTCTCTGGCCAAAAATGGAGTGACCCTGCAATCCCTCATTGTCACAGGGCCCTCTTTCTAGCTTTTGTTCCCTTGCTGTTTGCATTGGGTTAAAACTCGCCTATTTCAAAAAAGAAACATCTACAGCAGTGGAAGTAGTACACCGCCTAAGCAGGCCCAAGATCCATTAGATGCAACTCATGCCAATGGTTACCAAAGCTCCAAGAAATAACAAGTATCCTTCCCATGAGCAAGAAAAAGTAGAGAAAGTATGTACCTTGTACTTTCCTGGTTTTAAGCAACCAACTTGATAATCCACACAGCTATTATTCCAGTGGAAGTTGAAAACAAATACCAAATCTCCACGCTCAAAAACAATGATTCGGTCTCCTTCATCCTTTCGTGAAATATATTGATGCTCTGAAGTCATAAACTGCCGAGTAGTTCACAAATATTTAGAGAGTTACAATGTCATATTGATTCCTAAAAGATACTACAGGATGTCTGATAGCAAAGAAGTACCAAAGACTTTACAAGATAAAGCAATATCCAATCGATGCTCCCATATAATCTTGGCAACATGATTATCATATCTTGAGCCTTCTTACTTTAAGCACAATCAGCAGAAGGGAGAGGGAGAGGTTGACGCAGGAAGAGAAAAGTTAGAAAAAAGAAGAAGAGAGGAAGAGAGAAAACTGAAAGGAGGGCTATCGAATAGACAACCTAACTCAGACCATCTAATCTCTTATTTATAACAAAATTCTCTATCATCAAAGTACAATTACGACCTATATATTGTAAGCAAATAGAGGCAATAAGACAATAAGAAGAAAATATCGTAATCCTGTCCTAAAGCTCAAGAAACTGATACTATAAAGGAATCAATACTCTTGAACAAATCATAAGCTCACTAACAAGCAGAGTTCTCTTCTCATGAATAAAACCCTAACACAATAAACAAATTATAACAAGCAAATCTGCCTACCAAAACATAATTGAATAAAAATTTTAAATTGTTGGATGGCCAAAATTTATCAAAACAGATAAGAGGTAACAAGTAAATAACAAGCAGAGGCTCTACATACACAATAGGCCTCTTCAAGACGCTGCATTGCCTGATCAAACTCTCGCAACCCTCGATATCTCAGATAATCTGCATCACCCTGTATTGACAGTCAACAGCTATTAGCAAAAGGAAAACTTATTTCAATGGAATACAGACCAAAGGTCATTTTGTGTGATTTTGTGAGTGTTGAGAGAGAGAGAAAGAGAGTATTTATTTATTTTCTCAGAAAATTCCAAGGAATTCCACAAAAAAATTAGAGGTCCTCCCTTATTTCCTCCATAGAATCCATTCCCTTGCTTCACCTAAAAAATAAGACTGCTCCAACCTGGACTGGAATTGAATTGGAAAGTCCAACAAATTACTACCTTTCTCCAATTCAACTCAATAAAAATAAAGTATTGGGTAGAAGAGGGTTGTTTGTTATACAAAGGCTAAAACTCTCTTGCTTTGTTTCGGAAATCATTTATTTATTTATTAAATATTCCGATTTTCTTTTCCATTTGTTTTGAGATTTCAATCAGATCATTTTTGAGTTTATGAGTAATGTATTACTTTTTTCACACGAGAGAGATTATGAGTAGGTTATATGCTCTGAAAACACCCTTATGCTTTCTGTCTGATTGATGATACTGATTGATCATACATTTTGCAAACACCATTCCACATTTTGTCTGATCAATCAACCCTTTTTTGGGTGAAATGATAATTTTATTAAAAGGGGAGAGAGATAATAACCAGCTAAAGGAGCACTCCTTTCAAAAAGGGATTAGAGCTTAGAAAGAGAGTTGGCTAGAGAATTAGCTGATCTCAGTACACGAGTCCAATAACAATGTAAGAGGGATACAATATCAGAAATTTGGTGAAAGACGACCCAATGTCTCCAGAGGGGGAAGAGGAGTACCAGCTAATTACAACCTCAAAATCTCCTTCAATGATTAGAGGCCTGCTGAAGTGATCTCTAAAGATGATGAGACCCTGAAGGAGAGCAGAGAGCTCAGCCGAGGTGGGGTCAAAAATACTCAATCTGATCAAGGTAAGTGATGAAGGGTTAACCATCAGCACAACGAAACACACCACCAAAGCCAACAATGCCCGGGTTACCATGGGCACTGGTATCAAAGTTAAGCTTAATAATCACGGGTGAGGGGGACTCCCAGCCAAGAGTAGTCGGAGTATTGCCGGGGGCAGACATGCTGGTAAGAGCCTTCCAGTTGGTGCGGAGGGAAGTGCCAATCAGGCTTGCAAATTCCTCTCTGGTGTGCAGCCAAGTGGAAACCTAGCCAATTATCATACTGGTCATGTGATTGGTACTGTTGATCTTGAAGTTGAATCGTCTACTAGTCCTCCCCTTCCATAGAGCCCAAGGAATATGGCTAAAACATGCAGAGAGTAAAATTTTCCCTAACTTAGGCAATGAGGTGCCCAAGAGGAGTCTGTCTACAGGTGTCAAGAAGGTTGCTGGGAAGGCAGAAATGAAGATCGATTCGACGGAGCATGCTAGTCCAGACCTTCCAAGTGAACTGGCAATGAAGGAGGAGGTGGAAAGCTGTTTCCTCATCAACATTGCAGGGGGCTGAGTTCCCTCTCTTCCAAAGATTAGTAGCCACAATGATTTTGTCAAGCAACGCGCACTAGAAGAAGAATTTGACTTTAAGAGGTGTGGACAAGCACCAGGCGATGGCAGTTTTTTTTTTTTTGTGTGTGTGGGGGGGAGGTGAGGTGGGAACTACCCAGCCATTAATAAGATTATAGGAGGAAGTCAACAAGAATTGGCCATTTTCCTCCTGCCGCCAGATGATCTTATCCTTCATGTGTTGATGAATATGAATTTGTTGAATATCACAGTGAGTGCAGAAATGAGTTGGGCCTCATCGTGGCTCAAGCCCCGACGAAAATTGAAGTTCTAGCAAGCATGGGGGGACCAGGAGTCAGCAGCCAAGATATGGTGCTGAGTGCTGATCGGGAGCAGGGATGAATAGGCAGTGCAAAGCGAACCCCCGTCACACAACGAATCAAATTTGAAGCTCAATGATGAGGAACGAGGTACGTCCTTTAATCTTCTGGTTCCGATCGTGGAGTTTGGAATAGGAAGTAATCGAAATAGAAAGGGGAAAGAGGAATTGAAAAGTAGAAGAAAGAGAAGATTAGAGAGGAAGAAAAGAAATATCGAGAGGGGAAGAACAGTAAGGAGAAAATCTTCTTATCATCCTCAATAATGATCCATCTGATTACAACCCATTAATAAAAGGAAAATTGAAATTTGAAATAAAAAAAGAGATAAAATCACTAACTAATAAATCTCGAAAACAAAATAAAATAAATGAATTAGAAAAATACAAAATCACCCAACCACAATGTGGTGGGTCCTGGTGTTGCCTTATGCCTCCGAGTTTAAACTCCATTATCAACTTGCAACTGTTTTTTATCGTGGCATCAGTATCATCAGCTCCATTATCATCTGCATTTAGCAAGTTGGGCATCCGACTATAGCAAATATCAGCACAAGAATTGTCTATGATCAATGTTAGAATAGTCCCACATAGATCCAATGTTAGAAAGATCCTATGATAGTTATTTGGACAGAGACCTAATTTCAGCTAGTCGTTTGAGGATGGACTTAAACCCAACTTGAACATAGTATTACAGCAGGTACTTATACATAGGCCAAAACCCTAAAAATGGCCCAAATGTAGGAGCCAGAAAGAAGGCCCCCACACATCAGGGAAGAATAGTTCCCCCATAGATCTAGGACTGGAAAGATGTTATGCTTATTACTAGGGAAGAGGCAAAGTTTTAGAAATCATTTTTAAATTATTTTTGAGAAAGATAGATAATATTAAAAAAACAAAGCCAAAAAGGCTACAAAAGCTCAAGAGAGGGGAGAGAAGCACCCTGCTTAGCAAGGGCATGGAGGGAACTAGCTCTCAAATTACAAAATGAGGAGAAATTGACACTATTAAAGAGCTATTGGCAACTCCCTCTTTGGCTAATTTATCAAATAAATTAGTATGCTGCAAAGTTACAACTAGTGTGGAACATAAATCTTTGATTTCTTATAAAAATGGACAGGAATCTCCACAGGGGAGGAGAAGACTCAATCATCCAGCTGATAATGATGGATGAGTCTCCTTTAACTAGAATAGGTCTTAAGAAATGTTGGCAGAAAAGCTTGATTCCCTGGAGAAGAGTACAGATCTTGGCCTCAGCCATGTCCCATCTGCCAATGGGATGAAAAAGGATAATAGCTCTCTTTCCTTATGGTTTCTGATAAAGCTCCCAATTATTGCAGGTTTCTGTTGCTGTGGGAGCAGATGTTGAAGTTCAATTTTGGAAATAATTTTGGGATGAACTTAGACCCAACTTTAACAATCTATATGCACCAGCTTGAGTGAGAGTATTCAAGTAAAATCAAGAAAGAAGAAATCCTTATCATAAAAGGAATGATACGTAGTACACAAAGCTGTGTTTGAGTTCTACCAGAACTAGAAAAGAGAATCTTGATGTAATAATCTCACTGAAATAATGTAATCTACGATATAGAAGTGAATAATGAGCAGTTGGGTATATATACTTGACAAATATTTTCCCTCACATATTTTCTTCTTGTCTCGAATTTCTGGTCTTTTGCTCTGATGTCCAAGTTCCAAATTTTAAATGAAGAAGATTTAACTAAGTGGTAATATAAAAAAATTGAGGAGTCGCCTTTCAGAAAAAAAGCAAAAAAGTCTTTTCAACCAGTACACAACAGAAATTGACAATAACAACGAATAAAAAACTGTTCCTTTGGGTTATCAATCTGTACTCCAGCCTCCTTTATTGATTAGCTTATGGAAATTTCCTCTTTCCTTAAGGCCAATTTGGATCCACACTTTGGGAGCTGGTAGCTCAGGCCGTTTCTTGGGGCCTTATAGTAAGAACCAAATGAAAGGGTTTTCTCCCCAAAGGCTTGCTCTTTTGCAACTGTAATTTAGAAATCAGTCCATCTGCTCCTCTGTGCGGCTCAAAGAAAAAAGAAATTTAATGATTATAATGAGGCACTCCTAGGAAAAGTTGGAGAACCATTGCTGTGTGTTGCCAGAGCAGAATTGAGTAGATTGTGGGTCGGAATCCTCCTTACCCAGGATCTCTTATTTGACGGCAGTCCAAGAGAGACTCTGGGTAGGGGGAAATGGAGATCATTTTTTTTTTTTTAAAAAGTGTGTAAATAGATTAAAAGAGAAGAGTAAGTACAAATAAACCTAGGTCGGAGGGCCTTCCTCCACAACAAGGTGTTGGAGTGAAATGCCTGCCTTAGCCTGGGTGTCTGCCAAGTGATTGGCAGAACGAGGAATGTACTTCCAATGACAATTCAAATGAGAAATTAAATTACATATTTCCGAGTGCATATCCCAGTGACGCTATGGGGGCCTAATGGATTTTGTGCACCAGTTGATGGCCACCTTTGAGTTGGCTTCTATGCAGAGTGGACCCGAGAGTCGATTTGAAAATTTTAATTCCGTTTTAGCAGTTCTGAAAGTTCAGCTGTTGTGGAATCTGAGTTTCCAAGGGGGCCCGCAAAAGAGAAGAGGAGATTGCCATTTGCATCGTGTATAACTCCTCCGTAGCCCGCAGGACCAGGGCAGCCAAGAGCACTCCCATCAAAGTTAAGCTTGAAATGGCCCAAAGGGGTGTGTGTGTGGGGGGGTGGGGGGGGGGGGGGGGGGGGGGGGGGGGGGGGTCCAAATAGCCATGACCGGTGGACAAGAGGGCTGAGAGAGCCCAACATCGAGCTGCCAATTTTCTCTGAAGTTGGTGCCGCTAAAGTTTTTGAATTCTTTTCGGTTAAGGAGCCAGATAGATACTTGGCCCGAAATTTGTTCAGTCAGAACTTCAACAGGGGAGGATTTGAATTTGAATTTCTTCTTGTTTCTTTCTTTCCATATTTCCCAAAGGATATGACCAATGCAACATGATATAATCATCTTTCCTAACTTTGGGAGTCTGGATTCAATGAGTGAGAGGATAGTAGATGATAGATTTGCAGCAACACAGTATTGGAGCCCAATTTTATTTAAGAGAGAGGCCCAAACTGAATGGGCAAATTGGCATGATAGGAGAATGTGATTGGCTGTTTCTGGGGAAATTTTACAGAAAGGGCATAATTGGTCCTGGACTTGGGTACCCTGCCGGATTAAAGAATCAGAGGTGAGGATTTTATTTCTGCAGGCAGTCCAAATGAAAAATTTTGCACGTGGCGGGGCAAGGAGGTTCCAAGCTGAGGCCGCAGGGTGTTTTGAATGGGCTATGGATGTGTTGCATAGGAAGTTGTAGGTAGAGGCAGTGGAGAAAGACCCTTATGAGCACGGTGTCCAAATTAAAGTATCATTTGTGTTATTGGGCTTCACTGTGGGAAGGCTTGCAAGGAGATAGAAGGCCAAAATGGCTTTAGGATCAAAAAGATGTCTTCTGAGATTTTTTTTTATGAAGGTGCGTATATTGATAAAAGAGAGAATTACAAACCTAGTTAAGGGCCTGGCTCCACAACAAAGTGTTGGAGAGACACACCCACTTTAGCCTGAGAGTTTGCTAAGTGGTTAGCAGAGCGTGGAATGTTTTTCCACAAACAATTTAGCCCAGAAAGTAAATTACAGATTTCCTTGAACATGTCCCAATGTCGCCAGGGGGGATGACCATGATTTGCGCACCAATTGATTATGACTGCTGAGTCGCCTTCAATATAGAGCGTGCCAGAGAGATGGCTAGAGAAGACCTTGAACCCGTGCAGAAGTCCAGCGAGTTCTGCAGTGGTTGAGTCTGACCTGCCAAGGGGGCCAGCATATGAGAAGAGAAGTTCACTATTTCCATTATGAAGAACACCACCGAAACCTGCAGGACTAGGGCAGCCAAAAAAACTGCCATCAAAGTTGAGCTTGATACACCCAGGGGGAGGGGGAGTCCAAGTGGCCATAGTAGGGGGACGAGCAAGATGAGACATCTTGGCAATAGTTCGCCAATTTCTTCTGAGATTTAAATTCCAGTCCCCACTGTCTAACCATATGTCAGAGATGAAGGCATCAAAATTACCTGAAAGGCTAGAGATTGATTCATGGCTAATTTTGAGGCAGGATTGGCCAGTCCACCAATCATTCCAGGATTTTGTTGAGGTACCGTTTCCGACATAGCACTTTACTGCATTCTTGAAATCTGGAAGAAGTCGGACGATTTTTTTCCAAACAGGGGAGAGAGAAAAGAACTGCCCCCCTCTGTCCACCAACCTGAATGTTTGTTAGCTTTTGCTGCTACTAGAGCTCTCCAAATTAAGATAAGGTAGAGGTTGAATTTCTAGATCCATTTAAGAAGGAGCAGAATTTTTAGTGGTAGTATCCTGAATACCCAAACCTCCGAGGGATTTAGGTTCGCAAATCTCATCCCATTTTAATAGATGATATTTTTTCTCCCCATTTGGCCCTCCCCACAGGAATCTTCTTTTTAGAAGCTCGATTTTGTTTCTGACAAAAGCAGGACATCGGAACATGGACAAACAGTAGTTGGGAATTTCATGTAAGCAGGATTTAATCATAATCAGTTTGCCTGCTTTAGAAACTTCCTCCTCTGGGAGGCCAAGTGCCCTTCCAATCGCTCAATGACAAGGTACCAAGAAGCATTGGAAGGGAGACGAGGGGTCCGGGGAAGTCCCAAATATGTTCCACCAAACATCTCAATTTTGCATCCAAGATTGCTTGCATTGAGCAAAGCAAATTTGGCTTGATGTTGAAATCAACAATGGATGATTTTGCCCAACTGATTTTCTATCCCGATGAGATCTCAAATAAGCTAAGCAGAGCACTGATGTTATGAATTTGGCTTAAGGAGCCTTCGTAGAAAAGGATTGTGTCATCTGCATATTGAAGAAGGCCAATGTCCTGGCCAGGATCAGAGGGGTAGGCCTAAGCCATCCTGACCTTTTAGCCAGTCGGACCATGGTAGCCAAGTGCTCCCCAATGAGTGTGAAGATAAAAGGAGAGAGAGGAAATGGAGGTGAATTAGCAATCATGATGGTGAAAATCTTGCCATCCTACTTGGGATTCAAAGGGAACTGGGTTCAATGGAAGCATAAGTGGGGGCTCACCTTCAAGGGATCATCCTGTGAGAAGTTTTCTTTCCCGCTGGTTGAAGGTGATTATCGCTTGGTCAAAGGGGGATTTGGACCCACCTTAGGGATTTGTGAGACAAATTCTTCAGATTGCTAATTTGGTTTGTTCTAAGCAAATTTTGAGGATGCATGTGCTGCATTCGGAAAACTCAGCCAACTCTTAGAGCTAAAGGGAGGAACTCTCATCAACATCTTGTTGTATCTTCTCCCTGATATTTCTACTTTCATTTCTCTGTTGGTATTTTCCTTTACTTTACTTTAATAAACCATTTCACTGTAAAATAAAAAAATAAAAAATCCAAGCTCTTAATCATGAAGTCAGTCAACTCACCAAATCGAATCTGCGCCTGCATTTGTCATAACTATTGTTGTTCCCTGGGATAACGGTTCCATCTGAAAGACGTTGATCAGCCCTTGGAAAATCTATCCATTCTGAGGCAAGAATAACAAATATTCAATAACCATGGCTATATAGAGTAGGTTCATGTTTTTCTGATGCTAAAAATGGTTCGTCTTAGCAATAAAAACTTGTAAAATGAATCAATCATTACCTGGATGACCGAATTCATTCCCCATGAAATTGAGATATCCTTCTCCACCTATACCCATTGTCATCAGCCTTATCATTTTGTGTAGTGCAATTCCCCTATCTATCCTTGGAGTAGATGGTCTATCCAAAGCCATGAAACCATACATATCCTAGGCAAATCCAGAAATATGGGACAATTAAATTCTTTTTCAGCCCCAATAACAGATATAGTCAGTTAGAAAACCCTACTTCACACCCAGCAAAATGGAAGTCTGGAATCAGACTCAGTTAGGTTGTGCAGGCTTTAAGAACTGAAAGAAAAAAAATCAAAACTTGAATTTGTGTATCTCTTTTGCTGCACAAAACAGGAAACTTATGATGCTGCGCAGGCAAGAAAACTCTCCTCAAAGAATAACAACAAAAATGATACACCAGCAGAGATCAAATTTTCCAGCAGTAGATTAAAGCCTTGACACTTGCTCTCTCACCATATTAACATGGTTATCTCATTCCACAGCTTTATGCTTATAAGAAAAACCAACTATAAGAGTGAGAGATCAGCAGAGGAGGACAGGGTGTGGGATTTGAAAGTGTCACTGCTTTTCTATATATAAAAAGAACAGAAAAAAACTACAACTCAAGTTGAATTTTATTTAAACACTATCCATATGTTCGTATAATAACATAACTGATGGATCATTTAATGGTGACTGTCAGGAAAAAAAAAAAAACATATGAATGCATGCATGCTTATTGAGGAACTGGCAAGTTTTATAATATTTGGAACAAATCCTCATTAACATGCTTTCTAAAATTTATTGCACGTGGAGCAACAACTTCAGAATATAGACATTCTAAACATAGTGAGGAACATATGCTCCCAAAAAAAAAAATGATTTGCACAGAAACCGTGTAGACCTTTCCAACTTTTTCTAAAAGGATTAAAAGAGAACCAAAAAGCACCAAGGTAAATAGTTTGGAAAAAAAGATAGAAATGCATGTATCATGACTTTCCCTAATGCTGCAGACCTTATCCATTAACCAAAAAGCAATAGTTTTGTCCCCAACAAGAGCTTGGTCATGACTTTCAGCATATGCAACACATTTCTCTCGCCATCTTCTATTTGTTAGTGTGTGAACTATGTCCCCCATTCTCCAGTCTTCATCACTTTTCCTGAACAAATAAAGAAGATAAAGCATAGGTCTTTATTCAATTGAAGGATAAATTTGTGGCATGAGGACTCAAATAGTTTTTTTTCTTTTGTTTTTTGTTTTTAATAGAAAAGCTAAAACTAAATTAACAGCTAGAAGGCAAAGGTATGCAACAGAAAAAGGAGGGGGGGGAGTGGAGTCCCTTACAATGAGGATTAGTGGGAAATCCCCTCTTTAGTCAAAGAGTCAGCCAGGCAATTGCTGATCTCAAAACATGATTCCAACAAATTACATTATCAGCGAAATCCATAGCTTAAAAAAAAAACCCCTTGACCTCCATGAAGGAGTTTTCTTTTTGCTGACTCAAACAGCTATGTGTGAGTATTACTTCAACTCTTATTATAAATATGTATCTGCATCCAAGAAGCCAATGGAGTTTTTTATCTGTGTCACTACCTCTATTATCATCCAACTTTTTAGCTGACTACATCTCAAATATAGTTAGCACAGTATTGCTTAAATTTTTAATATAAAAATGTATCCTAATCCAAGAATCCAATGAAGTTTTCTGTTTGTGTCACTGACTATATTATCATTTAAAATTTCAGCTGAAAGCACAGCATTTTCTAAGAGAGATTCCTAGCAGAGCCCATGTTTATTAGTAGCACAACATAAATTGGAAGTTATGGCAATTTTGTGAACACAGACAGAGCAAATGGTCAATCACAGTGATGCATCTGAAAGAAGTCTTCCATAAATTACATTTCGATTGCTGTTTCACATGTTTCAAAGATCATTTTCTTTTCCACACGGTATATTATTGGGTAAGAAGTGAGATACAAGAGTCAACAAACTGCTTCAAGATACAAATGCATGGAGAAAATGAGGGAGCTCTAGGGAGGTTGCCTTCCCTCAACAAGGACGTCCTCATGCTAAAAGAAGCTTCATATAGATATCAATCAATGAGATGTTTGTACTCATAAGAACTGTAAAAATATTTAAGAATATGGTGGAGAACTTACTTCAAAAGTTCAATCCATTTATCAGCAATAGCCATATGAAGGCGGTAATCAAATCCTACACCACCATCTTGGATAGGTATGCAGAATGTTGGCATTCCACTGACCTACAAATAATATTGGAACCAATGTATGTAAGCATCATATGTATGACAACATTGAGCCTGAATTGAGTAAACACATAAACACAAAGAAATCATGTAGATATCATACATCTTTAATAGGAAAACATCTTACAAAGACTTAGTCTCAAATTGAAGTAACAAAATCAAATCATGGCATCTCTTTTTTAAAACTGAGAGAAAGAAAATTTTTAAATCAAATAATGGCATCTCAAGCCAAAGAATTAACAGATTGAAACCAACACACGAGAAGACATGTATAATGATGATGTTTGTTGAGTAATTTTACTAGCTTTTGTGTGTGGTTAGCTGAGAGATTTATTAGTGATGTTCTTTGCTTTGTAGTGTTTGTATCTGTCCCTCTTTCTTAATAAAAGTCTCATAATTTTCAAAGATAACTTTAATCCTCCCATCATTGTTGGGGGGATTCCAAAATGGTCATTGGTTGGATGAAAAAATCTATGGAGGCATGGAGGTTTGGGAACCTAGTCTCAGAAACTAGGGACATTTCTCAAGAGTTTTGGAGCTTCCACACGCTCAGGTTTATTAACGCAATCGAGGATTCTCTTGCTAAAGAGGGAGCTAGGTGTCAGCAACTTGTTACAGGGTATAATTTGCTCCTTTACCTTTATCTTTTAATTATTTTTCCTTGTAATCTCTTGAAGGGATTTTTCCCTTCTTTTTCATGAATTCTTTTCCTGCTTTAATAAAATCACCACCACTCAAAACAAAAAAAAATCTCATAATTTTGAATAAAATTCAAATGAGCTAAATGGCTTTCTTCTGCTTTGGAACTCCATGGCTGAGGTCTTATAGATCATGTGATTGGTTCCTTCTCTATCAGAATCAAGCTGCGCAATAGATGCACTGGGTTCACTTGGGGGCTCACTAGTATTTACAGTCCCACCCGATAGCAGGAGCGTCGCTCTTTTTGGGAAGAGCTCACTAAACTATTGCCTCATTGGCCCATCCCTTGGCTCCTTGCCCGGAACTTTAATGTTATTCGCTTTTGCAATGAGAAGTCTCCCCCAACTACCAGAATCTCCACCACCATGAGGCAATTTGCTGATTTTATTGGCAGCTTTGAATCAGAGTAAATTAGTCTCTCTGGCAAGAAATTCACATGGTCAAACGGACAGCGGCCTTCCATCCTTTCCAAGCTGGATTGATTTCTTGCCACGAAGGGTGGCATCGAACCGAGCCGGTTTGCGAGCGGCTCGAGCTCGGCTTGGTTCTGTCTCGGTTCGATTCGATTTATCTGGATCTCGAACTCGGATAAGGCTCGTTTAAGTTAACGAGCCGAGCTCAACCGAACCATGGTTCAGTTTGAAAGCTCGCATGCCAACTCGTTAACTTAACGAGCGGCCCGGGATTTTGGGAGTCAGGAGGTGGGACTTCGGGAGCTTTGAGCAGGAGTGCCGAGCGGGAGGTCGATTGATTTCAACTTTGTTTCTTCCGCTCTTGTTCTTTCATCAGAAATCAAGGAACAGAGATCGCCCTTCGTAGGCAATTCAGCGAAAATTTGGCTCTCACATTTTTTACTTTTGCTCCGGAAGCTTCTTTTCAGCCTCTAGGAGAGGCTTTTGGAAAGAAGACGTTGTTTAGCGCGATCTAAAGTCTGAGATCTCACTGGAGACCATAGAAAGTGCTTGACTATCTTTATGACCGCTTCCGATGCTTTTTGCAGTGTAGTAATGGTAGTTGAAGCTGCTCTCGATCTGCTTCGGAGTAATTTCGGACTGCTCTTAGTTTCAGTACCGTCCTTGAGATCCATTACAAGAAGATTTCTAATTGTGGTACTATTGCATCGTCTGGGATAGGAAATGAAGCTGCTAGAGGAGTGTGAATCATCTTGGAGGAAATCTTTGAGCATCAGAGGTTTGGAATTGCAGGAGGGAGGCTTACTAGGTTCAGCTTCGAAATCCATGGGGAAGGACCAAAGGGGGGAAACCAGATGGAAAGAATGTGAAAAGAACGGAAGATGATCTAGGAAAACTAAAAAGTAAAGAGTGAAGTAAATGAGCACGCACTAAAGAATTCCAGCGTTCTGGAAGAGTCAGAGAAATAGGAGCACTGAGGAGCAATAAAATCGTTGCAAAAACAAATATGCTTGTAGCTGTAAAGACTGAAATATCTGATAGAGAGCTGTAATGGCAGTTTGAGAGTCAGAACCATGGCCATTCTTCTGGCAATGACGGTGTTTTACTCAGAGATGGCAGTGGGGGAGGACCTGATGTTCAGTGGGGAGAGCCTCAACACCAACGAGTTTCTTGAGAATGGACCATACCACTTCATCATGCAAGGTGACTGCAACCTTGTGTTGTACGTGAACCAAAACAGGGCGCTGTGCAACTCGAGGACCGATGGGAAGGGCACTTCCTGCCAGGCCACCCTTCAGAACGACGACAACCTCGTCCTCCTTTCCGGCTCTAGCGTGGTGTGGAACAGTCGAAGCGCGAGAGGACCCAACAATTACCGACTCATCGTTCAGGGCAATGGGAACATCGTCATTTATGACAGGGCCCTCTGGCTCACAAACACCGTCCAGAATGTTACCATATGTTGGAATGTATATAAGATAGGCTTTATGTTAATATTTGTTGTATAATTTATGTCATGTACATAGGCTATTTAGAAAGGGATTAGTTGGGCTGGTTGCATTGTATTTAGCCCATGGGCTGTAATGTAATTAACCTAACCCTAAGTTTAAATAGAAAAGAAAAGGAGGGGAGCAACACTCCTGTTTTTCCAGCATCCTTGGTGTCTTCTTCCTCACGGTGAAACCAGAGCTTGAAGCTCTTCTCCCTGGCTGTTCCGTCAGCCTCTGGTAGTGGTGGTTCTGTCCACCGAACTCGGAGCTTGGAGCTCTTGGTCTAGGCTGTGCCGTCAGCCTCAGTTCGTGGTGGTTCTGTCCACGAACTCTGAATCTCAGAGCTGGGAGCTCTGGTCTTGGCTGTTCCGTCAGCCTCCATTTGTCATGGTATCAGAGCTTGGAGCTGCTCTTGAAATAGTTTCTGGGAGTGGTGGTTCAGCTTCTCTGTGCTGAACGTGAGCATGGAGCTCAAGCTCTCTGTCCGACGAGCCAAATCTCTGTTCGAGCTCACGGTTTCTGTCCAAGGGGTCTCTGTTCGAAAATTTCTGTCCGAGCTCAGGGTTTCTGGGCTGAAGGGTCTCGGTGTGGCTGCTGGTGTTTCTGTCTGAGCTCAGAAGGGTGGGCTGACGGGTCTCTGTTCGAAAGTTTCTGTCTGAGCTCAGGGTTTCTGGGCTGAAGGTTCTTGGTGTGGCTGCTGGTGTTTCTGTCCGAGCTCGGAGGGGTGGGCTGAAGGGTCTCTGTTCGAAATTATCTGTTGGCTGAAGGATCTCTGTTTGAAACTATTTGGTTTGACGTGGCTCAGCTGTTCTGGGCTGAAGGTGCTCGGCTACACTACCGTTGGTCTGGTCACTTCAGTGGTGGTAGATCTGGAATTTTTAGAGGGGTGGTAGATCTGGAAATTTTTAGTGGTGGTTTCTGAAAATTTCAGCAAGGGTTTCAGTCTATTTGTGGCCTTCGGAAAACATTTTTGTGGGGCTTGTATTTCAGCCACTCTAGCTCTAGGCTTGCTGTCTTCATCATGTCAACAGACAAGTTAGATTTTTCTCCTATTCGGTTCACGGGTAAGAACTACAATGCCTGGGCATTTCAGTTACGGTTATTTGTCATGGGAAAAGACTTATGGGGGGTCATATTGATAGGTGTGATCCGGCATCACGCGAGGCTGAAGCGTTGTCAAAATGGACCACCATGGATGCTCGGGTCATGACTTGGATACTTACTGTTGAGCCTCACCTAGTTCTTAATCTGAAGCCCTATAAAACTGCAGCAGATATGTGAAATTACCTCTACAAGGTTTATAATCAAAACAGCATGGCTCGGCGGTTTCAAGTAGAATATGAGATGGCTAACTTCACACAAGGAAGCCGTTCCATTGAAGAATACTTTTCGGGTTTTCAAAATATTTGGGCTGACTATACTGATATAGTCTATGAGAACGTCCCAGTTGCTGCTCTCTCTGTTGTGCAAGCCGTACATAAAACTAGCAAGAGAGATCAATTCTTGATGAAGCTCCATCCTGAGTTTGAGATTGCCTGTTCACATCTGATGAATCGTCATCCAGTGCCATCTCTGGATGCCTGTTTGAGTGAACTTTTTAGGGAGGAGTAGTGCATTGCTACTCAGGCTGGCATGGAACATCGGGTCCAGGCTAATACCTTTGCTACTGTGGCCTATGCTGCACAAGGGAAAAATAAGGGTCGGGACATGAGTTCTGTCTAGTGCTTTCACTGCAAGGATTATGGTCACTTTGCTCGGGAATGCCTCAAGAAGTCCTGTAACTACTGCAAGAAGCCGGGTCATCTCATCGCAGCATGTCCTACTCGCCCCGAAAAGAAGAAGAATACTGCTTATCATGCCTCCATCGGTACTTCTAGTTCTGCCGCATTGCCGACTGCCATCCCGGTTACTACAATTCCTGTTCCTCCAACACTCGCAAATCCGAACATACTCACCCTTGAAATGGTACAACAGATGGTCATCTCTACTTTTGCTACTTTTGGTCTCTCAGGTAAGCATAAAGTCTCTTCTCAGCCATGGTATTTTGATTCCGGTGCCTCTAACCATATGCGCAACAATGTCGTGTCTCTTTCTAATGTCTGAAAGTATGATGGAAACCTGAAAATCAACACTGTTGATGGCAGCTCTCTGCCTATCAGTGTTGTTGGTGATCTCTCTCCCACCTTAGCTGATGTCTTTGAGTCCCCAAACCTCTCTACAAATCTTCTTTCTGTTGGTCAACTGGTTGATAAAAATTGTAATGTTCAGTTTTCTCGCTCTGGTTGTGTTGTGCAAGATCAAGCGTCAGGGAAGGTAATTGCAATGGGGCCTAAAGTGGGACGACTATTTCCACTTAAAGTCTCTCTCCACCATTATTCCGTGTGCTCCTGTACTTTCCTTTGCATGTAATGTTGTTGGCTCTGGCACTAAGATGTGGCATAGACGTCTAGGCCACCCAAACTCTGATGTTCTTCGTACAACGTTTAATTCTGGTTTATTAGGCAATACAACATGCTCTTCTCTTGATATTTCTTTTGATTGTTCATCACGCAAACTTGGCAAAAGTAAGGTCCTACCTTTTCCTCATCATGTGTCACATGCCTCCCAATGTTTTGATCTTATTCATAGTGATGTTTGGGGAATCGCTTCTGTTGTCTCGCATGCGCAATATAAGTACTCTGTAACCTTTATTGACGACTTCAGTCGTTTTACATGGGTCTACTTCTTACGGGCTAAGTCTAAAGTTTTCGTAGTATTTAAGCGGTTTCTTGTGCTTCTTGAGACTCAATTCTCTGCTCACATTAAGGTACTGCGCTCCGATTCTGGAGGTGAGTACATGTCTACTGAGTTCCAGGATTTTCTTCAAAGCAAATGCATTATCTCTCAGCGTTCTTGTCCTTCGACATTGCAACAAAATGAAGTTGCTGAGCAGAAAAATAGTCATCTTATTGATATGGTCCGAACTCTTCTCCTTGAATCATCTGTTCCTCTCCATTTTTGGTGCGAAACACTTTCTACCTCAGTTCATTTAATCAACCGCCTGCACTCTCCTACCTTGCATCATGTTTCTCCATTCTTTAAGTTATTTGGTTATTCTCCGTCATATACTGGTCTTCGGACATTCGGTTGTGTTTGTTTTGTGTATCTATCTGATCATGAACAACACAAACTTACAGCCCAGTCAGTTATGTGTGTTTTTCTTGGTTATGCCATTTCTCAAAAAGGCTTTGCTATGATCCGCATGCTTGTCGTATTCGTGTTTCTCGAAATGTGGTTTTCTTTGAAAATCAATATTTCTTTCCATCTCATGTTGCATTGCCAACTACATCTTTGTCTATTCTGCCTAGCTTTGATGAGTCTCGCCCCACTTCATTTGTGCCCCCTCCTGGTCCTGACCTGGCGCCTGCTCCTGATCATCCTTCTGCTCCTGCCTCCATCACTCTTCGCCGGTCTACTCACCCTTCTCGGCCTCCTAATAGGTATGGTTTCTTCTCCCCTGTCTCTCTTGTGGCTACTTTATCATCTATTTCCATACTCTCTTGCTACAAAAAGGTAATGGCACATGAGTGTTGGCAAAAAACAATGCAAACAAAACTACAAGCTCTAGAGGAAAATCACACCTGGGACATTGCTACTTGCCCCCCTGCTATTCGTCCTCTTGGGAGTAAATGGGTTTTCTCTGTCAAGCTTTGTTCAGATGGATCTTTGGATCAGTACAAAGCCTGCCTCTTAACATTGGGGAACAAGCAAGAATATGGGATTGATTATGATGATACATTTGCTCCAGTTGCCAAGATGACCACAGTTCGCACTATATTAGCCATTGCAGCCTCACAGTCCTGGCCACTGCATCAGATGGATGTGAAGAATGCCTTTCTCCATGGCGATCTACAAGAGGATATCTACATGAAGCTCCCCTCTGGTATGACTACTTCTTCTCCTAATGATGTCTGCAAGCTACGCCGTCCTCTATATGGGCTTAAGCAAGCTCCTCGAGCTTGGTTTGAGAAGTTTTGCGGTACACTTATTCTCCACAAGTTTACACAGTCAGTATGATTCCTCTCTTCTATCACAAGTTTGCCGCGGGCATGGTCATTCTCTCGGTTTATGTGGATGACATCATCATTACTGGCACTAACTCTGGCATGATTACTAAGCTTCAGCAGGTGTTGCATGCAACTTTTCATATGAAGGATCTTGTCCAGCTCACGTACTTCTTAGGGCTGGAAGTACATCATCGACCCAACGGTATTTTCTTAAACCAGCATAAGTATATTCAAGATATTATTACTCTAGCTAGTTTGGAGGACACTTCTTCGGTCGCTACTCCTATGGAGGTCAATGTCAAATACAAGAAAGATGAAGGGGCTCTTCTTGATGATCCTACTATCTATCGACACCTGGTTGGGAGTCTCATATACTTGACCACTACTCGTCCTGACATATCTTATGCAGTTCATTAGGTCATTCAGTTTATGTCTTCTCCTCGACACCTTCATCTTGCAGCAGTTCGGCGAATCATATGCTATCTGCGAGGTTCTCCTACTCGTGGATTATTCTTTCCTACAAGCCCCACGCTTCGACTGGTTGCCTATAGTGATGTTGATTGGGCTGGGTGTCCCGATACCCGTCACTCTACTATAGGTTGGTGTACGTTTTTAGGGGATGCATTGATTTCTTAGAAATGTAAGAAACAAGACCAGGTGTCCAAGTCCTCTACCGAAGCCGAGTATCGTGCCATGTCTACCACGTGTTCTGAAGTTATATGGCTACGCGGTCTTCTTGCTGAACTCCAGTTTCTTCAGACTACCCTACACCTCTCCATACAAATAATACGAGTGCTATTCAGATTGCTCCCAACCTTGTTTTCCATGAGCACACCAAGCACATTGAAGTTGATTGTCACTCTATCCGCAACACTTTGGAGCGCCGGGTAATATCTCTTCCGTACATCTCTTTGGATCTTCAAGTGGTTGATGTCTTCGCCAAAGCATTGTCTCAACCCCGACATAATTTTCTGGTTGGCAAATTGTTGCTGGTCGACTTCCCAACATCAATTTGAGGGGGAATGTTACCATATGTTGGAATGTATATAAGATAGGCTTTATGTTAATATTTATTGTATAATTTATGTCATGTACATAGGCTATTTAGAAAGGGATTAGTTGGGCTGGGTTGCATTGTATTTAGCCCATGGGCTGTAATGTAATTAAACTAACCCTAAGTTTAAATAGAAAAGAAGAGGGGAGCAACACTCCCATTTTTCCAGCTTCCTTGGTGTCTTCTTTCCCACGGTGAAACCAGAGCTTGAAGCTCTTCTCCCTGGCTGTTCCATCAGCCTCTGGTGGTGGTGGTTTTGTCCACTGAACTCAGAGCTTGGAGCTCTTGGTCTAGGTTGTGCCATTAGCCTCAGTTCATGGTGGTTCTGTCCACGAAATCTCAGAGCTGGGAGCTCTAGTCTTGAATGTTCCGTCAGCCTTCATTTGTCACAGAACAAAAAACATCTATGAGTATCAAATTTCTAATCCGTCCTGCTAGTCATTCATGGCCATATTAAATGTATGTTGGAGCTCGAACTCGGCTCAAACTCGGTTAAAATTATTGGGCTCGAACTCGATAACAATTTTAGGCTCAAGGCTGGGCTTGAGGCTGGGTTCGGCCCGAGCTCGAGTTCGAAATATTTAAATCAAGTTCGGCTTGAACATAGGTAGGTTCGGGCTTGGCTCGGCTCGATGCCACCCCTACAGTTGTCACTAGTGATTGGCTCCAGCTCTACGGGAACACTTGTGGTTCGGTCTTGAGCTATGCTGGCTCCGACCCATTCAGATTGACACCAAACTTGATAAATGGGGCCCTGCTCCCTTCAGGTTTGACAATACCTGGCTGATGGACAAGAACTTTTCTGATAATATCACATCTTGGGGAACCCTAATTATGGCGGCTGGTCCCTCCCGCGCAAGCTGAAGCGCCTCAAAGAAAAACAAATATTGGTCCTCGGAACATCGCCTTACTACCACCTCTCACAAGTCCTCTCTTCAGTCTTAGATTGTTGCCCTAGATGTGATTGAGGAACAAAGGTGCCTTACTTATACTGAATTTTCCAACCGCATCTCCCTTCAATGCCGTTTTCAAACTATTCTTCACATGAACGGGTTCAGTGGAAGAAAAGGGCCCGCTTGAAGTGGTTGGTCGAGGGCGATGCCAACACAAAGTTCTTCCATGCAATCGCCTTGGCCCGCCGGAGAACTAACCGGGTTACTTCCTTGTCTATTGACAATGAAGTCATCTTGGATAGGGTCTCTATTACCGATGTTCTTTTCAGTTTTTTACAGATCTCTACAGGGAGGAGTGCCACTACTGACCCTACCTGTCTAGCCTCCATTTCACCTTGATATCTCCCACCTTGGCGGCATTCATTGAGCTCCCTTTCTTGGACTTGGAGGTTGAGGATGTGGTCTCGAGACTCCCTCGAGATAAGGCACCGGGCCCTGACGGGTATAATGGGGAATTTTATAGAGCCTGCTGGCCCACTCTATATTGGACGCCATTTCCATGGTCCGCAGCTTTTATGATCGAGGGGTCACCTTTAAGAGTGTTGGTACCTCCCTTATTGCTATGGGGCCAAAGAAAGCTAGCATTGAGCACCCTCATGACTTCAGACCAATCAGCCTCGTCTCAAGCCCATACAAGATCATTATTGCTCACATCCTGGCTCATCGGCTTAAGGTTGTTCTTCCTGCCATCATGCACCGGGGTCAGAGTGCTTTTATTAGAGGCCAGGAAATCCTCGATTCAGCTATGGCCACGCATGAGATTGTTGATCATTTTGTCAAGTTGGGTCTCCAGAGGTTTGTCCTCAAGCTTGACCTTGAAAAGGCTTTTGATCTGGTGAACTAATCCCTTCTGGACGATATTATGCAACGCATGGGCTTCGGGGACACATGGAGATTTTGGATTCGCAATTGTATCTCTTCGGCTTCGTACTCTTTGCTCCTTAATGGCACGGTATGTGGCTTCTTCCAAGGCTCTCATGGCATCCGTCAAGGAGATCCCCTCTCCGCGCTTGTCTTCAACATTATTGCTGAGTACCTATCCTCTATATCCTACTTTGCTCGCAATATTGGTTGGCTTGAGGCCGTTTCAGATCAGAGTTGCTTTGATATCCCTCTGCTTTAGTTTGCAGATGACACTGTACGCTTCGGTGTTGAGACGCTTGATCAAGTCCACAACATTAAGGCCCTTCTCGGCCTATTTGAGATCGCTTCTGGTTAAAAGGTTAACTTGGGGAAGACGACCATCATGGGATATTATATTGACCCCCCCCTGCTTCAGCTCATGGCAGACACTTTGGGATGCTCAGTTGCGGTAGGCCCCTCTTACTACCTAGGCCAGCCTCTTACTGATTGTCGGCCCTGATTGGGATTATGGGCCCCGGTCATTGAGCGGCTTGAGCGCCAACTCTCCACTTGGAAGGGTAGGATGCTCTCCAAGGCAGGCAGATTGACTCTTCTCAATTCGTGTCATGCGGGTATCCCCAACTACTTCCACTCATTCTTGCCTTGCCCAGCCTCTATCAGCCAACGCATCGACATGATCAAGAGATGCATCTTGTGGCGTGGTACTGGGAATGAGTTCCATTATCATCTAGTCAGTTGAGGTAAGCCGAAGTCTTTGGGCAGTCTTGGGATCAGACGCACCAAGGAGACGGGTCACGCTTTGTTACTCAAGTGGTTCTGGAAACTCAATACCCCCTCGGGGGCATCTTGGAAACCAATAGTGGCCTCCAAGCTACAACATCTTGCAGATAGATGGATTACTGATGGCAACAATCATCACCTCTCCCCTATTTGGAAGGCCATGTTCCATCTGCTTTCCACATTCCATGCTGCGATTTGGTTTTTTGTTGGGGAAGCCTCCAGCTTGCGTTTTTGGATGGATTGGTGGTTGGGCGATGAATCTCTTGCCTCATCCTACCCGCCACTTGTCCAACTCACCAGTTGTCATGACCTATCTGTCTACGATGCTTGGGGAAATGGCTCCTGGGATCTTCGTCTGAGATGTGACCTTGTTGAGGAGGAGGCTATATCTGTTTGTGGCCTGATTGATGGTCTTAGTAGTGTTAAGGTCCATCCCCAGACAACTGATTGGTTGATCTGGCTTCTTGACGACAGCAGGCGTTTCTTGGTCTCCTCAACCTACCGCCATCTTATGAGTTGGACTCGACCTCCGGCCCCTCACTCGGCCACCATTACTCGGTGCCTCTTGGCTCCTCCCAAGGTAAATTTTTTCCTCTAGAGTGCCTATCACAACAGGATCCTCACTGCCGACAACCTTATTAGGCATGGCAACATTGCACCTAATCCTCTGCCCCTTCTGCGGGATGGAAGCTGAGACTATTAGCTACATTCTCCTTCACTATGCTTTCGCCTAGCAGATCTGAAATACTAAGATTGATAGCAAGGGCCTCATTTTCTGCATCCCCCTCGACCGGAGCACCAAGTGCCGCTAATCCTCTGGGGTTCGCCTCCCCAGCCTCAGCAAGCTCATGTTAGCTACATGCATTGCTTACATTCCTTGGGGCCTCTAGAAGGAGAGTAACTTCAGACGGTTAGATTGTGCTTCTCTCTCTGCTGCTGAGGTGATATGCACTGCTACAGGCCTCATCTCTACATGGATCTACACTTGAAAAAAATTTGCTTGCCTCTCTTGTGCCTCTACCTGCACTAACTGGAAGATTATTGCTCAGATGTTTGTTTTTTCTGCACCCTGCAGGTTGCTGTTTGGGCGCCTCCTCCCACCGGTCATTATAAACTTAACTTTGATGGCAACGCCTTTGGGAGCCCGGGTTTGGTTGGCTTTGGTGAGGTGATTTTTGACCCTGGAAGCTCTGCTATTGTTTCTTACTCTGGTCCTCTTTGCATTGCGGACTCGACTACTACTGAGCTCTCTGGACTCCTCCAAGGCCTTCACATATTTTAGGATCGCTTCTAAGGTCCACTTATTGTGGAAGGAGACTTCAAAGTCGTCAACGGATGGTGCTCCACCATTACTTGTTCTTGGTCTCATGTACTTGTCAAGAGGCTGGCCAATACAACCTAAAAGACTAGTCATTTAAGTGCGGAAAGCCAACCTAATCAAGAGAGGTGGACCGGAACCACCTCTGACACCCACCCCACCCCTTACCGCTCCCTGCGGGATTCGAAGGCGGGACGTGCCAGACCTAGCTCTGATACCATGTCAAACACCTAGCAACTTCCCAGGAGGTCACCCATCCTAGTACTACTCTCGCCCAAACTCGCTTAACTTCAGAGTTCTGAGTCAGACGCCTAGCCAATACAACCCAAGAGACCGGTCTGTTAGATGCGGAAAGCACAACACTTAACCAGAGTGGACGGAACCACTCTGACACCCACCGTTCCCGGGTTCGGGACAACTACACTCCGGGATTCGAACTCGGAACATGGGCGCCAACTTTGACAGTACTTAGATCAGCCAATTCGGCTGCTGATTTGTGTGCTAAATTGGGTCCCTCCCTTCAATCTCTTGTTGTCAAAGGAGATCTCCCTTGATGTATTCTCTTGCATTGCTTTGAAATAACATGTTCACCATTTAAAAAAAAACACAACATTTGTACCCTTACTTTTCAATACAATTGCAGTTGCACTCTAAGATTGTAAGTACCCCATGTAGCCAAATGACATTTTTAGCTAAAGAAAAGAAGTTCATCAACACCAAATTGAGCCTAACATATTACAGTAAGAAAAATGAGATTCTAAAACATAACCACTGACTACAACTTATCAATATTCAACTTAAATGCCATAGATTTCTATGGAGAGACAAATTCGAACAGTGACAAGTTCAACACTTACAGCTAGATCATCTACTACAGGTTTTATTTGTTGTTTCACTCCAAACTAAAATTTGAAATGATAGTATAGTGAAAACAATTATGGTATTTGTTAAAATATCAACTCAGGGGTATTTTGGTCATTTCATATATTATATTTTTATCTTATATGTTGTCTGTTAGGTAGGCAATATCTTCAAATGTCTATGGATCAATTTTCATTCATTTTAGAGATGTATTTTAGGAGATATGTAAGTTTATGTTTTGAGAGATATTTTTGTCTTTGATGTAAAAATCGCTTAAAACCCTGATTAAACGAGAAAGGAGGTGTCCTTTTTGAAGCATACACTCTAAGGTAGCAGCTACTGCTCCTCTCCAAGCTCTTCTTTTATTTCTCTTCTTTTTCACTCAAATATCAGATTTTTCAGTATTCAAACCTAATTTAAAACAAATTACATCTTTATTCCTACCTGTAAAAATTGCAAAAATATTCCATCTACATTCAAGCCTGTAAAAATTGCAAAAAATATCTACATTCCAATCTGTAAAAATTGCATAAATATTCCATCTACATTCCAGCCTATAAAAAATGCAAAAATATTCCATCTAAATTCCAACCTAGAAAATTTTGAGAAATTGAATTTTACCATACATGCTTCATCTTTCTATCCTTAGTTCTAGGGATTCTGAATTCAGTCATTAAATATTCAAGAGATTCTTTACCTTTCTTGTAGAAACTATGGTTTAATCTTGTAAACCTCCTTATCTACATCTGCAGAGTTACTATATCCTCTTCATTTATTAGCTAGCAAGCCTTCTTAGGTTGTGTCAAATACTTACTAATGTAACTGCTTAGCGAATTCAAGGCAAATTCCATTTTCCAAAGTTCTTGAGCATTTACGCATACATCTGTTACCATACATCACAGCAGTGATTGATCTCTTATATTTTCATAAAGGAAAGATTTCCATCAAATAAAAATATGTTTTTACAATTATATGGAAGAGAACACAGAAGTTGTAACTAACAAAGAATAACAAAAAAACAAGGAGGACTAACTTACATCTTCTCCAACAGTAACAACTTCGGGAAAGAGACCATGAATGAGGTCATTTACTAGCATCAAATAAACTACTGCATCAACATCAGTTGAAAATCCAAAATACTCATTATAGTTTCCGGTAAATACAGTCTGCAAACACATACAACAGCATCTATCAAGAAAAGCACTACTAGCTAATCTCTAAAGGAGAGAAATTAATCCAGAAGAAAAAGTAGAATACCAATGCATTAGCACAACATTGGTATCTGATCATTCTAACGCAATTATAAGATGAAGATACAAGATAAAGGAGGTACAACAATGCTGTCTTCATAAAAAGCCACACAGCATTAAATATACCAACTACATTGTTGGCAGAATAGTAAAGTGCATCTAAATTTCCACAGACATACACATGTAAATCCAGAGGGAACGAGAATTTTAGTCTATGTGATTATCCATTACTGGAACTTTATGAAATCTCCTTTCACATTAAAGAAACTAAAGCAGAAATATTATTTAGAACAAAGGTGAAATACAAAAGGGGGAATTTCCACTGAAAAATAAAAATCATATAGAAACTGAATCAGTATAGTTAACAATTAACCAATTTTGATTTAATAAAATTCAGCATCATTTAAAAAAAAATTAACCAATCCTGAGAATTCCCCAACCTGTCTATATGGGTGTGACTTTTGTTGGGATTTGTGTTTTATGAAGTGCTAACAAGAACGCAGATTATTTAGCACGAGTGGGGACTGCTCTGCATGATACTGTAGTGAGTGACTTATTCCCTTTAAATATGGGATAAAGTTTTGAATCTGGCCTGTTGTTTGGCTGTTTGTGTAATTTTTTTTCTTTGTTCTTCAATGAAATTTCTAACTTCATTTAAAAAAAAAAAAAATTAAATTCCATAATCTAACAAAATGGTCAGCAAGAGAATTGGCTCCCTGGGAAGATGAGACCACTCAATCTAAATTAAGACGGCAATATCTTGGATCTAGATGAATTGCTGGACAATCTCCAAGCAAATATGCTGCCCCTTGGGCCCAAGAGATGCATGATTTGGAGTCCCCTTAACTAATGACTGGACAAGAGAAGTGCTGATCGTGGATCTTGAGTCTGTGAAGGAGAGCAAAAACTTCTACTGAAATGGAAAATTACATTGTATTTACTATTTTCTATTGTATGTGCTAATTTTCCATAGATAACACAAGTATCATGTTCTTAAAAGAACATTAATTTTACTTTGCGCATCTACTTCTACAATAAAGGAATCAAATGCAAGGCTAAGGGGGCTTCATTCATTGCCCTCATACCCAAGAAAAAGGATGTGGAGCACCCTCATAACTTCAGACCAATTAGTTTATTACCAAGCTCCTACAAGATAATTCCTTGCCTTCTTGGTCATAGACTCAAAAGCCATCCTTCCTTTGGTCATTCACAGTGGTCAAAGTGCATTTGTGAAAGGGCACAATATTCTTGACTCAGCCATGGCAGCCCATCAGGTAATAGATTTTTTCAAGCGTTCCGGAAAACCTCACTCATTCTCAAACTTGATCTTGAAAAGGCTTTTGCCTGAGTGAATTAGCAACTTCTTAATGACATTCTTGGCTCCATGGGGTTTAAGAAACTGTATCTCCTCCGCCTCATACTCACCCCTTAATGGCACTGTGTGTGGATACTTCAAAGGCACTCATAGCATTTGTTAAGGTGACCCAATTTCTCCCTTGCTCATTAACTTGATCGCTGAGTACCAGTCTTCCATGATCTACTCAGCAAAGGAGGCGAGATGAAACAACTAGTAGCGGATAATCCTGAATTTGACATCCCCCTTCACTTCGCGGATGACACGATTTGCTTTTGAGAGTGATCTTCGGCAAGGCATTACTCAGCTTATTCAAAATCATCTCTGGCTAGAAGATTAGTTGGGGTAAGACCATGCAGATGCACTACCACTTGGGAGAGGACGAACTTCGCTTGATGATAAATTACTTGGGATGCATATATTCTAATCTTTCAATTATCTACTTGGGCCTGAGCTTATTTGATAACGGACTAAATAATAATCTTTGGACTCTGGTAATAAAAAAAATGAAGCATGATCTATCCACTTAAAAGAATCGTCTTCTTTCAAAAGCTGGTCGCCTTGTCTTGCTTAAGTCTTGTATAGCCAGGCTTCCCAACTATTGTCTCTCATTTATTCTTTGTCCTGCCTACATATGGTGCATGATGGAATCTTCAAAAAGACTGTTCCTTTGGCGCAAATACCATCTACAAAACTGGAATGATGTTTGTAGACAGCGCCAATTTGGGGGTCTTGAGTTTGAAGCACTAAAGACAAGAGCAAAGCCTTACTCAAATAGATTTGGAAGTTTAATTCATCGCCCAACTCCTAGCAGCCAATGGCTGCTGCTAAAATAAGTGGAGAGCCAATTGGTGGGTGGTAGGGGGATCCAGAGCGAGGCTCTCTCCTCTTTGGAGATCACTATATTCGTTACTGCCATCATTTGCCACTGCTATAAGATATTACATTGGCAATCATCTTAGGATTGAATTCTGAAATAATTGGTGGTTGGGAAGTGGCTCTTTGAAAAACACTTGCATCTCTGTTCGGCCTCGCTTCTAACCCATCCATATCTGTTGCTGAATCTTGCCATGCTAATAGTAACGGGGATCTTCACTTCCAAAGAGGACTAAGTGACGATGAGGCCCAGACTGCTAGCAATCTTTTGTTGACTTTGGGTAGTGTCAAGATCAGAACATATGCAGGACCAAATTCTTTGGATGCATGACGAAAGCCTCAGATTTACAGTCTCCTCAACTTACAAGCATATTAGCAGCTGAAATCCCCCTTCAGTGCCTGACAGTGCTGCCATCTCTCTTCGCCTCTCAGGGCCTCCCAAAGTCTGCTTCTTCTTATGGAGTGCCCTTCTCAATAAAATCCTCATAGCTGATAATCTTAGAAGAAGAGGCAACTCATCTCCTAGGCCCCATTGCCCATTCTGTGATGGTGCTAAAGAAACTGTTTTGCATATCCTTCTCCATTGCCCTTTTGCCTGGAAGATCTGGTCTCATTTCTTCAACGGGATTAGTCTCCAGATTTGCCTCCTTAGTGACCTTACTATGGTTAGTGAGATGTCCAAAGGGACATATATTCCTGGTTTGGGCATGGCTTTCCTCTCGGCGTGCTTCGCCTGCATCTATTGGGGCTTATGGATTGTGAGAAATAATAGGAGTGTTAAATTGGGTCCAAAGCCCTATCCCAAAATGACTAGTCAACTTAAAAAGCCTCTTTACCAACTAATAAACTCAAGATCTGTGTACTCACTAATCTATGTGAGACTATTCGTTAACACTCCCCCTCAATGTAGACCCTCCTTTGTGGCTCTACAAGTGGATAATTTAGGAGTAGGCAGTTTAGGTGTAGACCCTCTTTTGTGGCTCTACAAGTGGATAGTTTAGGTGTATGCTCTCTTTTGTGGCTCTACAAGTAGATAGTTTAGGTGCAGGCCCACATATGAGTACCCGCTCTGATACCATGTTAAATTGGGTCCAAGGCCCTATCCCAAAATGACTAGCCATGGTAAAGAGGTTTCTAAAGTTGGCTAGTCATTTTGGGATAGAGCCTTCGACCCAACTTACCAAGGAGGTTCTAAAACAAATTTTCTACTGCTGAGGAAGTTTCCATCAGTATTAATGGTGAAATTACTACTCGCATTTGGACTAGAAAAAAATTTCATAGTTTGCCAGAGGTTCCAATTCATATTAATTGGCGTGTCATTGCACAAATGTCTATCACTTGCACACTCCACTGTTGAAGAATGGAAAACCCCCTTCCCATGGCGTGTCATAGTTTCCACTATCTCTTGTAATCAGCCAATTCGGTTGCTGATTTGTGTGCTAAATTACCCCCCTCCCTCTTTAAGGTCTTGTTGTTAGGAGAGGCCTCCCTTGATGTATCCTCTTTCTCTTTGAAATAAAATTATCAACATTTAAAAAAAATCAATGGTGTGTTGAAGCTTAATTTCGACAATAGTGCTCTTGAAAAATCTGTGCAAGGCTGGTTTTGAACGAGTTATCACTAATAGTGAGGGTACTACCGTTAGTACTTACTTCGGACCATTGGGGATTTCTGCCTCCACTTCAGCCAAACTTCATGCGCTTTTGAACTGGTTGATCATCTTCAAAGATCATTTGGGTGCAGATCTTCTCATTGAGGGGGATTCTAAAGTTGTGGTAGGATGGTGTTCCTCGCTACCCACCCCCCAGTACCATTGAACTGTGTTTCATGTAGTTGTAAAAATTTCTTCTTTGTTGAGTTATTCTTGGTCTCATGTATCTAGGTCTACTAATTTTTTAGTTGATTCCCTGGCCGAGCATGAAGCCTCTCTTCAATTGCTTGTTCTAATGAGAACGCTCCATCACTAACCCGGGTTTTTTTTTTTTTTTTTGAAATGATGCTGATTTTTATTAAGGCAAAAGCTCCAAAGAGCAATTTACAAAGGAGGGAATCATTCCCATACAATGAGAGATTGTTGGGAAGTTCCGAATTTTGCCAATTTATCAGCCAAAGTGTTGGCTGATCTAGGAATAAGATTCCAATTACAATGCGTAGAAGATATAATGCCAGCAATACTATCAGTTATGGGCCAATGGCACCAAGGGGGACGGTTGTCTTTGGAACACCAACTAATAATCGTCTTCGAGTCACCTTCAATGATTAACTTGCCATGGAGACGATCCCTGAAGATTTGGAGGCCGAACAGCAGAGCACTAACTTCAACAATATTAGAATCAGCAACGCCCACCGGACCAACATAAGAAAGAATGGGGTCTCCATTGTGCCCTTTGAATACACCACCTGCTCCTGCTGGACCAGAACATCCAATAGCACTACCATCAAAATTCAGTTTTATGCAGTCGCAAGGGGGAGGATCTCAGATAGCCATTCTAGGAGCTCTGCTAGGGCCAGACATGTGAGCGATCAAATTCCAATTTTCCCGAAGGGAAACCCCTGATAGAGTGGCAAAATCCTTCTTTGTATGAAGCCAACTCAAAATGAGGCCGACGGCATGAGAAGCCATGTTGTCTAGGGTGCTAGCTTTAGAGTTGAATCTTCGGGTGTTTTGCTCAAGCTAAATGCACCATGGAACATGCGCCAGACAGGCCGAAAGAATTAACTTGCCCAACCGAGGAAGGAGAATCCCTCGAACCATCTCAAAGGTGCCAAAGAGGTCCTGATGTAGCCCGAGTTGGAGCCCGATTTTCTAAAAGATCTTCATCCAAACTTGCCACGAAAATCCATAGTGTAAGAGGACGTGCTAGACTGTCTCTTCGCAATCACCGCAAAGGGGACAAGAAAGATCGGGGGCAATGAAGCCTCTTCTATGAAGTTTGTCTGAAGTAAGAATCTGTTCTCTGATAGCTGACCACACAAAGAATTTGATTTTGCTTGGTGCTGAGAGTTTCCAAGCCAGATTTGCCTTGTGCTCATGAGGACTGTAGTCTTGCTTTCTGATATGAGAGTAAGCCGAAGTGACAGTGAATTGACCATTATTACTGGGCTTCCAAATCAGCTTATCAATAGAGTGCTCCCGGATAATAGTATTATTATTATTGAGTTTAGTAAGGAGAGAGAAAAAAGCCAACGATTCCTCATCATTTAATCCCTGACGGAACTGAAGACTCCACGAGTGATCACTCCATGAATCAGCCACAGAGCAAGAGAGGTCGCTTGCCACCCTATACAACCCCGGGAAGTCCTCTGAGAGAGATTGGGGGCCACACCATTCGTCCGATTAGAAGAGAAGGGTCCTTCCATTACCTGTGTGAAATGTGGGGTTTTGATTATGTTTTGTTCTTGCCTTGCCTTGAATTAAAACTCCTTTTTTCCTAAAAAAACAATTATATTACTATTAAATTATCAAAATAGGTGCTTTCTAGACAGGAGCAAAGAACTTGGTACAACCCGAAGTTCATGAACAAAATTACCTGTAATCCATGGTGAGTATACATCATTGAAGTCACACCATCGAATCTAAACCCATCAAACCTGTACTCGTCAAGCCACCATCTTGCATTTGAAAGGAGAAACCGTAGTACCTAAAAGTTAACATGAGGATGAGAGAATTAGTCTGACAACACCATCGAACAAAACTTTCTTCAAAAAAAAGCTACATGCATAAAAAGACTCCCTTAAATGATTTATGTAAATAATGGATTAGTTACTACACATACTTCCCAGTTTGCATAGTTGAACAGGTGAGAATCCCACATCCAATGATGACCCCGTGACCCAGAGTGGAAGTAGTGACTGTCTGTTCCATCAAACATATTCAAGCCATCCAAAACATTGTTTGAAGCATGACTGCATGCAATGACATATTCCTGGTTCAATTTACCAATTTTTTTTTTGTATAATGTTTTATTAAGATACAAGGATGGACAAATTTAAATTGTTTCATTACATAGAAAAAAAAGTATAAAAACAAACACTTGACAGCAATTAAGAATTGTAAAAGACTTGAGAAGCATCTAAGAATCTCATATGTCACCTGTGCACTATATCCATGAGCACAAGAAGACCTAGTTCATGAGCTTTGTCAATCAAAGACTTGAGTTCCTCAGGAGTTCCAAAGCGGCTACTGGGGGCAAAAAAGTTGGTGACATGATACCTGTACACACATACTAGATACTATAAATATTTTTATTTTATAATTTAATTAGTTTTCCCAACACATGGATAAATGGCATTCTACTAAAAGAAAAAATAAATGCAATAGAAGCTCTTACAAGGAGGAATACATGAAAGGTCAAAAAACAACTCTCAAAATCAATAGGAACAAAATGGAAAAGGATAAGTCCCAACAACAAGATGATGCTAGGGCCTATCGCCCTCCTACTATGGTTACCTAGAATCCTCCGCCTATCGGTTACCTTAAACTAAACTTTGATGGTAGCTTCAGGTGTCCTCGGCCTGCAGGATTTGGTGGTGTCATCCATGATGACCGCAGCAACCTCCTTCTCTCCTATGTTGGCCCCTTGGGCATCTCGAACTCCACCTCGACGCAACTTGCTGGGTTGCTTCACGGGTTGTTGTCCTTCCATGATCGTTTCTCTAGTCCCCTCGTCATTGAGGGAGACTCTAAAGTGATGACTGATTGGTGCGCAAAGTCCAAGGTTCCTCCTTGGAGCCATTGGGAAATCTTTTTGGATATTTGTAACATCTCTTCCTCCCTAGACTGTATTTGGAATCATGTTCCTAGATTCACTAATCATCTTGCGGATGCTCAAGCTAAACGGGGCACATCCCTCCAAGTTCTTGATGTAGTGGGAACACCCCCCTCTCCTCTAGGTTGTAAAGTTTGCTCTCACTTTATAAATTCACACTTTACATATAAAAATAGGCACGTAGTTGGATCCCCCAATTCAGGAGGGCTCTGAATGATGAGGAGGCGTAGGATGCAACAGCCCTAATACAAACTCTACACTCGGTGTATCTCAGAGGAATGGGAAGTGACTCAATTGTCTAGTCCCTTAGTCATCAGGCCTGTTTTCTGCTGTCTCCTTCTTCAGGTTCATGACAGCAAATACCCCTTCAGAATAAGAGAGGAAAATAGCTCAAGCTTGGAATCTGATTGGGCCAAACAAGGTTATTCACTTCCTGTGGTCAGCCATGCACAAGAAGATCCTTAACTGTGATGGGCTTCATAAGCATGGGCCCCCAACTATCAATTCATTATGCAAGTTCTGCCTGTCATCTAAGGAAACAGTGGATCACTAGCTAATTCACTACCCTTTCAGCACCTCACTCAAGCTGCGATCATGAGAAAGTTTATAATGCAGGCATCTCTTCCTGCCTCATTCCAAGACCTTAATATCCAGTGCCAATCTTGGGATTTGCCTAAGACAAGTCAGCTCCTCTGAAGGGCTTTTGTTGCTGCAGTCCCTTGGTCCCATGGAAAGAGAGAAACACCAGAATCTTCTTCAACTTTTTGGGGGTACACTGAGAAGGTCCTCTACACAGTATTGAACTGGGCAAGCTGCTTCCTTTCCTGCCTCTCCCTGGTTAGAAAGCACTGTAAACTAGTTGCCTCTTTCTCCGGTCAAGCACCCCCCCCCCCCCCCCCTCTCTTCAGCTTGTTACTTGGTAATCATAGCCCAGTTGGAATTGGAAAGCAATGTTCGGGACCATCTGGGGCCTATTCTAGTTTCACTCTCGGGCCCTATAGGGATTAGCAACTCTGCTGGTGCCATAATAGGAACTCTCTTGCAAGGCCTCCAGCTTTTAAGGCAAAGATTTTCAGCTCTGATCAGTGTTGAAGAAAATTCAAAGGGGGCTTAGCTGGATGTCAAATAAGGCCTCCCCTTTGTGGTGTTTCAAATATATTTGTGATGAAATTAGCGACGTGCATCAATTGTTGTATCCTGGCAGCACCATCCTAGGGCTGCCAATAAGGAGTCTGGCTCCCTGGAAAAGAGAGTCTCCTGATCATTTCTCACTGTGGGAAACTCCTTCCCTCTGGTAGCTTAGAGGCCTTCGGTCTCCCTTTGTTCTTGTTTTTCCTCAGTTAATAAAAGCTATCCATTATTAAAAAATAAAATAAAAACAATAACTAAACATATGTGAAGGGCTACACACGGCCACTTTGTTAGACATGCAAACTAGACTGTGTCAGTAACCCACCTTAATTTCATGTGCACAACAAGCTGAGGTAACGAGCTCATTTTTTTCCTTTTTGAAAATTGAAAAAGTTTCAATTCCAAAAAAGAAAGCTATTATGAAACTAATAACTGGTTTAGCCATATTATGCATCAAAAAAAAGGAATACCCGAAACTTGCATAATATGAATGTTCTTGAATTGCCATAAGCTGAACGGCATTGTAACCAAGCCTTTTAATCAAAGGAAGCACCTCATCTCTGAAGTTAACATACGTGTTGATCTTTGGCTCCTGCACGTGAAAAGTTATTCAAGAAATATTACTTATTCTTCTCTGGCACATGTATCATGGGGTGGATTTTGGGACATGACAGCCATAGAAATGTTACAGTTACTATTAAAAAAATATGTAAAGGCAAAAATACTTACTATACTGCTCATTCCAACATGCGTCTCATAAATTCTAAGTGATTTGGGCCGTTTTGGCTGAGAATGCTGAAAGACATACTTTTCCTGTAATCATATGAAGGCCACAGGATATGAATTGATAGAAACTGATAAGGCAAAAATAAGCCCTTGCAAGTATGTGCAGAGCTTTGCCAACAGTACGGTTCTTCTGACACCTTACACGATACTCCCATTACCTACCTCTTCTGGAGGATCATAGTATATGCCATTATAAGGTATTTCTCCCGGAGCTTGTACGGAAAACTTGATCCAAGCAGGAATAGAATCTTTGAAACCAGAAGGAGTGTCCATGTGTATCTGTTGTCACATGGCAAACACAGGCTGTATCTCAATATCCAAAAATAAGATTTTCATGTGGGTAATCAAATATCAGTACACACTGTATGAAAAAAGTGAAGGATTCTACTACAAAGAATTCAAATTCAACACTGGAACCTCAAAAAGAAATCCATGATGAGTAAGAACATTAGCAAAAAACAGGTCTTGCCATTCCAAGAGTAGGATATAATACATAAATTACCTGAGATACGGATGTGATAGGATGGCTGAAGCCTTACCCCAAAGAGCATATATTAACAAATGTGATGACTGGAATTCATTAAAGGTACATTAAACGCAGTAAAATAATTGAATGCTCTGATGTACCTCGAACTTCAGATCATGCAATGAATGATGGCATGCAAAACACAGTTCTTCCATACAATAGTTTTCTTTTTTTGCCAGCTAGAGTAGTTTACGTAAGTGTTTAAGAAGGCTGGAACAAATCCTTTTTCAGATTAATTATAAGATGAAGCACGGTATCTTCATTTTCATTAATTTTAGATAATGGTAGCAGACTGCTATGAAAAAATGAAACATCCAGAGTGCCTGTCCTAATGTCCACCATTCTTTTCTTTTTTCTTTACACAATTTGTCAGAATTTCGTTTAGAAGAGAAGAAGGTTATCAGGCAATAAATTCAGTTCAAAGGTTCCAAATAAAACCCTCTTTTCAGAAAGCTTAACTATTATTCTTCATTCTTTTTTAGAAAGAGCCCTCTTCTGCATTTTCCCCTGTTCTGCATTCATTTTCTTTCCCCTTTAATTCATTGATTTCTTGTTCATTTCTAAAATGGCTCTTAAATTATATGATGATTTTACATCCCACATTTTTAAGTTCAACTAAGACTATTACTATATTGAATAAGCTTTCTTGTTTCTTTCTGAAATACTTGTTTACCTCGATTTAAGGGGGTGTTTAGGATGGTTTCAACACCATGAGTTGCTAAAAGAAAAGCACAGAGTTGAAACTATGACTCAAATAATATGATAGATGATCTACTTCAGGCATCAGAAGCACAGATGTAAACCCAAATTACCATTTATTAAAGGCAAAACAGAGTTTACATTCATAAAAAAATGTACTAATTTTCTGAAATTGAACTTGCCATAGTAAGACAGACAGACATGTCCTAACAAGTGAACTTTTTACTTTAGAAGCAAACATCAAACACTGGCTATCAGATGTTACTATTGCACATTGCAATCTCAAACGAAAAAAAAAAAGATGTTACTATTGCACATACAAGGAAAAAGTACCTTCACCCGGGAGCCATGAGGAATAGGAGGTGAACCATCCACGTTGTTAGGTAAAAAAATCTCCCACACACCAAACTCATCCTGCAAATGGATAATCAATTCAATGGACCTTATTGAAATAATAACTAATTGACATATAATGTAAATAATTCGTATACTCCAGGAGGCCCAAGTTTTGGTGAACAGAGACCAATGTACTGGTTCATAAAATGTTCAAACATGAGACAGTCTACTAGGTGGTTTGGTTGGAATCCAGTTCTAATCTAGAGTCGGTAATATGTAGCAGCCAGTTACTTGATGGTTGAGTATTAAAGAAGTCTTGGTTGGAAGTTTATGTGAGGATATGTTTTTTAGAATCAATGGTCAATGTTTAGTACAATCGCTTGGATTTATATTAGCCACATGGACCACTACCCAGGTGAGCATAATGCCCCAAGGATAGCAAAAAACGGATCTAGTAGAACCCAGTTCAACTGGCCGGTCCAGTACAGGTCGTATAACACTGGTTCAAACCAAAAAACTTCTATTATTCTTTATAAGACATGTTAAGTTTGCACCCTAGAAAGGTTATTTTCCCTAGAACACGTTATCTCCTCAAATTCCCTTTCATCAAATGTGGAACTTCTTCCTATATAAAAGTTGCACCAAAGTAAATCTACACAATTTTTTTTTAAATGATGTTGATTTTTATTAAGACAAAAGCTCAAAAGAGTAATTTACAAAGGAGGGAAGTCTTCCCAAACAAATTGGCAAAATTCCGAATTTTGCCAATTTATCAGCCACATAGTTGGCTGATCTAGGAATGAGATTCCAATTACAATGAGTAGAAGATACAATGTCAGCAATGCTATCAGTGACGGGCCAGTGGCGCCAAGTGGGGGAGTTGTCTTTGAACACCAAATAATAACAGTCTTCGAGTCGCCTTCAATGATTAACTTGCCATGGAGATGATCCCTGAAGATTTGGGGGTCGAACAGCAGAGCACTAACTTCAGCAGTATTTCTTTTTTTTTTTTTGAAAAAGATGTATATATATAAACAAGAAAATACAGAAATTACAAAGACTAACTTCAGCAGTATTAGAATTGGCAATGCCCACTGGACCAACATAAGAAAGAATAGGGTCTCCATTGTGACCTTTGAACACACTGCCTGCTCCAGCCGGCCCAGGACATCCAATAGCACTACCATCAAAATTCAGCTTAATGCAGTTGCAAGAGGGAGGATCCCAGATGGCCATGCTCGGAGTTCTGAAGGGGCCAGACATACGGGCTATCAAATTCCAATTTTCCTGAAGGGAGACCCCGAATAGAGTGGCAAAATCCTTCCTTGTATGAAGCCAGATCGAGATGAGGCCAACGGCAAGAGAAGCCGTGTTCTCCGGGGTGTTAGCTTTGGAGTTAAATCTCCAGTTGTTCCGCTCGAGCCAAATGCACCATGGAACATGCGCAAGACAAGCCGAAAGTATTAACTTGCCCAACCGAGGAAGGAGAATCCCTCCAACCATCTCAAAGGTGACAAAGAGGTGATGTAGCCACACTTGGAGCCCATTTTTTGGAAAAATCTTCATCCAAACTTACCACGAAAATCCACAGTGTAAGAGGACATGTTGGACTGTCTCTTCGCACTCACCACAAGGGGACAATAAAGACCGGGGGCAGTGAAACCTCTTCTGTGAAGGTTGTCCGAAGTAAGAATATGTTCTTTGATGGCCGACCACACGAAAAATTTGATTTTGCTTAGCGCTAAGAGTTTCCAAACCAGATTCGCCTTGTGCTCATGAATATTGTAGTCTTGTTTTCTTATATGAGAGTAAGCAGAAATAACAGTGAATCGGCCATTATTATTGGGCTTCCAAATCAGCTTATCAACTGAATGCTCCCGGATAATAGTACTGCTGAGTCCGGTAAGGAGAGAGCAAAAAGCCCACGATTCCTCATCATTTAATCCCCGGTGGAATGGGAGACTCCACGACTGATCACTCCATGAATCACCCACAAAGCAAGAGAGGTCGCTAGCCACCCTATGCAGCCCCGAGAAGTCCTCGGAGAGGGATCGGGGGCCACACCATTCATCCGACCAGAAGAGAAGGATCCTTCCATTGCCCGTGTGAAACGAGGTACCATCTCTGAATACTAGAAGGAGCTTGAAAATTGATTTCCATATCAGGGATAGGAGGCGAGTGGTGCAACCCTTTCTCCACCAAGCACCCGCAAACTGAAGGTAGAATTTCACCATATTCCTCCATAAACTGTTATGCTTGTTGTTGAAATTCCAAATCCATTTGAGCATAAGAGCTTTGTTCATTTCTCTTGTAGGCCGGATGCCCAATCCTCCCCTATTATGAGGCATCCAAATATCCTTCCAACTAACCAAATGGTATCTGAAGGCGTCTTCTGAACCTCTCCAGAGAAATCGTTGACGGATGGCATCAATTTTTTAGCAAATGGAGGCTAGACAGTGCATGAATGATAACAGATAATTTGGTAGCCCAACCAGACAAGACTTGAGGAGAGTGAGATGCCCCGCTGTTGATAAGAGTTTACCCCTCCAAGTGGCTAGCCTCTTTTCAAATTTCTCAATGAGGGGGAACCATAATGACGGCGAAGGCCAAGAATCAAAAAGTGGGAGCCCAAGATAAGTAGCTGGCATATTTCCCACAGAGCATCCCAAGTAGTCCGCCATATCCTAAAGCCCAGATGGATCAATGTGGTAGCCAAGAAAAGTGATTTTTCCCTAGTTTATGTTATGACCGGAAACCAATTCAAATAATCCCAGAACAACATGCAATTTTCTGATCTAGTCCATAGTACCAACTCCGAAGCAAATAGTATCAACCACAAACTGGAGAATCGGAATATCAAAGGTTGTGCAATCTGTCATGGGGAGGAGCCATCCCATGTTCTTGGCAGAGTAGATCAAGGAGGATAGATATTCTACTACCATGTTGAAGAGCAAGGGGGAGAGGGGGGTCTCCCTATCTGATTCCCCTAGATCCCTTAAAGTACCAACAAATTGTTCCGTTGAGAAGGACGGAGTAGCCTGCAGAGGAGATGCAACTTTGGATCCAGAAGCAACATTTTTCCCCGAACCCCATCTTCCCCAGGAGGGTGTCCAGAAACTTCTAGTTAACTCTGTCAAATGTCTTTTCAAAGTCAAGCTTAAGGATGAATCTGGGGAGCTTTCGGACCTTGAAATGGTGACTAAGTACATGACATGCCATGGCCAAATCAAGAATGTTTTTTCCCTTAATAACAGCACTCAGACCATGGTGAATGGTAATAGGGAGGACTGCCCTGAGTCAACTAGCAAGGAGGCACACAATCACCTTATATGCACTGGTGGGGAGACTAATCGGCCAGAAGTCGGATGGGAGCTCTGCCCCATCTTTTTTAGGGATGAGGGCGATGAAAGAGGCTCCAATACTTCTATATTTTATGTCATGCAGATAAAAGGAGCGGGCCATGCCGGAAATATCGTCTTTGACGACGGGCCAGCAACGGCGATAAAATTCCCGTTGAATCCATCAAGGCCCAGAGCGCGATCCTGAGGAAGATCAAGGGCTGCAATTTCAATTTCCCGACTAGAGAAGAGGAGCTCGATGAGGCTAGCTGCAGCTGATGGAATAACCTAGAGGTTAACCCTTTGGAAGAAGGGGCAGAATGGCTGGTGATCAGCGTATAAATCTGCAAAAAAAATTACCAGTGAGTCAGAAATAAGGATTCGGTCCGAGGTTGTCTCACCTTTGACGTTGAGCATGGCAATGCGGTTGGCCCTTCTTCGTGCAGAGGCGACTGCATGGAAGAATTTAGTATTAGCCTCCCCATCGGAGAGTCATTTGAATCTTGCACATTACTTCCAGTGCACTAACTCGTTGTGGGCAAAGAACTGCAATTGCCCTTGAAGGGCATACCTCTGAGAGACTTCCGGAGAAGAGAGACCTCTAGATTCCTCCTTAGAGTCGAGAGCGGTTATCTAAGCAAGGGCATTGGCTCTCACAGCCAAGGAAGAGGCCCAGGACCGCAACAACGACTCCAACATCTTGAGCTTGAATGAGAAGGTCCACCCGCTCGGGCCAGCAACGGTCATGTTCTTCCAAAAGGATTTGAGAGATAGATCAAAAGAGGGTTCCGCCATCCAATTATTGTTGAATCTGAAAGAAAAGGGGGGGGGGTGCAACTTCCAAAATGGGTATCAACCATAATCGGCCAATGATCAAAGACAACTCGATTGAGCACTTTGTTGGAGACATTGTTGTAGATCTGAAGCCAATCATTGCTGGCTAAGAATCAGTCTAGCTTTGAGAGGACAGGGGGTTGCCTGCCATTTGACCAAGTGAAGGTCTTCCCAGATAGGGTAATCTCATCCAGGTCCTAGCTGCCAATAAAGTCAGCAAATAGCCTCATGGAGGTTGTGATTCTCCGGGATGACAAGGATTTCTCATGGCAGAAGCGAGTAACATTGAAGTCGCCCACAAGCATCAGAGGAATAGGCCACATCTGACAAGTCCTCAATAGATCCTCCCAAAATAGGTGGTGCTCATGGTGTCTGGTAGGGTCGTAGACACTGACTAGGCACCAAATGTTCCCCAAACCTTCGTCTCGCAGCTTGATGCCAAGGGAGTGAGAGCCACAACAACAATCAAGCACCTCAGTAGTACTGGTGTCCCACATCAGTAGGATACCGCCAGTCAATCCCATTGCATCCACTGAAGCCCAACCAAGCTCCTTTAGGTGCCACAACTCGCGGATGTATCTAATAAATCTACACAATTTGACATTTATAGAAGACACTGAGAATGAGAAAGTATCACCAAAACTAGCTTACTATTTCATGGAGTATGCTAGCAGCCAATAGATATAATATGTTTTCATTGTTGACACTGTCGAATGCAACCCATGATTGTATGATACACAGACACAATAAAAGTATGGGTTAAAGACTAACAACTGATGATCCAGAGACATTACAATAGCTTTAAGAGGGTGGAGGGGAGGACAACTCCGTGGGTTTCCTCATGCAAAAGTGAGATCCCACTTCTATTTCTTGCTAAGCTTTAATAATAATATTGTCTAAGAATAGTATGCCCATGGTTTCAACAATTTCCATTACCCATATTAGGAAATAGAAACACGTCAAGTGGCTGTGCTTGAAACTCCAACACCTAAGAAGGTTATCTTTGAAAATTACCCTATAATTTTTATATAAATTATATATCAAATGTACTTTCTTAGTATTACAAACAATGTACACTGCCTTAACCTAGAAGCTAGAGTTGAATATCAAACACAAGCAAACATCGAACAAACTAAGAAACATGTGGAGCTTAAGTGAAAGAATAGAAACTTTCATGACAAGGTGTTTTGAGAGTACCCATTTCATGCCAAAGAGTTAACCATATGGTTAAGCCTCAGGGGAGTGTCAACCAGACAGTCAAAGATCTACAAAATGCCATAATCTTGTAAAAGTCTGAAGTAATCGCCAAGGATATGTATTCATCATTCCTTTGCTTCAATCTGCTAACGACACAAACATATTCGGGTGTGGCACCTTAGAGGAGGTGAAGCATCTCACTTTCCTCAAAATCCTCCCTGGTGGGCATCCCTAATTACTACATTTCCTTCCTCAAATACCCTGCTGCCATCAGAAATCAAATCGACACCCTTAAGAAAAATTTCCTCCGGAAGGGCTCAAGCAACAGCTTCGAGTATCACCTCATCAATTGGACTGAGGTCTGCCGCCCCATAGATCTCGGCAGCCTAAACATACATCTAACCGGAAACATGAACAGTGCCTTACTTATCAAATGTTTCCAGAAATTCAATACTCCTACCCCAATCTGGCATCCCATGATTGTCGCCAAGATCAACTGGTCCCAATGCTGGTGGAACTCTGGGGGATGAGGCAGAAATTATCTCCACGGTGGCGATACTTTTACCCCCTACTCAGTATCTTTGAAGCAGAGATTCAATTCTTCGCTGGCTCTGGCACGTCCTCTGTTTTTGGTTCGACTGGTGGTGTGGCTTGGGTCCTTTCTGCACAACAAATGCCCCCCTTCTCCAGGTCAGTAAGAACCAATTTGCCTTGGTGGTCGACTCCTGGATTCCGATGAACTGCTGGAACTTCAACTTCAGAAGGGCGCTGGCTGATGATGAAGCTTTGCTTGTCACCATGCTCCTCTTTGACCTTGAATTCATCAAAATCCGAGACAACCATATGGATGAAATCATCTGGAAACTAGAAAGCAATGGTCTTTTCTCGATGGCCTCAAGCCTACAAGCTTATTCTTGGCTGGTTCGACAGCACCCCTAAGCACAAAGTTGCTTTGGCCTAGAAGATTTCAGCCCCTCCCAAAATTCAATTCTGGTGCGCCATGCTAAAAAAAAATCCTAATTGTTGACAATCTTCGTAGGCGTGGAAACAACTCTCCCTGTAGCCTATGCCCCCTCTGCAATTCCAGTGATGAAACAGTGCCACACCTTCTTCTCCATTGTCCATACTCTTCGCGAGTTTGGAGCAGCATCCTCAGTTGCATTGGCCTTCAATTTTGCCTCCAGGTACACTCACCAGCATCAACAATTTCATCTTGGAGAATACCTCTGCCTAAGCTTGGGAGAATCCTCCTTTCAGCTTGTCTCCCCCACATTCCTTGGCTCTCTGAAAGGAGCGCAATAACCAAAGATCCAACCAAAAATGCTGCAATACTGAGGAAGTCTCTCACAGCATAGTTGGTCACGTATCTGCCTGCCTCCATTCTTTGAAAGAATTCGCTTGCCTCTTGGGTTTCCCCCTTTCGCACCAACTGGAAAGTTGTAACCAACATGTCTGCTTCTCCACACTCTCCACCCATCATGGCCTAGACCCCTCCTTCCCCCGGTTTTATCAAGCTGAACTTTGATGGGAGCGCTAGGGCCAATCCGGGGGCTGCTGGATCTGGGTGAATCTTTCAGGATTCAAACAGCAACATTCTCAGTTCCCATGCCGGTCCCATGGGGATGACTGACTCTACTTCAGCGGAGCTCCTTGCTCTTCTCCATGGCCTTATCATTTTTTGGAACCACCTTTGTAGACCCTTAATCGTTGAGGGAGACTCTTAAGTGATCATCAGCTAGTGCACTTCCTTTACCACAGATTTCTGATATTATTCCTCTATTACATTGTACTTGGGTGCATGTGCCTCGATCAGCTAACTCTCTAGCTGATTCCCTTGCTAAGAGAGGCTCCTCCCTCCAATCCCTTGTTGTAAACGGAGGGTCCCTCTAGTGAGGTTGTGTTTTCTTTCTTTCTTTGCAATAAATCTCACTTTTTGTCAAAAAAAGGAGATGCTTTCGTCCCGAATGCGATCACGGTTACTGAATCCACATCAGTGTCACCCTTAGAGCCGCAACTAAATATACCTGATATGTTGGCTTAAGAATGGGCTCTCCCAATCCTCACTTGTAGTGGGGAATTCCTCTTCTTGTATCAAATGACTTGTTAATAAAACCTAAAAACTATTTCAAAAAAAAAAAAAAAACAAATCAAGGCCTCAAAAAAATTGTTCTGGTAGATTCTGAGAGTTTATTGAATAAAAGTAAACATACAAGTCATGTTTAGGGATCGTCTCCATGGCAAGTTAATCATTGAAGGCGACTCAAAGACTGTTATTAGTTGGTGTTCCAAAGACAGCTCCCCCCAACCCCCCCCTTGGCGCCACTGGTCCATCACGGATAATATTACTGATATTGTATCTTCTATTGATTGTAATTGGAATCTCATTCCTAGATCAACCAACTCTTTGGCTGATAAATTGGCAAAATTCGGAACTTCCCAGCAATCTCTCATTGTTTGGGAAGGCTTCACTCCTTTGTAAATTGCTCTTTTGAGCTTTTGTCTTAATAAAAATCAGCATCATTTCAAAAAAAAAAAAAAAAAGTGTAAACATACAAGTCATAAACGAAAACTTTCTCAAACCACTTTTCAGAAAAAAACAAAAAATGAAAAATATGCTTCAGTATTTTGTTAACAATAGCAACTACTAGAACAGTGCCCTTTTGCTCAAATGGATCTGGAACTTCAACATCAAGCATAACAACCTATGGGGTGATATGGTCAGGTTCTATCTTCAACCTTCGGCTGCCTGGTGGAGGGAGGATGGCGCTACTCAGCTCCTATCCCCGATATGGAAATCAATTCAAAAGTTCCTCCCAATATTCAGAGATGCAACTTCCTTTCACACAGGCAATGGAAGGACCCTCCTCTTTTGGTCAGATGAATGGTGTGGCCCCCGCCCCCTCCGAGGATTTCCCGAGGCTCTCTAGGGTAGCGAGGGACCTCTCTTGCTCAGTGGCTGATTCTTGGAGAGATCGCTCATGAAGTCTTACGTTTCGCCAGGGATTAAATGATGAGGAAACTACGGTGTTTTTCTCTCTCCTCTCCAGACTCAACAATACTACTATTCGTGAGCATGCAGTTGATAAACTGACATGGAAGCCCAGCATTAATGGCCGATTCAAAGTTGCATCCCCCTACTCTCACATTAGAAAACAAGATTACAGCATGCATGAGCACAAGCCAAACCTGGCATGGAAGCTCTCAGCACCTAATAAAATCAAATTCTTCATGTAGACAGCCATCAGGGAACAAATCTTCACCTCTGACAACCTCCATAAAAGAGGTTACACCGCCCCCGATCGCACTTGTCCCCTTTGTGGTGTGTGCGACGAGACAGTCCAGCATGTTCTCTTACATTGAGACTTTTCATGGCAAGTCTGGATGAAGATATTTCAGAAGATTGGTCTCCAAATGGGGCTACATCAAGACCTTTTCAGCACCTTTGAGATGGTTATGGGGATACGCTTTCCTAAGCTGGGTAAGATAATTCTCTTGGCATGCCTTGCACATGTCCCATGGTGTATATGGCTAGAGCGAAACAACCGGAGATTCAACTCCAAGGCTAGCAACCCCGATAATATAGCTTCTCAGGCAGTGGGCCTTATCTCGAGCTGGATACATTCTAGGAAGGAGTTTGCTTCTCTATCGGGCGTCTCCATTCGAGAAAATTAGGGTTTGATAGTGCACATGGCAAGCCCCCGTAGGAATCCAGTTATCGCCACTTGGGATCCTCCCCCTTACGACTGCATCAAACTCAATTTTGATGGAAGTGCTTTAGGTTGTCCTGGGTCGACTGGAGCTGGTAGTATTTTCATAGACAGCAGTGTAGGGCCGGTGGGTATTGCTGACTCAAATACTGCTGAAGTGAGTGCTCTTTTATTCGGCCTCCAAATCTTTAAAGAGCGGCTCCATGGCAAACTGATTATTGAAGCGATTCAAAGACTGTCATCAGCTGGTGTTCAAAAGAAAGCTCCCCTCCTTGGCGCCACTGGCCAATCACTGATTGTATTGCTGACATTATGTCATCCATTCATTGTAATTTGAACCTCGCTCCTAGATCAGCCAATTCTTTAGCTGATAAATTGGTTAAATTTGGAACCTCCCAACAATCTCTTATTGTTTGGGAAGGCTTCCCCTCGTGTAATCTGCTCTTTTGAGCTCTCATAATAAAATTCAGCATCATTTAAAAAAAAAAAAAAATAGCAACTACTATAATAGGGTAGATGAGACTAACCAAAAAAATTGAAGACACTAAAAATAAGATACTTACCTGCTTCTTCCTTTTCCTCCAAATGTCTATCCATAGTATCTTTTGTTAAGTTGTGGAGCCTAATCAACGCCTTACGCTGAGTCGGTACGCGGATCATTAACTGTTGTGTCATTAAGGGCGGTTTGGGGATTTCACACTTGTATTGTGGTTGCCCTAGTTTTCTGTTTATATTTGGGGTGTCACTATTAGGGTTTTAACGGAGAAGGATCTTGAGTTGCGGTCCGAGAGAGGCTAGAGAAAAACACTTGTAAGTGTATGCGATTTCTCTTGTAAACTATTTCATCTTCATAGTGGATTATTGCAGCGACGAAAGACAGGACATAGTCTCACCTTGAGGCGAACATGTATAAATCTTGTTGTATTTTTTTCGTGCTTTATTTTTTCTTCTTTTGCGATTATTACTATTGCTCTCGTTAGTTTGGAATTAGGGCGTTTAATTCCTAACATCTTCTATATGCTTTGCATTACTCCTAAATTCAGACCAAACATACCTGGATGAACTTATTGCCAGGTATGTTGATCTGGATCTACATTATCCAGCTCAGATTGGACTAGTTAACTTCCAAGCACTTCTTGAAGGCTTAGACTAATGACAACTACTTTGAGAGAAGATGGATTTCCATATAGTGACTACGAGATAACATAAAGAGCATTGACAAAACTTGGAATCATATAGTGTTGCCTCTTGATAATGTGACGTGTGAGAACACATGCACTTAATTTTGGGCCTCATGAGATGCAGCTTTAACGGGTTGCATGCATTATCACTAAAAAATAAGAAAAGAATGAATATGGCATACTCGTGTCATAATATCAGCATTGGGGTTCCAATTGTTGAAATCACCAATCAATGATGCAGACTGGAAAAAAAAGAAGAAGCAGTAATTAGATGCAGAAAAACAACATAAATAAACAAAATTTCAGGATGTAACATAAAATGTGATATGCTACTTCATAAAGTATACATATAGACACACACACATAAAGATATTAAAAGCACTTTGCTTTTTTATAGTGCACTTTGCTTCTTTGAATAAAATTAGCAATTTCTCAAAAAAAAAAAAAAAGCAAAACCGATGATCTGTTCAGAGTTGTGCTCAATAGATAGGACTAGCTCAAATGGAAAAGAATAGAGTACAAGGTCATGCTAAGAAAGTTCAATATTTATCAGAACATTAGGAAAACAGACCTTTGCGCCAGGTGCCCACTCCCTATAAGTAACCCCACTCTCACTGGGAAAAAAAAAAATGAATGTAAGAAAGATAAAACAAATAAATGAGAAAGAATCTACCTTGTCATACAATCCCGCCATGCTTAGCTTATATGTACAGAAGGAAGGATCCTACTAATTGTAAAGCAGATAAATGCAAGTAAATTTTACACAAACAGGACTCAGAAACAGCTTTAGTAGTGGTGTCTCATAATGGTCAAATATGGTATGCGGCAATGTGTACTAAGCAAGCCCATCAAAGAATGAAGACTTGTCTGTTTGAAGCAAGCTCCCCCTTTTTTAGGGAAAGTGCAATCAAGTTTTAATTCATATATGTTTTCATTGTTTGGAAAAGTGCAATAAAGCCAGAGAAATTTTACATTTGTCATATCACAGAGAAATATTTCTCATATCTAATAGATCTCTGGGTTTTTATGAAATAAATTATTTTATCTTTTGAGATAGAGCATGAAGAAATAGTTTGGTTGGATTTCATAATACAAAATCATAGAAAGATTTTTTAACGCAGCTGCCATGTGGCTCAGAAAGTGCTTCACAGAAACAGATTATTGATCTCAATTTAGAAAAAAAGAATGAGTCCTTAACTAGGAAAAGAAAAAGAACAAACAATTGCTGAGCCAGTCATCATGATGGAAGATAGGTTTGTCCCTCCAACCATCACTGCAAAGGTTGAGCTTGAAAGTACAATCTTATTGCTGTAATCTAATTTGTAGCCATATAAAAGCACATTTAATATGCTAGTGTTTGGAAAGTCACACTGTTCTTTTCTCATTTTTTTGGGGGCCCTACAAACCTAGCAGACCGGTCTTTTAAGTGCGGAAAGCCAAGTACCTAACCCATGTGGACGGCAGACGGAACCTAACCCAGGTGGACCGGAACCACCTAGCTCTAACACCCACCGTTCCCGTTCCCTACCGCTTCCGCCGGGATTCGAATGCGGAACGTGGTGCCCAGTTCTGATACCATGTCAAACGCCTAATCAATATAACCTAACAGACCGGTCTTTTAAGTGCGGAAAGCCAAGTACCTAACCCATGTAGACCAGGGGCGGACAGAACCTAACCCAGGTGGATTGGAACCACCTAGCTCTCACAAGGGGGGAGGGAGGGAGGGAGCGATGCATATATAGTCTGTAAAAGTGAGAAATTTAGGGTTTTGGAGAGAGTGAGTGAAAAAGAGAAAAGAGGAAAGAAATTAAAGCGCTTGAAAGGCTCTTCTTAGGGGTCAAGTCGACCCCCAATCTTTTTATAATACTTCTGAAATTAAATTACACAAATACCCCTTAACACTTAAAAACACTTAAACCCTTATATCTCCCAACATACTTGTTCAAATTACATGAAAATAGGACAAGAGACAAAACTAAACACAGAGAATAAGTTAAAGTAGCTGTTGGACCTTATAGTGAGTGTAAAATGATGATATTACCCTTCAATAGATTTTCTAATGCTCCCCCTCAAGCTAGAGCATAGGCCCACCATGCTCCAAAATACCCCGAACTCACGTCCGCCTAGTGCTTTAGTAAACATATCTCTAATTTGATCATCGGACCTCACATAGGGAGTCACAACCTCATTTTTCATCACAGCATCTCGAATGAATAAAGTGACAATCTACTTCAATATGTTTAGTCCTTTCATGGAATACTAGGTTTCTTGCAATGAATATGGCAGTCTGATTGTCACAGTACATGGTCATAGATTCCTCCTATTATAGGTTCAATTCTCTGACCATAGATTTTTACCCATATTAACTCACTGACCGTAAGATCCATGGCTCTAAACTCAGCTTCAGCACTAGAATGAGCTATAATATTATGTTTCTTGTTCTTCCAACTTATCAGATTACCTCCTAGAAAGACACAATAACCTGTGGTAAACTTCCGATCAAGCTTAGATCCGGTATAATCAACATCTAAGAAAGCCTCTATCTTCATGTGACTATGAGATTTAAAAAATAGTTCTTTTCCGGGTGGGCCTTTCAGATATCTCAAAATCTGTTGGGCAACTTCTAAATGAACCTTATGAGGGCACTCCATGAACTAACTAACAACACTGATAGCAAAGGATATGTTAGGACGAGTTACGATAACAGATATGAGTTTTACAACTAACCGACAATACAATGTCTTATCACAAAGTTCATCACTTTGTCCATCATGAACGTCATGTTCAACCTCCATAGAAGTCTCAACAATCCATACTCGTGTGGCATGTCTGCGACATAACTTAATGCTTACAATGATTCTCTAACCGCTTGTAATGATCGCTTAACGCACTCTAGATCCTCTTTACAGCCTCATTCAATAAATAAAGCCAAGGCTAGAGCCTATATTCTGCCAATGCAAGGCCAGCGTAAAAGGGGTGGAACGTCAAAAAAAATGATGGCTGGGCAGGCCTATGGTACGGGGAATTCAGCCAAAATATGGACACCCGAAGGGCCCGGCATGCACAATCCCATCCTATCCGAGTCTGAGTTTACCCCATCATTGCAATTCAAACAACTTAGATCCAATTGTGGAGGGCCAACAAAGGACCAGTGGAAGGCTCTTTTGGACCAGAAGGAGCAAAGAATCAACCCAGAGGATGATGTGGTGGAGTACGCTCAAGCCAGAGGAATTGACAAGGGGACGAATTGGATCCCATGAAGGTGGAGTACGCTCAAGGCAGTTCAATGGAAAGATTCTCTCCGTTTTTAAGTAGTTGATCTGAGCAAGGCATATTAACTCTTGAGTCAGTACCAGACTTGCCTTGCTTCTAGCTATTCAATACCCAGAAAGTATTTTAGTGACCCTAGGTATTAGTCTGGAATTGCGTTGCTAAATATGCTTTTACCTCCTCAATGTCTATCACACCACTGCCAGATAATATAATACCATCTACATGTATTAGTAATACCACAATACCAGACAATCTCCTTATGATAAAGAGTGGTCACAGTGACTCTTGACGAATCTAATAGACATGACCACTTGACTAAATTTCTCAAACCATGCCCGAGGATTTTGTTTGAGACCGTATATTGCTTCTTTGAGTTGGCATATTTTATTAGTCTCCCTCTGAGCAACATACCCAAGAAGTTTTTTTGATGAATAGATGAATATATTAAAAACCGAGAGAAGAATACAAACCCAAGAAGTTGCTCCAGATAGACTTCTTCAGCCAAGTCTTGTTAACTATGACAAACATCAAATTCTAAACCGAAGATAGACAGACAACAAGAGAAAAGGTCTCAAACGCATCAATCCTAAATGTTTGTGTGTAGCCCTTGGCTATCAATCTAGTCTTGAACCATTCAATAGATCCATCCAACTTATACTTCGCTGTATATACCCATCTACGGCCCACAACTCTAGCACCAGCGGACATGTCACACAACTGCTAGGAGCCCCTATATAGTAGTGCCTTCATCTCAACATCCATAGTTGTCTTCCACTGAGGAAAAGAAAGTCAACCTGCACAGATGAAGGAATAGTACAAGAGAACAAGAACAAGGCAAATTGTTTGTACCAATCAAAGAGGGAATCAAATGACAAAAAGTGAGACAAAGGATGAGTACCTTTTTCTAACACCTTTTAGAAGGGCGATGGGCAGATGTAGATCAATTATCTTAAGATCAATAGACAAGGAGGTAACAACTTTATCTTGAGTCACTTTCCTTCTGTGATTGTTGAATTTATGGAAAAGTGAAATACTTCATTGACATCAATAACTTGTTGTAATCAGAGTACATGAACCTCTATTTATAGTAGAGGAGGATGTAGAGTCCTTATACAACTTATCATTCAATCCTAATTACATTACAACTCTTAACTCTTCAATTTAAGTAAGTCTAAATTAAGTAAGTCTATCTAAACAACTAGAAGACTAACTTGAGTAGAACTAGGAGTCCTTGATCTTCCAATTGATGTGATAAGGATGCCAACTCATGGTAATCATTGTGGGTCCTACTTCTTATGGGTTCGGGCCCATCTTGTGGGTCTTCCTTGGTCATGTGGCCCATCTTATAATAATCTTACATATGTGGGCCTTCCTTGGTCGTTTGGGCTTGATCTTATCTTCCAACAGTGATATACCTATAGGGGGTTCTCTACAGTAACATAAAAATTGGACTAAGAATTTCCTCCACACGAATGGGGACAACAACCTCAGGAATAGAAAAATGGGTGGATATACATCTATGGAAGATGCAAAAAAGAAAGGAGTATCCTCTAAAAATGTCACATCTGAAGTTAGAAGACGGGCATGCATTTATATCTTTTCTGTGTGTGAGACTATCCCAAGAAAATACAGTTGACAGCCCAAGGGCCCAATTTGTCCCTAGAAGTACCAAAGACATGTGCAAAACAAATGCAACCAAAAACATGAGAGAACGAAAATAAGGTGACTAATGGTATTAACACTTGTATAGCAATTTTACCACCAATAACTGAGGAAGGCATTCGGTTAATGAGGAAACAAGCAACGAGAACAACAACACCCCAATTCAATTTCGGTACATTCATATGGAGAAGTATGGAAAGAGGCACTTCTAAAAGATCACGATTTTTACGTTTAGTAACACCATTTGTTGTGGTGTAAAATATTAGTAGTGTATACTACCATGACCTTGACAAAATAAATCAAACTTTGATTCATAAACTCCAAACCATTATCAGTGTGAAGTACATGAATAGAGGTATCAAACTGATTCTTTATTTCATTATAAAAAAGTTTGAACACATCAAATACTTCATATCTCTCCCATAGAAGATACACCCAAGTACATCGACTGAAATGATCAAAAAATGAAAGAAAATATGTATAACCAAAACTACTAGGCACTAGAAAGGCCCCCCAAACATAAGAATGAATTACATCAAACGAGCGACTGCTTCGGGATTGAGTTGGAGGAAAGGATCTTCGGTGATGCTTGCTCAACTAACATAAGTCACACTGAAAGGATAGATTTGAAGGAAATACAGGAAACAACTGAATCAACTTTGCAGGAGAAGGATGACCTAACCGAAGATGCCACTATAGAGGTGAAATATCTTGTGAGTGACTCCCCACGTAATATAAGCCGCTTCTCTCATGCGCAGAACCAATCATCCTCATTGTAAGATCCTTAAAAACATAGTGAGAAGGACAAAAAGTTATAGAGCAATTCATTGATTTGGAAAGTTAACTTACTGACAACAAATTGAGAGAAAATTTAAGAACAAATAGGACAAATTGAGGCGACATAAAGGTAGATGGAACCAGCACACCCGTTCCTTGAATTGGAGAAATGGATCCATCGGCCAATGTGACTTGTTTAGTAGTAATTGACTCTTTTGAATAAGAAAACAAAGAGGACATACTTGGCATGTGGGTAGTGACTGCAGAGTCAAGAACCTAGGTGGAGGATTGACACACATGGAAGGTAGACGTACCTTAATTAGCTAGTGTGGCAATAGGAGTGAAAGACCGAGTCATAGATGCTAAAGAGGAGGCAGCATTCAGTTGTGCCATGCATTGAATCAACTGCTATATTTCATCAGATGCTCCAGATACTACATTCACAATAAGCTCAAGAGACACATCAATGTTCTCATGAACGAGGGAATTGGCCCAAGTGGATTTAAAGAATTTTCCAACACTTGTTAGAAAAATGGTTTGTACGGCTACAATGAGCACATTTTTTGTTCGGCCTAGTTTCACCTCTACCTTGATTATCTCTTCCTCTGCCTCTCTAACTTCCAGCTATGCTCCTAGAACACTCGTAGGAACCCTGAGTATTTAATGTTGATACAAAACCGCTACAATAGCATTTTCTGCACATAATACTCTACTATAAGTTGTGAATAATGATTGAACATCTTCTGAGGCCAATAGTTGTGCCCTAATAGCAACAAATTCTGGCACTAAACCATCCAAAAATTTTGAATGTGCACCTTTCCATTTTGTTTTCTTGTTTCCCTTTCATCCAAAGTAAATGGAGGGAAAACACTTATCCCTTGCAATATACCAACCAACTCACAATAGTATTCAGTGCCATATCTTTGACTCTCTTGAAGCTAAACAGGCTCTAATCTTTGGCATATAGTACAATGATAACGGCGAGGAAAATCTTATGTTTATTAGCTACAAAAAAGCCTCATAAGTTGATAGTCATTTTAAGAGGGTCATACTATACTATATTATATTATATTAATAATATATATATATATATATATATATTATATAAACTCTTCTTTTCTCCTTTTATCCTTAATTCCAACTTCTCATATTATCATAGCCAACCTAACCAATGTCTGTGTTTGATATGGCTCGAATATGTATGTTCTCTACATCTCAAGCCAAGTTGTCTAGTTGGACTTGAACTTGAGGAATTTTGCAAGGAAAAAATCCCACCATTCTATACTCTACATCTCAAGTAGAGTTTATTGTGAGAGACTTGTCCCACATTGGTTTGGTCTTGGAAATATCGTATATTAATTAATTCGAAAAAGGTCTCCTAACTTCGATTAGTCATTTTAGGAGTAATTAGTCCATCTTTAACAAAAGGAAAGCTCTATAAGATGTGATGTCAACATGGAATACTCCAAAAACCTCATTGCGATACAAAACATCACCTTTAACCATAACTTAAGTATCCCCCATAAAATTACAAATATGCCCCATTTACTAATGCACCTTTGAGCTAAGGACTTAAAATCATAAATAAAGACATAAATAACCCCGTCAACTAAAGACAAATAACCAATACACCCTTTTGTGCAGGAAATTAACTCCATGCACTTATTTTATTAATATCAAGATAAAAGATCTAAATATTCCATGTTAGTGAAGCTACCTCCTCAACAATAGACAAGATCTTCCAGGTTTTACTTTTGAAAGCTCATATTCTTCTTCCAGTTCTTCAAACTGTTTATGTTCCTCCTCTTTTCCTCAAGACATTTCATGCCTCATTTCTTCCTCCAAAATTAAATTTGAGACTGTATCAAGATGCTTATCAGACATCAATCAAGTCATACCACAATTCTAGTTGCCTTTATTGCACCCATCTCCTAATAATGTTTTGAATAAGTAAAAATAAAGAGTCTTAGGTCTCTCACGGTAAAGAAGTCTCATAGTGAAAGAGTTAATACAATGGAGTTTTACACGAATCTCGTGGAAAGAAATCTCCCAAAAGAGGTCTTTTAGTTCAGCTAGTCCTCTATTTATGCGGTTCCTTAATTGTCTTAGGATTTCTCTTCAAGGATTTTGTTTAGGTGTAAGTGGGACATGGTAGTTTAATTTTACCATGATTATTGTTGTTTCTCTATTATAAATAGAGGACTAATGTACTCAGTTTACAATTAATCAATGAAGAAATTTCTCTCCTAAAATCTCAACGTTGTATAAGAGTAGGGTCTGTGAATTGATCTATCAACTATCAAAGATTATGTTTATCTCTCAACCCTAACTTTCTTTTCTCTTCATCTAAAGGATTAACATTTATCATCTTTATTTTTATAGAATATTTTTTTTAGTTTGTATTCCCTAATTAATAGTCGTTATTTCCCTTCACCTCTTTATCACATTCACATTCCAAGCTTCAGCCAAGTCCAAGACCATCTTCCACCAGGAACAACAAACTTGTCAACTTGAAAACCTTTTTTTTTTTTAAGTGATCTTGAACTTGAAAACCAATTTATGAGCACCAATTCAAAAAACTCCAATTTTTTGTTCTTAACCGGTTTTGTTGTAGAATCCTTTCTCACCATAATACACATGCTATCCTATGGTCATTATCATTCACTGGCTTGAGCTCTTTCCTTATCAGCCTATCCTTTCCCACCATTGCCATCTTCTCAACCTATCTAGAAATTCCATCACTGTTGTTGGCATCACCTCCGATTCCATCGGCAATAAGACCCAGTCATTGCCTATCTCATCTATTCCTCCTTCCTCACCCGTTTCAATTATACCATTGTCTCTCACCAATTCTTCTTTGTCGACAGTTGCGTCAACCTCTTCCAGACTATTTTTCACTCCCATTAAACCAAATCATGGCCTATTTTGTAGTCAATTTTATGGTCAATTTAGATGGTTAATTTTGATGTTTGTCTCATGTTCAAGTTATTGCACTTAACTAGATATCAATCTTCCCCCTTTTTTGTGTTATCCTCGGTGTCAAATTAGTCCATTTTGTTAGTCCTCCAAAAATTCCTCTACTACCACTCCTGTCATTTTTTTTTAATCACATCAAAGAAATGCCTATTCCCACTACCTACAAATAACAAAAGTGCGCCGAACATCCAGCTGGAGTGAAGTCTTTTGTTTTTCACACAAGTGCTGATTTTTTTAGCTACACTTAAAATAATGAGTAGTCTCTTTTTCCATGCCCTAAAATTGGGTTTGTCTGCTTTTGAAATTGAGCTGAGTTTTTTTAGACTTAAACAACTTTGGCTAGTGTATGGAGTCCTGTCGTTTGGCCAGGAGTGATGTTTTCTTTTCTCATATTTGTTTTGTGCAAGGTGGGCCTTTTGGAAAAGAAAGAGGGGTCCCTAACTTGAAGGGCAGAAGTAGAAAGAGATGTAGAAGAAGGAGGTGTTGAGAAACCCACAATGAAAAAATTCCACAAGTTGTTGTAAAAGTTGTTGAATGGTGATGACCCATGTCGAGTTTTCAAAGGACATCCAAGTAAAGGGTAGAATAGAAGATGGAGAATTTTTTAAACAAAGGTGTTGAAGGTAGTTGAAAATTGAATATTAAAGACTAAGAAATCTTTCTTTGCAAGCTGAAGTTAGCAACTCCAGTTTGAGGGAGAGTGTTGAAAAAGTAAATATGAAGGAGTATGATGTGGCTCTTATGTAAAGGAGTCACACGGTGAAAGAAGTCTCCCACAAGAGATTTATTAGTTCAGCTAGTTCTCTACTTTATTTTTATTTTTATTTTTATTTTTATGTTTTTTTAAATTATGCTGAATTTTATTATGAGAGCTCAAACGAGCAGATTACAAGAGGGGAAGCTTTCCCAAACAATGAGAGATTGCTAGGAGGTTCCGAATTTAGCCAATTTATCAGCCAAAGAATTGGCTTATCCAGGAACGAGGTTCCAATTACAATGAATGGATGACACAATGTCAGCAATACAATCAATGATTAGCCAGTGGCGCCAAGGTGGGGAGCTATCTTTTGAACACCAGCTGATGATAGTCTTTGAATCACCTTCGATAATCAGCTTGCCATGAAGCCACTCTTTAAATATTTGGAGGCCGAAAAGAAGAGCACTCGCTTCAGCAAAATTTGAATCAACAATACCCACCGGCCCTGCATAAGATAGAATTGGGTCTCCACTGTTGTCTCTGAAAACACCACCAGCTCCAGCCGGCCCAGGACAGCCTAAAGCACTGCCGTCAAAATTGAGTTTGGTGCAGTCGTAAGGGGGAGGATCCCAGGTGGCCATAACCGGATTCCTACAGGGGCTCGCCATGTGCGCGATCAAGCCCCAATTTTCTCGAAGGGAGACGCCCGGTAGAGAAGCAAACTCCTTCCTAGAATGTAGCCAACTTGAGAAGTTCTCTACTTTATGAATCAACTACTTAATTGTTTGACTTATCTTTAAAGATTCAATTTGGGTGTAAGTGAGGCATAGGTAGTTTAATTTTACTGTGATTCATGTTGTTTTCTATATTATAAATAGAAGACTAATGTACCCAGTTTACAAATAATCAATGAATGAAATTTCTCTCGTAAAATTTCAACACAATGGAAACGTTTTCAACAGCTTAGTGTACTAGAGAGAGAGTAACTAAAGAGCACAACATCTTGAAGAAGTGCTCCAACATTTCTGCTGCAATATCTTAAGACATTCTACTACCATACATGAGTTTTGGGATAATTGATAGCCCATAGACAGCTAGCTCAGCTAAAACTCCCCTCAAAGCTCCCAACGAATTTCAGAGGAGTCACGAACTGAAGCAAAACAAGAAACTCATAAACAAACTAAACTTAAATACTCTTTTTCAGACAATACATGAATTAGTTATCACTAAAGCATGTAACCCAATGGACCAAAAAAACTGGCAACATCTGGGAAAAGATTATGGGTTTAACTACTCATGCATTACTCACAAATAATCATTAATGAAATAAGCCAAAAAACAATGTCAGAAAAGACAAAAGCTCAAATAGAAAAAAGACTACCTGGGAATGAAGCCAAATTTTTCATAACCACGAGAAAAAGCATCCAAACTGCCTTCATACTTATCAATCTGCTCACGCATATTCCTATACTGGTTATATCTGTACCATTCAACAAAGTACTGTAAGATTTCGTAAAAACAATAATAATAGCAACTATAGTAGTGGCTGTACCACCAAAAATAGCTAGAGAAAACCATGCAATGAAGTCAAACAGTCAATTGATTATTTCTTCTTCATTGCCCCTTTGTATTTTAGATTTGAAGTGTTTTGTTCAAGAAGTTCAATGTACAAACTCAATCTTTCCCCAAGCTTCTTATCCAATAAGTTTTTATTTTTCATTGGATTACGCTGGAAAGATCTTGAGGAAGCTCTCTTTTGCAGCACTTACATCGTGTACTTCAGATACAGAAATTGAAAAGCATTTGAAGTAAAAACTGCATAATGGGTGTAAATGAAAAAAAAAAAAAAAATCATCACAATCTCGTCAGGGTATGTAAGCTAACTGAAATTTACTGTCTAGCAAGTTATATTATTAGAGAGAATTGAAAGAATGTATGTTCCCCATCCAATTCTAGAATGAAGGTATTTCATCAATAGCATCCACAGATCACAGCGCTCAAACTCAACTTTTTTAACAGCTCCAAAGGTAAAGAGGCCAGTCATAGGAGGGCTGTGATATGTGATTCTGATGGTTGAGATCAGCTAATCCCACGTTGATTCTCTAGCTAACCAGGGGTGACCCTTCAATCTCTCATTGTAGGGATCTGCCCACCTAAATATTGTATCCTCAGCCCTCAGGTTTGAAGAAGATTTTGACTTTCTCAAAAAAAAAAAAAAAAAAAAAAGTTGTGATGGTAAACCAACACAGCTCCTCAAACTCCTTTACTCTGGCTCTCCTAGGATCCTAGGATAAGCTTTCTCTATTTCCGTGTTTACTCCAACTCGACTTTTCAGTGGTAGAGAGGAGATTCAACATTCTTTATAAAAGGTCTTTATCAATTCGGGTGTTCTTGTCTTAGTTCAATGCGCTATACAAATGTAGATGGGCCTAGGCCCGGGAAACTATGGGCTAAGCTCCTGAGCGTGGAGCGCTTTATCCCGCTACAAGGCTACACCATGGACTGATTCATTATATTAACAAGAAAAAATTACATCAGAGAGAGGGGGGTGACCGTCCCAAACAGTGAGAGATTGGAGGGAAGTCCCAGATTTGGCTAATTTATTGGCAAAAGAATTTGCCGATCTGATTACAATGTTCCAAGAGCATGAAATAACAGATACAATGTCAGAAATTGAACGCAAGGTAGGCCAGTGGCGCCAAGGGGGGGAAGCCGATCCCAACCCCCAGCTAATAACGATGCTAGAGTGACCTTCAATGAGTAAATGTCCGGAGAGCCATTCCTCGAAGATATTCAGATAGTGAAGGAGAGCAGAGGCTTCAACGGTGGTAGAGTCAGCAAGCCACAGAGGTCCCACATAAGACAAGAGAGGTCCCACATAAGACAAGATGGCCTCACCCGTGGAGTTGCAGAATATGCCTCTAAAGCCAGCCAGACCCGGGCATTCCAAGACACTACCGTCAAAGTTCAGCTTGATGTTGTTCGGAGAAGGGGGGAACCATTCAACCATACGATATGTCTTGGATGGGCCAACCATGTGGGCAAGGATACACTGGTTGATTCGAAGCAGCACACCCTTGAAGGCAGAGAATTCTTGACTTTGTCTTCTAAATCCTACTTTCAATGTCATTGTTATTGTTGAAATCAACAAAATATATTGATACAAGTATTATAATCAGAATTGAACACAAGGACTTCGGTTTTCTTTATTTTGCTTGCAATTAGTTATAGTGCCATCCAGCATCATACCTTATTTTATGGAAGGATATAATTTTTTTATAAAAGAGGGAGAGAAATATACAAACCTAACTAAGCGGGCCTTCCTACACAACAAGGTGTTGGAGGGAAACACCCCGTTTAGCTACTTGGCGATTGATACGTCAATTCGCCTGCTAAATCAATAATCATCTTCTTTGTTTTTGTGGAAATGTCAATCCTTGGGTAAGAATGTCAACAAGGACACAGTGAACGACTGTGAGTCTGTTACAATGACAACTTTCAAATTCGATCGGACATGATTAATGAACAAGATCTTTTATGCTTGATGTATTATATGATCTCAATTCTCACTTATTTGAATTTTTCACATGTGAAAATGGAAATTTCACATTTGAAGTGTTTCCACAAACAAATTGGAATTGTTGTGTCAGAAATTGGGGAAGAAATAGATGACAATGGCATCACATAGAGAAGAAAAATTTCCGGTTCCAAAGCTCTCTTTTATCTCGAAGAAGAATAAGTCAAGTTTGGATTACCACTCCTTTCATTGTGCAATAGTTAAGAAATCCAGGTTTAGGAACTGAAGCTTCCTACTTCGATGATAAAGACAATTTCTGGCTACCAGATGATCACTAAGTTTTTTTTTTTTAATGATGCTGATTTTTATTAAGAAAAAACCTCAAGAGAGCATATTACAAAGGAGGGACGCCTTCCCAAACAATAAGAGATTGCTGGGAAGTTCCGAATTTTGCCAATTTATCAGCCAAAGAATTGGCTGATCTAGGAATGAGATTCCAATTACAATGTGTAGAAGATAAAATGTCAGCAATACTATCAGTGATGGGCCAATGGCGCCTAGGGGGGAAGCTGTCTTTGGAACACCAACTAATAACCGTCTTCAAGTCGCCTTCAATGATTAACTTGCCATGGAGACAATCCCTGAAGATTTGGAGGCCGAACAACAGAGCACTAACTTCAGCAGTATTAGAATGGGCAATGCCCACCGGACCAGCGTAAGAAAGAATAGGGTCTCCATTGTGACCTCTGAACACACCACCTGCTCCAACTGGCCCAAGACATCCAATAGCACTACCATCAAAATTCAGTTTTATGCAGTCGCAAGGGGGAGGATCCCAGATAGCCATACTCGGAGTTCTGTTGGGGTCAAACATATGAGCGATCAAATTCCAATTTTCCCGAAGGAAAACCCCGATAGAGTGGCAAAATCTTTCCTTGTATCAAGCCAGCTCGAGATGAGGCCAACGGCATGAGAAGCCGTGTTGTCTGGGGAGCTAGCTTTGAAGTTGAATCTCCGGTTATTCCGCTCGAGCCACATGCACCATGGAACATGCGTAAGACAAGCCGAGAGAATTAACTTGCCCAGCCGAGGAAGGAGAATCCCTCGAACCATCTCAAAGGTGCCAAAGAGGTTCTAATATAGCCCCACTTGGAGCCCAATTTTCTGAAAGATCTTCATCCAAACTTGCCATGAAAATCCACAGTGTAAGAGGACATGTTGGACTGTCTTTTCGCACTCACCGCAAAGGGGACAAGAAAGATTGAGGGCAGTGAAGCCTCTTCTATGAAGATTGTTCTGAAGAAAGAATATGTTCTCTAATGGCTGACTACATGAAAATTTTGATTTTGCTTGGCGCTGAGAGTTTCCAAGCCAGATTCGCCTTGTGCTCATGAATATTGTAGTCCTGCTTTCTAATATGAGAGTAAGCCGAAGTGACAGTGAATCGGCCATTATTACTGGGCTTCCAGATCAACTTATCAATTGAGTGCTCCCGGATAATATTACTATTGAGTTTTGTAAGGAGAGAGCAAAAAACCAACAATTCCTCATCATTTAATCCCCGACAGAACGGGAGACGCCACAAGTGATAACTCCATGAATCAGCCACAAAGCAAGAGAGGTCGCTTGCCACCCTATGCAGCCCCAGGAAGTCCTCCAAGAGGGATCGGGGGCCACACCATTCATCCGACCAGAAGAGGAGGGTCCTTCCATTGCCCGTGTGAAACGATGTAGCATCTCTGAATATTGGAAGGAGCTTGAAAACCGATTTACATATTGGGGATAGGAGGCAAGCAACGCCGCCCTCTCTCCACCAAGCACCCGAAAACTGAAGGTAGAATTTCACCATATTCCTCCATAAACTGTTATGCTTGTTGTTGAAATTCCAAATCCATTTGAGCATAAGAGTTTTGTTCATTTCTCTTGTAGGCCGGATGCCCAATCCTCCTCTATTATGACGCATGCAAATATCCTTCCAACTAACCAGATGATATTTGAACCTCTCCATAAAAATCGTCGACGGATGGCATGAACTTTGGAACAAATGGAGGCTGGACAGTGCATAAATGATAACAGATAATTTGGCAGCCCAGCCAGACAAGACTTGAGGAGAGTGAGATGCCCCGCTGTTGATAAGAGTTTACCCCTCCAAGTGGCTAGCCTCTTTTCAAAATTCACAATGAGGGGTGGCCATAGTGACGCCGAAGGCCGAGAATCAAAAAGTGGAGCCCAAGATATGTAGTTGGCATATTTCCCACAAAGCATCCCAGGTAGTCCGCCATATCCCGAAGCCCAGCTGGATCAATGTGATAGCCAAGAAGAGTGATTTTTCCCCAATTTATGTTCTGACCGGAAGCCAATTCAAATAATCCCAGCACGGCACGCAATTTTCTGATCTGATCCATAGTACCAACCCCGAAGCAAATAGTATCATCCACAAACTGGAGAATCGGAATATCAAAGGTTGTGCAATTAGTCGTGGAGAGGAGCCATCCCATGCTCTTGGCCGAGTAGATCAAGGAGGATAGATATTTTGCCACCACGTTGAAGAGAAAGGGGGAGAGGGGGTCTCCCTGTTTGATTCCCCTGGTTCCCTTAAAATACCCACAAATTGTTCCGTTGAGAAGGACGGAGTAGCTTGCAGAGGAGATGCAGCTTTGGATCCAGAAGCGTCATTTTTCTCTGAATCCCAACTTCCCCAGGAGGGTGTCCAGAAACTTCCAGTTAACTCTGTCAAATGCCTTTTCGAAGTCAAGCTTGAGGATGAATCTGGGGAGCTTTCGGACCTTGAAATGATGACTAAGTTCATGACATGCCATTGCTGAATCAAGAATGTTTCTTCCCTTAACGAAAGCACTCTCGCCATGGTGAATGGCAATAGGGAGGACTGCCCTGAGTCGACTAGCAAGGAGGCGCACAATCACCTTATATGCATTGGTAGTGAGACTGATCGGCCAAAAGTCAGATGGGAGCTTTGCCCCATTTTTTAGGGATGAGGGCGATGAAAGAGGCTCCAATACTCCTATATCTGATGCCATGCTGATAAAAAGAGCAAGCCATACTGGAAATGTCTTCTCTGATGAAAGGCCAGCCAACGACGATCCCCATTGAATCCATCTAGGCCCGGAGCACGATCCAAAGGAAGACCAAGGGCTACTATTTCAATTTCCCGACCAAAGAAGGGGAGCTCGATGAGACTAGCTGCAGCTGATGGAATAACCTCAAGGTTAACCCTTTGGGAGAAGGGGCGGAATGGTTGGTGATCAGAGTATAAATCTGCAAAAAAATTCACCAATGAGTCGGAAATAAGGGTTGGGTCCGAGGTGGCCTCACCGTTGACGTTGAGCATGGCAATGCGGTTGGCCCTTCTTCGTGCAAAGGCGACTGCATGGAAGAATTTAGTATTAGCATCCCCATCAGAGAGCCATTTGAATCTTGCACGTTGCTTCCAGTGCACTAACTCGCTGTGGGCGAAGGACTGCAATTGCCCTTGAAAGGCATACCTCTGAGAGATTTCCGGAGAAGAGAGACCTTTGACTTCCTCCTTAGAGTTGAGAGCGACTCAATTGAGCACTTTACCGGAGACGTTGCTGTAGAGCTGAAGCCAATCATTGCTGGCTAAGAATCGGTCCAGCTTTGAGAGGACAGGGAGCTGCCTGCCATTTGACCAAGTGAAGGTCTTCCTAGATAGGGTAATCTCATCCAGGTCCCAACTGCCAATAAAATCAGCAAATAGCCTTATGGAGGTTGTGATTCTCTGGGACGGCGGGGATTTCTCGTGGTAGAAGCGAGTGACATTGAAGTCACCCACAAGCATCAGAGGAATAGGCCACATCTGACAAGTCCTCAATAGATCCTCCCAAAATAGGTGGCGCTCATGGTGTCTGGTAGGGTCGTAAGCACCGACTAGGCACCAAATGTTCCCCGAACCTTTGTCTTGCAGCTTGATGCCAAGGGAGTAATAGCCACAGCAAAGATCAAGCACCTCAGTAGTACTGGTCTCCCACATCAGTAGGATACCGCCTGTCGATCCCACTGCATCCACTGAAGCCCAGCCGAGCTCGTTTAGGTGCCACAACTCACGGATGTATCCAAAGGGAAGAGAAGCCACCTTGGTTTTTTGGAGAACAACAACATTTGCCTTGGTAGAGGCAAGGAGGTCCCGAATGGAAGCGCGACAATATAAGGACCCAATTCCACAGACATTCCAGGAGAGAATAATCATTGATCATTATTCATCTTCTTCGACTTCTTAGATGGGTGGTTATCTCCCGGGAGAGGCTCCGTGAAGACGGTGCCCATCAACTTGGCAAGTTCCACTATCTGGGCCAAGGTTTATAGGTCGTATTTGTGTTGTTCTGACTGGAGAGCTGCCACAAACACTTGAGCTCGTTCACCTGGCTTTGGAATGATGAAATCTCCCGTCTCTAGGTTACAGGGGTATCGAGTGGTGGCACTGGGTCCTCCCTGTAGAAGTTGTCTCTAGTGACCTCTTGCTTGGCGCTGGTAGGTTACAACAGGAGGGGGAGAATTGTTTTGTCTGTGGGCACGAGGAGCACGCTCACTACTTCTGGACTCTGCATCGGAGAGGTAATTTTCAAGGTGGGGATTTCTCAGGGGGGGATTCCAATATCCGGGGGGATGTTTGTGGAGTGTGGAGGCTATGGGGACGATTTATAGGAGGGTCTATGAGGGTTTCAATGGGGGGGAGGAAGGTGAGGGTAAGGTTATTTCTGGGGTTAAGACAGAGGGGTGAACGACATCTAGATTTGGGCTAAGGGTATTTTTTTGGCGGGGACTGGGGTCAGTGGGTGGGCGAGTGATGTGTCGGATAAGTGGGGGAGAATGCCGAGGGGTCAGCGAGTATAGTTCCCATGCCAGCTATAAAGCTGCCTGGAGGGGATCGCATCTGCTAGGAGGGGGCAGAGTCGAAAGGTGCACTTCCTAGCGCATTGACTGGCCGTGTGATTTCCCGAGGTTTGATTGTGCTTTCGGAAACCACATCTCTAAAATCATCCATCACAGCGATGCTGATACGGATCCAGTATCGAGCTTTATCCACCATAACGCATCTGAAATATTACCCTTCACATGGGTGAAGAGGATTGATGAGGATCAGGGCCTCATCCAGACGGTGCCAGTGCTCCATGAGTGGGTCCAAAGTAATGATAGAGCCAAACTCAGACACGACTCTCGAAAAGACCGCGTTCTGCTATAGCTCGGTAGGAAACCCTGTAACTGTGACCCATTGACCGTATTGGCTAGAGGGTGCCGAGGGAAGCCACTATGAGACCCCGATGATGCCTGAGCTGGTGTGGGGTATGATGGCAAAAGCCACAGAAGACTCCTGCTGGGTTCCGAAATGAACAAGCTAAGTTTGGGGACTGAGATAGGAGATTCTAGAAGTGTAAGGGAGGTGAAGTTCGTCAATCAGCCAGTGAAAAATGTTTGATTTGATGACGTCGGGGGATGTTTGGACGAGAATGCAGCGAGTCAAAATTTTTTGCCCGTCATGGAGAAGGTTTGGTGGTATTTGGATGATTTTTGATGTTTATGTGGGAGCAAGGGGGACTGAGGTATGGTTTTGGGGCAAATCTGGAATTTTCGGGGAGGAGGGGGTGATGTTAGGAGCATGAGAGGATGTCGGGGGTGTTTTGGTGATGCTGGGTTGCGGGGAGGAGAGGTGGAAATCTTACTCTGGCATCACCAGGGAGGATTGGCGCTTCTGCTATGTCTAGAGCTAGGGAGAGGCTCTGGAGTGCAACGGCTACCTCATTCCAGCAAAAACCCGAGTTTGTGGCCTCGGGTATGAATAATCTGGCTAAAATGGAGGTTTCTCTTCTGTGGATGACCCTACATTCTCGGCAACCACGAAAGGTAGTCACCGAGAAGAGGAAAATTGAGTCTCGTGACTAGAGTTCACGGGATTTCTCAGTTTCTGAGGTAGCTCTCTGGAACTGAAGCCTGAAGCTGTGGATCGCTTCTACTGGGACGCAGTTGAATGAAAGTTTTGAGCCATCGGCTAAGGAGATACGGATCACCGGACCAGATTTTCGGACGACTCTCTCGACAGTAACTCTGCATTTTTCGTAGTTGACGTGGAAAAGATTATTACGCTTCTTTCGGCGAGAGACCGTCGTCCAGCAAGCTTCGTATTCCTCCATCGAAGCCTCAGAAAGCTCGTCGGAGCGGTGGCAGGACGGATCCGACCGTCTGTGGGTTTTTCTTCCTCATCGTGGAGAGACATTTCCTCCATTTCTTCTAGTCGCAGCATCATCGCGTCTTCTACCGGCGTCGGAAAAGCTCGCGGTACCTTGCCTGAGTGGTAGAGGTCGACGGGGGTGGTTCGATGGCCGGCCGTAGGGACGATGACCGTCGGGGGAGCTCTCTCTCCCATTTTGGGGGTTTTGGTGCATGTTAGCAGTTTCGAAATAAACGGCGCACGATACGATCGTTAACGGCGCACGTTAAGCAAAAAAATTGCCTAAATCGCTCCTCTTGCTCGCTCAACAGATGATCACTATAAGTTGCAAAGTGTTCACCATCCATAAGACATCAAGCAGTTTCTTACCATCCATATCAGCTCCAAAGTAAGGCTTTTAGATTCTGGAATGTATAGTAAAGCATATGCTATTGATTTTTCTCTTTTCTGAAATTTTCTACCTCTCTTACCATGATCAAAGAACTCACATGACCAGTACGACTGAATTTGGAAGCCAGCAATTGTCTTACAACACTTACAAGTGACTCTCTTTTTGTGTAAGCAAACATTTCAAATAAACCTCCCTCATTTGAGTTGCAGTCACAAACCACAACCTTAAATCCATTTTTACATCTCAATGTATTTAGTCAAGATGTCTTTTGGATGTAAAAAGCGAAAAGTAAGGAATGGTCACCACAGTTCCTTTTATACAGTGCTACAGAGGCTGTAATTGACAACCTGTGAGAGCACAAATCTATCGATTACTCCGCTTGCAATGCCAAAATTCTACTCTTCCTCTGATTACCATGGAAGTTTACACTAACTAATCCTCCACTAATGAAACCAATAGCAAAGATAGTATGTATCTCTAGCATTTCAGTCCTTTTATTTTCTAAACAAACAAAAAGAACTATTTCATTGATCGTATTGGATTACCACAAGCTCAGAAGTCCAGATGAACTAATTTGCACTTATTTAGTTATTCGATCGCCCAAAAAGGATTTGGAGAGAGGAGGGCCTTCCCCGCCTTCTCTTTCTGTGCGTCTTTCACACAAAAAGAAGGGGGCAGGTGGAAAGCTCACCTCTCCTTTGCAGAACCTTTTTTTGATATGTGAATATAATTAATAATAATTTTTAAAAACAAAAAAAAAAACTTACTATAGGGTCACATTTAGAATTTGGCCATAATTCGAAATACTCTATCTAGATGGCTGTATTCGGAAATACAATATGTAGGACGGACATGCTTGGAAATTACCCTAACTTTAATAATAGTAATATATTTTGAATAGTGAGAATAATAAAAATAGTAATATAATAAATACACTCGTGCAAGACTGAACCAAACATTGCAAACTAGCAAAAAAAATCATGAAATCCTAACACTGAATGATGATACGATTAGTGTATAGGAGTCCAAAAATGTAAAACAAAAACAGTTCAGTTGGTGAATCTGGATGGCTTCTACTTGAAAACTCCAAGGAAGTCAAGTAAATAAGTCTAAGAGAACTAAACACAATCAATACATATGGTAGAAACAACAAAACAGATACAAAAACCAAATTACATAATTAAAACCCAAGGAAACTTAGGTTGGCTCTACTTGAAAATTCCAAAGAAGTCGAGCAAATAAGTCATAAGAGAACTAAAAATAATCAATGCATATGATAGAGGGAAAGGAGGTCCAGCCACCCTTGCCTGCACCCAACTTTTTACTCTAAGAAAAAGTTATACTATTAAACAAGATGCAATTTGCTTCATTACATTTCTAACAGTGCCATTATCACCATTTTATCATTAAAATTGATAAAAATAAGAAAATCCCAACAGCATATAAATCATGAATGCATGAAATAAAAATAAATATAAACATAAAAAATCAAGTTTTTAAGTAATTCAATTAAAATTTCATGGTGAATTAAAATTTGGGTCCACCTAGCTTAGATAGACTTAAGTCCATACTCCTTATATGCAACATAATATTGCAGTAAAACACAGATATAACAGACATAAATGTCTTTTAAAGAAAAACACAACATAGATGGGAATAGAGAAGCAAGTAATGTACTAAGTATAGGACAAATTTCTCTTACCTATAATCAAGATGTGCTCGATGACCCCTCAAAGTTGGGTCTATTTCATATATTTTTTGTCCGTTACCAGGTGGAGGAACAGATCGTTTCACATACTCAACCTCTGGCTCACTTTCCATGGCTTTTTCAGGTGCAAATTCTAGTGTATCTTCAACTTTGTCAACATCAACGTTTGGGCGAGAAGGAATAGATGCTTGCCGCACCACCTCGTTCTCCTCATCTTCTAGAGGTGAAATAACTTGGGATTCCTAAGACAATTTTACAACTCATAGTTTTCCCTCTAAAAGGTTACAAACTTTCAATAAGATACAAAGTTCAACAATTCAGTATTGTAGAAAGCAGAACAAACATACAAACAAAGCACTACATAAATTTTGAACAAGATCATGAACTTTTATTTTTCACATTCTATGTAAGAATAATTAGCTTGATTGTCTTCATGATGTTCTTCTTGATTTTCCATTCTGTTTCCGCCTTGTATCCTTGCTGGTCACTTTTTTTTTTTTTTTGAAATGTGGTGTATAAGCTATTAAAAGATGGAGTAAAGTACAAACAAACCTAGCTAGGCAAGCCTTCCTCCACAACAAGGTGTTTAAGAGGAATGCTACTTTCCAAGGAACAAACTTATTTTACATACTTCTTGTTTTAGTTATATATGTAGTTTGATTTCCTACTCAAACAAGGAGATATATATTTATCCCAAAGGAAAAGGAATTTTTTTTAAGAAATTGCTGTAAGCATATTCAACCTTAAATATTTATATTAAGCATATCTTTTTCTGCCAAATAGAGCTATGGATGGAGATTGGCCCTTTACCACATGAGAGGGTTTCTAACACGAGGTCTTGGACCCAAATCCTGCCAACGTATGGGGTGTAGTATGTACATGTTTCTAATTATCATTCCAAAAAGGGGAAAAAAGAGCTAAAAAGAATATGGTTAATAAGACAAAATAAAAACATCATGAAAGAGAGAAAAATGAGCAATGACTACATAATTTTAGGAGGAACATTCCAAAATACAATTCCTTGATAATCCAAGTCCACAATCATGGGGCTTTTACTTGCAATGAATTTCAGATGAAGAAGATGTTAAAACCTTCATGGATTAATATTTTTTTAATATAAAAAAGAATTAGATTTTATTTTGACACAGCAAGGTAGGAATAGATTAAGAAGATAAAGGAAAAATACAGCAGTCGAACAACATAATAAACACGAGCAAGATAAAACAAGGAGTTGCGAGGAGTCCACTTGTACAGAAGGAACCACTAGGTGACTGGCAGTTCATTGGAGCAACGACTCCAACCTGAAATGAGAAACGGAGGCCAGAGATCTCCAATTACCATTTAAAGACAGAGCTGGAAGACAGTGAAGCTCAGAGAACCTTGTAACCCAGACCAAGATAAATGGAACATCCTTTTCCAAACACCTCCCCCAGATCAGCACCAACCATCAAAAGTTCTTTTGCTGCATTCCTTCTAGGCACCAACAAATACTAGGAGAGGGAAGGGAACATAACAAATGAAAACCAAAATAACAAACATAAAATTATACAAGCCTTTCTGTTCGAGTGAAGTGAAATTATTATTATTATAATTAATAGCCTATTAAGTGTTCAACTCACATCATCCTAGTCAAACTATCAGCTACAAAGTTGTGGTTGATTTGATTCCTAGTAATTGCTTGTTTCATCGTTCCTTGCTTCGATCCATCTAGACTTATTGCTAAACAACGCATGCCAGTCACTACTTTTCGTTTTTCTCTCGATGACTTCCTACAATCAACATTTGAAGAAGGGTAGAGATAAAGACAGAAAAAGATAGAAAGAGAGAGGCAGAGCACAGAGAAGGGAAAGAATTGCCTCTTATGCAAATAAAATTAACCTAGTTATTTTCAGAACTACTAAATATAGTTGAAATGAATACCTAAGGGGGGGTTAGTCCACAATGAACTTGAAATGAAGTGAAGATTTCAATTCATCTTAAATGAATTGATTCAACTTCAACTCATCCTTGGGTGTTAATATAGACGAGTTCAAGTGCACTGGAAAACAGGTTCCAGTGTTAATGCCCCAAAATGAAAAATATGATATAAACAAGACAATGAGTAACTTTTTGTAATATACTTAAATAGAACCTATACCTAAACAGATAATTAACTAAAATAAACATGGTTACTACACTTATAAGTGATAATGTGTAGTATTAAAATATATTAATAAACTAATTAATGAAAGACTATATTATATTACTTAATGATTACAGTTTATTATAAATTAATATAATAATTATGTGTGACTAGAATAAATTATAAAAAATAAAAAATAAAATAAAAAATAACATAAACGAATATAATAAATAAATAAATAAATTTTTTAATAACATGAGGTATATTTTAATATTAAAATCATTAATTTAATACAGTAATAAAAAATAAATAAATAAATTATTTTATCAATAACAAAATAAATATTTTTACGTATTATTAATTAATAATATATTACCATAAAATTTAAAACCATTGGTTTAATTAATTATAGCAATGGGGTAATTAAACCAAAACAATTTATCAAATGTTTATTTTAAAAATATTTTAATTATGACTATTAAATCACTAATTTAATACAGTAATTACAAAATGAATATACTGAATAAATAAAAAAATTATTTTATAAATAAAAAATATGGATTATTATTTTTATGACGCTGGTTTAATTTTTCCTAACTTATGAAAAATTAAACCAGCTTCGTCTTCCTCACGGCGCCCCGATGCGTCGTCTTCCTCATAGGCAAGAGACAAGGGCGGGCCAGTAGGCAACGGGGACGGAGGCGGCGCTCCGATGGTACGCCGAGAGAGAGGAGAGAGGGAGGCTAAGAGGCTCTGGGACAGAGGCTCGGCCTCCTGTGCTTTGCGATGGTGGCTCTGTGACGGAGACCGAGAGGGAGAAGAGAGGGAAAAATAATTCGGGGGAGGAAGGCCAAGAAGGGAGAAAAGGTGAGTGGGAGCAAAAAAAATTCGGGAGAGGAAGCCGAGAGAGGGAGAATAGAGGGAAATGAGGGGAAAAAATTCGTTCAGGGGAGGCAGAAACGCGTCCAGCGAGTGATTCATGTGGATGATTTTCAAAATAGGTATGAAACACGATTCCCCATTTTTGCCTAAGAAGATTACCTGGCATGATTCAAATGAAGAGGAGATCATTCTGGACTAACGGCCTAATCAAATGAACGGAGTAATGCGAGAGTTATTCATGTCTAATTCATTTTGGACTAACACCCGCCCCCCCCCCCCCCCCCCTTAAGCCTTATTAGAATTGTTTTGCCACCTTGTAGTTTGAGTTTGAGCATTCAAAAATTAGCCTCCTAAGCTTGCATAGCATAGCTCTCTCCATTTGTAGCTTCACTTGTTCAGGCCATTTCAAGGTTGTTTTAACTTAATATTCTTTTCTGTTTAATTTCTAAAGATAAATTTAACAATGTTTTTTACGAAAAAGGTAATTCATTAATAAGAACAAATAGAAGTAGAACAAACTGTTAAAAAAACTGTTATGGTGAAGTGAAACAAAGAGAAGTATTTCACTATCAGAACACACTATGTCCTCATGCACTCACATGCTTTCACATACACAAATAAGTAGCAACAAGAAGAGACCAGCACCAACTCAAAAAAAAAAAAAAAAAAGACTGCAGAAAAAAAATCTTGTTTGTCAAACCTTGAGTTCATTGACAGCTGCTTCAGGTACTTCCACCATATCTAAGGGGGGCAAAGAAGAGTCCTCGCTTAATCCACCCGAGACAAGTATTTTATCAGATGCACCAACGGTAGTTGAAGCGGCATCAGTATTGTAAGACGAATTTCCAGCACAAACCTTCCCTACACAAAAGCACCCAATCAGCTTTTGACCTGAACAGGATGGTTATGTAGCAAAACAAAGACGTGGTCAAGAATATATAGAACTGAGATGAAGAAAATGTATGCATTTTTATAACAAAAAAGAAAAGAAAAAAAGCAAAGTTTCAAAGTTTTTGAAAATAGATACATGTAAAAATTGCTTAAAGAGATGCAGATCTAGATGACAATCCAAGATAGAACAACACATTTCAGCAAAGAAAAAGGAAGAACAGATTGAAAAGAGCCATTGTCATGCAGAACAACTGAAAAGATCCTTTTTTTTAATATTGTATGAATATTATTAAAGGAAGAGATAATTAAAATTTGGGATACTCTCCTAATACAACAACGAACTGAGGGGAGGTTCCCAATTTGGCTTGCCCATCAGCAAAGGAATTTGCTGAACAGGGAATATGATTCTAAGTACAACATAAGCTGGAAGAAATAGTACAGATGTCATGATAAGTTGCCCAATGCCTCCAAGGCGGCTCCTTGGCGTTTCCACACCAATCAATTACGACTTTGGAATCACCTTCAACAATCAAGGGCTCGGAGAAGCGGTCACGAAAAATGATGAGACCATGTAGAAGATCAGTGAATTCAGGGGAGGTGGAGTCGAAAATTCCCAATGGTCTAGCATCATTGTAAGTGGAGTATCCTGAAAGTTGCGGATGATCAGCTACCTGGATGGGAGGGACATTTGAGCCACAAGACGCAGTTGTGGCGCAAAGCCGTGTCTTGAAGATGTTGGAATTCCTTTCTAGTGAGCAACCAAGAGCAGTCATGGCTAACAATTGTCACTCTTAGAAATCTCCTTGGCACTTCTGAATTTGCATTGAAGCGTCAGTTGTTTCTTCCTTTCCAAAGACGTCAAGGAATGAACCCAAGGCAGCTAGAGAGGAGAATCTTGCCCATCTTAGGGAGCTTTGGCACCCAAAGGTGACTAGAGGATGGATGGAAGCAGGCCAATCCAATTAAGTAAGAGAGACCAGACCTTCCATGCTTAGGGCAGTGGATGAAAAGGTGGCTAACCGTCTTACTTTGGTGTTGCAAAATGGGTAATTGGGGTCAAGTCCCAGGTTTCCTTGGCGATACAAGTTATCTGTGGTGAGGATTTTATTTAGGTTGGCAGTCTATAAGGAAAAATCTAACCCAAGGCGGGGCAGCAAGACACCAGGTCAGTGCTGCAGTACTTTGATTAGCATTGACGTTCCAGCCACTAAGATAAGTGTAAGCTAAGAAGACAGGGAACTTGCCACTAGGGTCTACTATCCAAATCAACTTGTCCGAGATGTGAGCACGGATCTTAACCGATGCCAAGTTAGTAATGAGGTTAGATAGTAGAAGTCTCGTCATCAATTAATCACGTCTGACTCGCAAGTCCCAACCACCATTCTCTTGCCAAGCTATAGCAACAGTGGAAGAGGTGCAAGTGGTGATATTCATGGGAGCTTGGTAAAAGATGTTGAAGGACATGTCTCCCAACCACCAATGGGACAAAAATTTGGTTAGCATCCCAACTCCCAACAAAGCATTTTGTTGTGGAGGTAAATTTCGGGAGGAGGAGGAAGAATGACCTCCAAATAGGGGAGAGGCTGCTATGAGCCTATGACGACCACCACCAATCCACCATTTGTCTAAGCTTAGCAATGACCATTGGTCTCCAAATCAAGTTGGGCAGCATGTTAAATTTCTTAATCCACTTTAATAGGAGTGTCAAACTCATGTCTGTTGTAAGCCAGATAACCACTGAGTGACATTGGTTTATAGACTTCCGCCCAAAGGACAAGGTGGTATTTATATATGCCTCTCAGACACCTCCACAGAAATTTTTTCTTCATAGTTTCTATTCAGTGGCATATAGAAGCAGGGTAGGGGGAAGAGATAAAGGAAGTAGTTTGGGATAGCCAAGCAGGATTTTGTGACTACCAGCCTACAAGCCTTCGATAGGAGTTTTCCCTTCTAGGTAGCAAGGTGCAGCTCAAGTTTCTCAATTACAAGGCTTCAGAGTTCATCTATGGCATGTTGTCCAACAAGGGAAGCCCCAGAAATGAGCAAAGTGGATTAGCACGAAGCAGCCCAAGTAGCTAGCCATTTGATTGAGGTTGGCACCGCCGATGTTGTACCCCAGAATTGTCATTTTTTGCCAGCTTATCTTCTGTCACGAAGTCAACTCAAAGAGGCCAGTACAGCTTTTTTCTTCTTGATTTGGTTGAAGGTGCCAAACCCAAAGTAGAGTGTCATCGGTGAACTAAAGAAGTGGGCCAACGAGGCTTTCTCAATTGGAGATAGGAGTAGGCCATCCACTATTCTTTGCTATTTAGATCATGGCAAACAAGTATTCAGCAACAATGTCGAAGGAAAGGGAGAGAGGGTCCTCCTATTGGATGCCTCGAGAGCCATCAACGTAGCCGCAAGATGTCCCGTTGAGGAGAATGGAGTACGAAGCCGAGGAGATGCAGTTTCGGATCCAAAATCTCTATCGGTTGCCAAAGCCCATGCTCATGAGTAGGTTGTCAACCAACTTCCAATTGACTCGATCGAATGCATTCTCAAAATCAAGCTTGAGGGCAATTCGAGGGAGTCCAAAACGCTTGAAGTGGTCAAGCATCTCCTGTGCTGCCATTGCTAAGTCTATTATATTTCTTCCTTTCACGAAGGTGCTTTGCCCATGATGTATGATTGTGGGTAGCATGGACTTGAATCTATGAGCAAGCAGTAATGACCTTGTATATGCTGGAGACATGACTAATTGGTATGGGGGTGTTCCATGTTTGTCTTTTAGGGACAAGGGAAATGAAGGATGTCCCCATGGCTCAGTAAGTGATGCTATTCTTATGAAAATTGAGCACCATGCAGTGAAGTCTTCTTTTATAGTCGGCCAGCAATTTCAATAGAATTCACCATTGTATCCATCAAGTCTAGGGGCACGGTCCAATGGCATATTGAAGGAAGCTACTTCAATTTCTTGGGAGGAGAAAGGTTGTTCCAGCAAGTTTGCAGTGTGGGCACTAATTTTAGTGAGCTGAATATGACGGAGCAATGGGTGGTTGAAACATTTCTTCATATATAAGTCTGTGAAGAAGCTAACAATTGCATCAGTAATGGAAACTCTATCCAAAATCACTTGGCTATTGCTGCACAACAAAGTGATTTGGTTAGTCCTCCGCCTGACTGAGGCAATTGAGTGGACAAATTTGGTGTTTCCATCTCCCTGGGCCAGATTGTTTGATGTTTTTGATGCATAAGAATGCAATGAGAGAATTCAGGTTAAGGGACCTTTATTCCTAGGTAAGATCAACATCGGTAATTTAAGAGAGGAGGGAGAGCTTCTTAGCGTTGTTGGTAGAGCCACGTTCCGAGGACCAGGATTTAAGGTTGGTCTTGACAAGTTTTGAGTTTAAGAGGGAAAGCTCAACCATCGTTGCTCGTTGGGTCAATGTCTCACCATCAATTAGCGAGGAGGAAGTAGAAGTTTGCTTCCCTGAGCCAACAATTCTCAAATTGGAATGGCTTGTTACCCCAAGGATCAAATTTTGTATCCGGCTGGATAGGCCAATGGTCAAAACAGCTCTGTTGAGCACCCGACCGGTGGTGTTTTCATATAATCTGAGCCAGTTGTTCCACACCATCTTTTTAGACACTTAGTCAATGAAACATGCACCCATGCTCTCTCTGTAATACAATTTTGTATGCTCCAAGAGCCAAAAATTCAAGCAATCAAGTCATCCAAAGAAATACCTAACAAAATTTTATCTCTGCAGACTTGTCCATAAAATTCGCAAATTAAAACAGAACCTGGTGTCTGATAAAAAAACTTCCATGTATAAAGCCAGTCAACAATGACCTCTGAATACTTGTCTTCTCCAGCATTAAACAAATTTACGGGTTCAGAGCAGCCCCTAGGTTGCAAGATTTTTCTACACTGATGCAAACTTTCCAGTTATTTCTGACAATGTAAAATATTTTTTACTCATTTTGATTTTTTCAAAGAGAACTCCACAAGCAATCGGTCATGCTGCTCTGATTAGTGTAGACAATCAGGACAGAGAAAGCCACTAATCCTTCACATCATTGTTTCATGTTTCATTCTAATAAATCCAGTAGGCTCTTACAATAACTCAGAAACTTGAATATCCCGTGCCCTCATCCAGTAACATGATGCTCGTATTGTTTGCATTCTTCAATTTAAACGCGTTGCATCCAGATGATAGTGAACCTATCATTATATGTTTATTCTACTCAATTTCAGCACTCCTGTTGCCCAGCAAGTTACAGCTGACTTTCACGACTTTCCAGAAGATCGTTTTCTCGTCTAGACATACCCTGATTACGGAAAACATCGAAGACACGCAGCTCCTACAATAGCAATAATTTGAATTCACCATCTTTAATCACTTTTGTCTCTCGAGCAGGAAAAACATCTAAACCAGTCTTCCCCACCAGCGCAGTCGTTTAATGATGCAAGTTAGTAATTCGTATGCGCTGACCAATAATAAAAATAATAGAGACGGATCATAACCGTAGTAAACAGTACTACTACAGGCAGCAAACCTGCAAAGCCGGTGGACAAAATGCCAAATTGCAAACAACACACTCACAGAATAACGACTACTGATAAAAATATCAAAACCAAAAAAGAAAAAACAAATCCCTCTCTTCCACATGAAAATGTTAAGAGACTTCAAGTCCAAAGAGCAACCAAAAACACAAAAGCCGCCGAAACTTAAAATGCTTACAAGAGAGATAGTCCTTCGTCAGCGCAGACAAACTCACACTCTTCCGCCCGCCATTCCCACCCGATCTCCCCGCGGCTCCGACTGGAGAAACAGGTGGGAACCGAAGCCTCGCCAGCGTAAAGGCCGCCATCTCCCGAACCCGATGGCCCTCCAAAAACTCACCAATCAAGCGGCCGAGAGCGAATCCAGATCCCCTCCCGCCGTGATCAAACCAGCAAACCAGTGACGCCAATCGATACGCCTCGAGGGGGGGCGCTAACTTGTTGGCAGATCACGGCTGTGAGCTGTTAGTGCATGGGGAAGAGCAAGCCGTGAACGAGTGATTAAGGAATGGAAAAAGGCAGAGACATTTCAGTTACATTATTTTACTAACTCGGACCCACCGGTGGGCCCGCACCTTTCTAACCGCTTTCTTCTTTTCTTTCCCGCTGCTAGGCCCACGTGAAGTTGAGATCAGGTACGTATGAATGACGCGCCACTCGTACTCGCTTCCCAGGGCTTCGACGAAGCTGAAAAATTCGGCACCCGCAATATTCTCTAGATCATGGGCCCACAACGATCTGATACGCCCTCAGCTGTCCATGTGGACGGTATAGCTTCAGCCACTTCGCCTTAATCGTCTCCCCAGTTAATTATTAATCTTTGTGGGTCACGGGAAGCCGCCATCAAGTGCTTGTCTTATCGAAGCAAGCTAAGCATTTTGGACTTAATTCTCATCTTAAATAATTGCATAAGCAAAGTATCGGGTATCGGCAGGTTTAACGCCTTAGCCAAAAACAAACAAAAATTGGAGAAGAATCAGGTAATGAAGTGAAGTCAGATTAATTTTCGAATATAACGAGAAATTTGGGTGACGGAATGACAACAAGGCCCCGGGATATTTTGAGGCGCACTAGGGCACAGAGGTGACGATGTGGACCACGGGATTGTCGTATAGCCAAATTTATAAAAAAGAGAAAATAGTGAAAGTATAGGGCACTTGTCCTAAGGGAAAGCGGGAAAGACAACCCGTCGGTTCCTCTAAATTGGACGCCTCTGAATGTGACTCAGAGACCAGTGAGGGGTGAAGCCGATTTTCCCAGGTTTAACGGATCCTGACCCTTTATGTGTAATACATATAATCAAGGACAATTTGTCGATCATATGGTTATTTTACCATTATTGAATTTTGTGTGCAGAAATGTTTGTTGCATTTAGTGTCTCCAATCAACGATCGGACTCGACACTTTTTTTCAAGTGATCAGGGTTTATTCTTATAAGATAAGTTAAAACTCGGACGATCTAAGGCTCTAGCCTAATAATTCAATCAACGATCAAGACACTTTTTTTAAGGCTTTAGACACATTTTTAAAAGTGATCAGGGTTTATTTTTAATACATGTACAGTGTAATTGCTTATTATTTATATCTATTTTATATTGTAATAAATAAATGCCTTAACGTAATACTATAAATATTATGAATTAAGAGAATAAACCAAAAACAAAAAAAAAAAATGGTAGGATTAAATGGCCTGTTAGCTTCTCAAAACCTAATGTTACCAACGTATAATTATCTTAAAAAGGCAGAGAACCATAGCCGTCTGGGAAAACATCTCCTGATAAAGCTAGAAACAAAGTTCACTTTCGATCAAGTGTGATATACCATTTCACAATGCAATTTGATAAATTCATCAGCTTTTACAGTAGAGAAATGACAACCTTGGGCCGCTTCTTCCCCTCTTTTTCTATTTCAATGACTTGCTAATCTGACAAATTCTGGTCATGTTGTCTTTACGGCATCATACTAAGGGCAGCAGTCCCACAAAAATGGGAATCTCCGGTACTGCAGTTTAGAAGAGGTCAAAACAGCAAAAATGAAAATCATGTTGTTAGAACCTCCATGAAAACAGTGTATTTATTCAGGAACAACGAAAAACAAATATGACAAGAATAAAATTACCTGAATCATCCATAAGCATTTCAAAATGTTGTTATCTTGTATTCCTTTCACTATTTGCATATATCTTTTTAAAAAATCACATCAGTGACTGCAAAAGTTTTGTTTCTTCAATCTTAAGGCTTTCATGAAGCAACTGAAAGTATTCATGATATTCAATGAATAGTTCTCTTAGGCGGTGACCTGTCTCATATTCTTTACTTCCTCTGAACATGATCTCTACCCTTCCCAGGCTGGACCTTCTGCAGTTACAAAGCAGAATGATGAAACAAAAAAGGAAGCAAAACCACTGTCAACTCATGCTAAGAAAAAATAAACCCATTTTTCTTCCTCTGTCGGCACAAAATGGTTCTGCATTAGAACTTCGAATTGAAAGAGTTTAAAAGACAGGTTTTTATTGAATTCATATTCTGCTTCATTATTTTATTCTTTTCTCAGCCACTCTTTCCTTTCCTACTTTCCCTCCTCTAATCTTCTTCTTACCATAGATACACAGGGATTTACGATAAATAAATAAATTAAAAAAAAGAGCTATAAACCAAATATGAGACACATGAATGCACAGATAACTCACCTGAACCTCTGACCTTAATCCACCAAACGTGGCATCAAATTGTTCCAGTTCCCCATTTCTTTTCAGTCACCCATGGTCTGCAACAGATGAGATTTGTCAAGAAATAAATGTCCAACAACCACCTGGAAATAAGATGAAAGACAACACTTTGCCTTCCAAGTGTTTACTGCTTTCACTCTCCAATTATATAAACCTGTTATTTCGAAATACAATTTCCACCTTAAATATCTTAATTGTTTTTTTAAAAGCAACATATCTCAATCATTTCAATAGCAAACTTATTAACAAAGTCCAATCATATCCACCTTATAACAACAAGTATATTTATGCCCCCCTAAAACCTCTGCTAGAAGGTTATGGAAAACTAGTACAAATGGCTTCATTCAATACCTTTTAGTTCATACCTCTATGTTCATCCAATCAACAAAACTTAAAACTACACCAAGGAAAATCCTCCCAGCTACCAAATCCATTCAGTAAACACGGATTACTTGAATTTGAAGACAGAAGCCCTAAAATTCCATGAGTTGAGAAATGGATTTCGAATAATAAAAGCCCTTCCACCCCTCTTCTCTGTGTGAGGGGTAAAAAACTGTTTGGTTTTAGAAGTTTATAGAGAGGAAGCAGAACACCATATAGCAGAAAAATATCTAATGCCTTCATTAAGTTTGCTCACTCAACGGATTTTGTCCATTCCAGTGTCTCATTTTAGAAGTTTATAAAGAGAAGGCAGAACAACATAGAAATACATCTAATGCTTTCATTAAGTCTGCTTCATTAACGGATTTTGTCCTTTCCAGCAGAGAAGTACTCTTTCCATTCCCTCCAGTTTTGCAACTTAATCAGGTAACAACACTCATCAGACTTCACTTACAGTCCTAAATATATTACGCATCGTGTGTTCAAATTTTCTTTCATTCCCTTCCCATGTTTTCTCCGATATATTGTGCTGATTTGCCTGTTTAACCAGTTCTATGTCCATGATTTCAGTCCATGCCAGAAAAAGAAGGAAAATTTGTCATGGTACAGCTTTATAAAATTCCTGTTTGAGCTTGATACATGCTACTTTGCAATTCATCACTTTAATAAGATTAATGAGGAGTTCTAAATAGACTTCTTAGAAGATGTACTTCCAAATTAATTGGATAAAAAATATTGTTTTTTCCTTTTCTTAGGCTCAATAAATACTTGAAAAATCCATCAGACCATTCCAAAACATCTAAAATTTTGATCAGAGAAAGAAAAATGTATCCTAGGCATGACCATCATAAAGAGCAGATATAGCATAGAATAAAACATTAGAAAGAGTTAAAGGCCTCTGAAATACATGAAATCCTAAATGATCAACGTTATTAGCAGCTTCTTAGACATGCTTTAACATTACAGCAGATGCAAGGCATCATAATAGCAAAAGTCAGTGAAAAACACGGGAACCAAAAGGAAAAAAGAAAAAAACAGCAAGGAGCATAAGCTAATTAAAACCAAACTGGAGCATAACCATTATGGCTTAAAGAATGTTAAACTCTAATGCTTCCAATACAAAGGAAATCAGACATAAGAAGATCAGTGTATACCTTCCACTCAAGGAAACAACAAGATGGTTTGGATCAAGTAAAAATTCAGATAACTTCCAAAGTTTCTCTTGATTCCCTACTTGAACAATTCCCCTAGCAAATGGTTCCGATAATAAACAGGGGCATATGAAGACCTCAGTTGAAATACATGTACATTGATATATGAAATCCACAATTGTTGTCGGGGTAATATCTTTCTCCAAGTTAGCTATCAAAAAAAAATGATAAGAACTCGTTGCTTCAGAAACCTAGGCTGGTACATAGCCTCCTCCCAAGTCCATGTCCTCTCCCACCTCACAACTGTCCATCTTTCTTGTATTCAATAACAAAAAGCTCATGAGAGATATCTTACCTCAGGAAAGTATATCATACCTTTCGATATGCAGGTTTCTGAAAATAAAAAGTAAACAGAAAAAAAGATATGTACTGACCTGTTGAAGCATATGTTGTATCATTAGACCGCACATGACTTTCAGCCTACAAAAATGGCATTTACAATCAATTCTATTCAGAATTTGAGTCATAAATACTTGGCAAGTTTGTGGATTAAGATTATAGTGTTAAGTTGTGGAACTTAATTAATGCCTTATGCTGAGTCGGTACACGGAAGGATCAACCTTCACGTTAAGGTCGCCATGGGGATTGGAAGGGGGAGCCCCCCTCCCCGGGGATCCAAAGGCAGAGCCCCCGCCAGGTCCACGATATATTAATTGTTGTTTCATTAAAGGTAATTTGGGAATTTTACTCCTGTATTGTGGTTGCCCTAGTTTTCTTTTTATATTTGAGACACCGCTATTAAGGTTTTATTATCCGAGGAGTATCATCAATTGCGGCCTAGAGAGGTTAGAGAAAAACACTTTCAGGTGTGCGATTTCTCTTGTAAACTATTTCATTTTCATAGTGAATTACTGCAACGGCGAAAGACAGGACGTAGTCTCACCTTGAGGTGAACCTGTATAAATCTTTTGTCTTTCTTCGTGTTTGTTTTTCTTCTTCCGCGTTTATTATTATTGCTCTCATTAGTTTAGAATTAGGGCGTCTAATTCCCAACAGATAGTTGTAAAGAGCTTATGGTGGAGTCTCTAAACGAGACTTGAATAAAAAATGAGCAGCACTAACAACACATTGATAGGCACTCCTGAATCAACACTTTGAAGAAACTTGTATGAGACAATGTAAAGAGACTTACATAACATATAATCCGCCTATATTGTCCATTATCATACAAACCGCAGGAAAATTCCGATGAATCCAAGGCATTAGGCAGATAGCTAAGACTATTGGCTTCTGCTCACTTCAACCAGCCATTTCGTCCAGATTTAGAGGTAAAGATACGAAAAAAAATTGAACTGGAAGTTGAGGCATAATAACAGAATGGCCAAGAATAATACTTCCGAACATGTTTCTTCCAGACTAATAAATAGTTAAGCCACCAAACTTATACACAGAAACTTGTCAAACAACTTACAGAAGGGCGAGATTGAGGGTTAGAAGGTACGTAGGAGTCAATCTTCTGTCTGCAACGTTTAAAGAAGTAATTCAATGTCTGATCACTTTGCACAGTTCCTGACTGGATCAAACAAATATGGTCAATAGTAGTCCATTTCTTTTTTCCGGCATTTGGACCATGCGTCGTCGCAACAAAAAAGAGACAACCACCCTGTGCTTCTCCTTACGTATTAGAATGTTTGACAAATAATGCCTGCCGAAACACATCTAGAACAGTTAGATAATCAATACAAACGCATATAGCTATACATAAATTCTTACATATATAGATACACTCCCACAAAGATAGTGCACGATTCATGGTTCATATACGTTTTGAACTGATAAATCTGCATTGGACCTCGAGAAAAACAATTTATCCACGGTAATTGAGTAACATCGATTATCTTTAATTTTTCAGCCTTCTGTGGGAAATGGTTTCAGTCATCAATATTAGGTTCCGGCCGGTGATTCCCAACGCCATGGAATTATCAAAAGGCTCATAAGAGAACTAATAGAGAATATCAATAGACAGATAACATCTTAAATACAAGAAGAGAAAAAGCAACGATAACCTTCACAACGACGGCGTCGTAAGACCTGACGTCATCTTCTTCAAATACGTGAGAAACGCAGGCGAGGTTTCCCTCTTTTACTTTCCTGCACTCGTGGTCCTGCAACTGAACAGCGGCCGTCCGAAACCGCTTCTGGAACTGCTCCGGCTCTTCCAAGTTTTTGAAGTCACCGGCGCGGACCTGATCATTGAAAGCCATGGAAACTTCATGGTATTTGATTGTCAGCGTGTCGCTCACCAACCGGAAATGGACACCGTACCGTGCCATTAACAAGCACATGGTTAACATATGACAGCTTGAAAATAGTACATGGTTAATATATGGTATTTCGAAAGAGTACATAGTTAACATATGGCATTGCAATAAAGTGTTACCCAATAAAAGGATGGTGACACATTAATGAAACATGCTGTCGCCAACTAAGGAAGATAGATGAAACCATTTTAAACATAGCTAAGATTAAGTATCATACTCTTATAGGAAGAGGAAAATATGATGTCATGTGTCACTACTCTCTCCTTGCATGTGTGACTAGTCGAGGAAAAAGGAGAAGATATGGGAAAGAAAAAGGTGGGGTGGTTCGATTAAGTATCATACTCTTATAGGAAAAGGAAAAAATGATGTCATGTGTCACTCTCTCCTTGCATGTGTGACTAGTCGAGGAAAAAGGAGAAGATATGGGAAAGAAAAAGGTGGGGTGGTTCGATTAAGTATCATACTCTTATAGGAAGAGGAAAAAATGATGTCATGTGTTACTCTCTCCTTGCATGTGTGACTAGTCGAGGAAAAAGGAGAAGATATGGGAAAGAAAAAGGTGGGGTGGTTCGATTAAGTATCATACTCATATAGGAAGAGGAAAAAATGATGTCATGTGTCACTCTCTCCTTGCATGTGTGACTAGTCGAGGAAAAAGGAGAAGATATAGGAAAGAAAAAGATGGGGTGGTTCGATTAAGTATCATACTCTTATAGGAAGAGGAAAAAATGATGTCATGTGTCACTCTCTCCTTGCATGTGTGATTAGTCAAGGAAAAAGGAGAAGATATGGGAAAGAAAAAGGTGGGGTGATTGAACCACCCCTACCACACTATAGATAGAGACCTATAGGTTTGGAGAGGAGCTTTTTGAGTAGATAAAACGTTAAAATTTTGTATCATAGTTTTATATCTTAGTTTACACTAAAATCCTCAAAGAGCCTACAACAAACATAAATTCTTTTGTAATACTATCAAATTCTCTTAAAGTCGTTACAAAGTATGGAACAAGTAGAAATTTTACTGCAACTCTTAAAATTTTCATAGAGCTTTAATGAAACAGACACTCAATGGCAACTCTGTTACCCTCATAATGTCTCAAAATTAAAGTTTGTTTGACTTCACTGACTTGTTGTAATTTGAGTATAATGAGTCTCTATTTATAAAAGGGAAAATCAAGTTAAATTAAATTACAATTAAAATATATTGTCCTAGTTACACCCAATGTTAAACACTAAAAGATAAGTCCTAGAACAATTTAACAACTTAACATAAATAAAATACTAATATAACTAAAACATTTTTCACATAAACTCTTATGTGAGACTCTTGCAAGACTACTATATTAATTTTGGCTATATGAGACTTCTTAATGTGAGAATCATGAAAGAGTTTTTCATACTTACTCTTTAACAAAATGATTATACACCAATATATAAACCTCAAAAGATGAAGAAATAATTAAAACATCGTGTTGAAACTTTGATTTTTTAATTGTATTTTGTTAGCATCATAACTAAGTCAAAGACAATTACTTATGAGAAAAAACAAGTTGGCAGTAAACTAATCATTACTTTTTAGGGAAATATAACAAAATAAGTATCATTTTTTTAAACGGGGATGTTACAAAAATAATGAAATAACTTATTGAACAAAAACTCGTGTTGGAAGATAAGATCAAGCCCAAACGACCAATGAAGGCACACATATGTAAGATGGGTCACGTGACCAAGGAAAACCCACAAGATGGGCCCAAACCCATAAGAAGTAGGACCCAAAATGATTACCATGAGCTGGCATCATTATCACATCAGTTGGAAGATAAAAAAAGACTCATAAAAGTATTTTTATCTTAGGGTCACGACCAAGAAGAGTTTGAGTTTGAGTTATGTTTGTCTTTTATCTATATTGAGTTATTTAATTATGTTATGACTTATCTTTAAGTGTTAGAGTTTATGTGTAATTGGGACAAGGGTAGTTTTATTGTAATTGAACTCTACTACCTTCCTCTATTATGAATAGAGGTTCATGTACTCTGATTATAACAATTTATTGATGTCAATAAAGTATTTCACTTTTTCATAAATTCAACAACTCGTAAATCTTTCAACTTCAAAAGAATTAGAAAAAATTAACATGATAAGTATTTCACATTACTCTAAATAACATCAAATGTTGGACATCTCACATAAAAATATTTCACCATGAAATACAAAGTCTTTGAGCTTACTGAAAAAATTGAAATTCTTTTTTATTTAGATAATAAACAAACTATAACCTCAAATTTTATTATGATTAACTATTTGAAACAACGGTAGTGATGATGAAAATCTCAAAAGCTAATAAGTCAATCTCACCCTAATGCAAACCAATAATTATCAAATAACTCATTTGCAACAAATTTAAGCACTTTCAACATAGTTTATTTCAAAATTGTATTTGAGACATTTGAGCCAATAGTGGGGCGGGGGTCCGCTACTCACCCCAAAGTAAACTAAGTTTATCCAAAAGGTAAAAGCAAAAGACCAAGCAAACACTTTATTTGTCAAAAATCAGAAAAAAAAAATCTATTAGGCAAACCTGTAATAATTGTTTGTGATCGCTTGTTACACTTAAAAAGTTAATGCTTAAACAACTCAAAATATGCATTAAATTATACCAAAACAAAAAATGACTCAAAGTCACTATAAGAAGTTTCTTATGATGCAAGTTACTTTGTGTAAACATTCATTTATATCTTTATGTCCCAAACAAACTTAGGTAAAAAATGTCATATTCAAAACTCCAAATATAAACAATGAAGGGCGTATTTTTTTTTTTCATATTTGTCGATTTCAAAGTGATTGGGGCTAACTCTTCCAAGTGCCAAGTGATCCTAGGGGTAGAAAGTTGTCTTAGAAATCCAAATTTCAAGCAATTGGAGACAATAAAGTACCCTTTAAAATCCATACCAAGAAAATTTGGGACGAGTCTCCTCCAAAAATTTTAAAATTTTAACAAATTTGGTGTTAAAAATTGTCGCCTTTCAAATTTGATCTTAAAATAATTTTTTGAGTGAAAAACCATATTTGAAATTCTAAGTTTCAAACAAATTGGGGCAAAATTCTTCCAACTGTCAAAGTTCACCTTAAACATTGATCTCTAAATAAATTTATTGGCAACAAACCTCCCAAAAATTGGAAACACTTACAAGTTTCAATAAAATTCTTCATGTTGCTTAGTGATGGTGCCAAAAAGATGATTCGACTAAATTTGCTCATAATTATAAAAACTTACAATAAGTTTTAGTAAAATCCATAATTGTGCTAAGAGACACTAAAAACTTTTGACTAAACACCTTCATAACTAAAAAAATTAAAAAACAAGTTTTGGCAGAATCTATTGCGTTGTTTGGTGGTGCCAAAAATAGGATCCGACTAAACCTCTTCGTAGTTGAAAAAATCCACATCTAGTCTTAGCAACACCTACAAGCTACCAAATGAATGGTCACACTGGTATAGAAGTAAGGACCACCCACCTCAATGATTACAAACCGAGATACTGAATGATGGAACTAGTTGAATGACTGTACTAAAGGTGAATGGAGAGCTAGAAGCTTTGTTCGTTTGAATCAAGGTGATAAATGACCAACTTATGATTGATCCTATGACATTTTAAATTCATTTAGGTAAAAAGTAAAATCAATTATACAAAACTATAACACCGGCTACCTCAAAGTTTGTAGGATTGGATGACAAAAAAGACTAAACCGATGATACTTTCATATGGGTTCCAATCATGCGACAAATCAACTTCAAAATGTTCCAAAACTTCAACAAGGGAAAAAAAGTAACTAGGTCGTCCAAATCATATTTGTGAAAAAATAAAGATTTCATTGGGTTTAGGCATTAAAAATAAAAAAGACAAACAAAAAACTTGAAAATAAGATACTTTTCAGAAACATGACTTTTCCAAAAAGCTTATGAAAAACAACTTTCCAAATAATCCAATCGGGTCAGACTGTTGAGAAGAATTTGACATGGAGCTTTGCAACACTTGGCCTACTCTTGTTGTAGCTCTTGCGCGAATTTTTTTTATTAGAGAATGTTTTATCACGTACTCTATGCATTTGAATCAACAATTATCACTTGATTGTGATTTGGGGTTTTTTATTGCAAAATTAAGACTCCTAGACTTATCTCATGTTCATATTAAGGTTGGGCATGGGTTGGGTCAGGGACAGGTTTCCCAAAACCTAAACCCCAAAAAACTTGAACGAGGTTGTGAAACCAATCCTATCCCCACCCTATTCCCCTAATATTCCACCCCATCTTTGACCTAACCCAAAAATAAGGACCCATAGAAATTATTAACATGTAAAAATTATAAATTTTTATAAATAAAGGCTTTGAATCCTAATGTTTTTCTTCCTTAAATGCTCTAAATTAAACTTTTTTAATCTTTGTATGAAGGAAAAACTTCCGAGTCTTTATTTTTAAATAAGAGGTTATAAATGTCCACGTGAAAAGTGTTTTGAAACCAAAAAAATATTAAATACCCCGACTAAAGTTAAACAATTAAGTTTTTTTTTTTATTAAACCAAATGTCTTTTTAATATAAGAGTGGGGTATTATAGGTATACATCCTTGCAGGTCAAGTTCGGGGAAACCCATCCTCGACCCAAAACCTAATAGAATTTTATATCCGTCCCCATCCTCGCCCTGTAGGGTGGAAATGTAACCTCGTCCCCACATTCTAGATGGTCTTTTCTTGAGACTCTATCTCTCTTGTCGCATCCGATGAATGTTGTTAGGTTGCTCAGATGATGTGTTTCGTGACTTGAGCTGCTTGTTTTCTTCTTCAATGGACTATATGGATTGGATATTGCTGGTCTAATGATAACACTACTAGAATTATCTTTGGGGCTTTTGTACTACCAAAGTTTTTAAGTATTATTATCAAAATAATCTCAATTAAGGTCATAAAACCAATAATACAAAAAATAAAGGACAATTTTCAAATATAGTCAAGTAGATGGTGTGTTTTCAAACTCGACCAAATAGGGAGGATGCGTCCCGTCTATTGTGATAATAAAAAAAATAGTAAAAAAGGGGAAAAAGGGAATCTACCCTCTTTCATCCTTTACCATAGTAGCTATACTGGGCACCACATCTGCTATCTTATTTTTGACTTGTGATGTTGCTTGGTGGAGTTAGTTAACACGGCCACGCAAAAACAATTAGAAGACTCGTCTATTCAACATGCTCCAGAGTCCAGACGCATTAAACCGACGCAAGAGTAAATCGATAAATGAGCCGCCGGGCGCCAATTGGATCACGATCCCCCGACTCACCTTGTCCGCACATGCCACCTGAGTCTGCAGGTTTAGGCCACTCAATGTACCAAACTCAACAGAGGCCTCTGGGCAACGGAGCGTGCAGCGATCTCATATAAGAGGGGCAAGGGGCTGGCAGCACGTGGGGACGAACCGCGAGAGCCGAGAACGGCATCCGAGTTGATGCACGTCCCTTGACGCTTCTCCGCGTCTCATCTTCGCTGCGTTCCCAAATTCCGGTAGAAGGTGACTGGAGGAATGGAGGGCGCCGGGAGTTGGGATGCCATCGAGTGGACCAAGATCGAGGTTGGCCATTTTCGGGTTCCTTACTTGCCTCAAATTTTCGCCTTCGGGGTTTTCCGTTTTTATTGAATGGTGTTTTCTTCTAGATATCTGAATTGGTCTTTCTCTCTCTTTTCATTTTTGTAATTGTTGCAGCGTGTTGGAGGCTCGGTGTCCCATGGTATGACGGATTTTTTGTTGGAAAAGGAAGAAGTGATCGTTGAGGTAGGTTTTAAATTTCTATCTCGTTTAAGAGAATTTCGTTCCGCCTCTCTGTTCTTTTTGACTTTATGTTACGAAGGAGCGTTAATGGCTCAAATAGTTAAAAATGGCTAACAAGAATTATAATGGCTGTTAGTTTCTTATCGACTTGTTACTATTTACTTTATTTTATTTTTTCATTTATGGATATGAAGTGGAAATTTAGCAAAATTTTGTCACTTTATCGTCAAGAAAGGGCATAATATCCCACTACTGAAAGCATACTCTGCTTCTACCATGTTTTGATATCAGTAAAATGCTTGGCTGGGCAGCACTTTCCTCATCCTGTAATCGTGTTTCTGATAGTTTAGCTGAATCTAGTGTTGCCCTGCGATCTCTTGTTGTGGGTGGCAGGATTGCATTCGCTATTTAGGGGTTGGAGGTCTTTCCCTCAAGCCTCTTCATTTCCTTTTCTGTTTGTCATTTTTTTGCTCGCTCTCCCCCAACATCTTGATGTGACTTCTCATTTAGTGAGAACTCTTCAACTCAGAGTAGTTTTTCTAATCTACAGGAACTACCTAAATTGAGAAGGAAGAAAAATTATACAAGGAGACACCATTTATTATAGACAATTTAATCCACAGAAATGAGATTTTGTTTGAACTGGAATGGCTAATGTATTGAATTTTTGGAAGACTGCATGACTTAGAAAATTGTTTTCAGAATTGACATGTTGACAAGGATTTAGTTTGATGTGGCAATGAATCCACATTGGAAGGTTACAATGGTGGTTAAAATAGAGTTTAATTAGCATTTTACTTTTGAAGTTCGCAACATTTGCAGAGTTTGTTCCTTGTTATCCACATTTTCTAAATTCTTAAATTTGTACTCATCAAAAAGGGGAAAGTTTTTTTTATTAAATTTTGTTAAGCAGTGGAAGATTTTATTGTTACTTTAGGAAATACAAGAGAATGGTGATTAAGCTACAGTAGGAAGGAATCTCCAACCAGATGGAAAGGTCTAGTAGAGCTTTCCTTGGCTAATGTATCTGAGAGATTATTTGCAATATGAAGTGTATGCTCCCACGATACAATTAAGGAATTACATAAAACTTTGATTTCATCAAATATGTAATCGTCACCATGGGGGGGGGGCGTCCTTTCATCTAAATCTCTTTTTACTAGGCCTGGGGGCCCGGGGCTGAGAATAGCTTCAATATTTGAATTAGTGCTTTTGTTTCTACTTCAGCAAAGTTTTTTGTGCCAATTGGGCCTGAAAAATATAAGAAGTATGGAGCCACTCTGGTCTCTAACCATTCCAGTAATGTGGATCAGGTTACCCAATGAGCATCCATTAAAATTAATTTTGAGAAAGCCTGGAAAGGAGAGAGAGGGGTGGGGGGTAGGGAGTGGTGAAAATTCCTGAAAATGAGGGACTGCATGTGAGGGGAAAATGGGGCTACGAAGCTCCAGTGGTTTCTGATAATCGAGAGATGCAATAGAGGGAGGCCACTCAAGAAGGCTCCCTATGGTGAAGAAGATCTATTGAATGCTTTTTTGTTTCATTCTTTCCAAGTAGACTGCAAGGTGCAGCGGCCACAGTGCTCTCCTTGTTGATGGCAAGTTCCATGTATAACATTGTGTGATGAGATCAATTAAGGAGGAAGGGGAGCAGAACTGGATTCAAATGTTGAAAATTGCACTCTAAAATGTAAAGCTGAAGGAGCAGTGGATTTTTAGATGATCTAGAGTTTCATCTGGAGAGATGCAAAACATGCAATATAGGACACCCATGCCTTTGAAGTTCACCATAGGTATGGGCTTTCTTATGAGCTGCTGTCCCAATGAAATAGAGAGTTTTTTGACCGGAAAGTTTTGCTCAGAATATCAAAAGAGGGACCAAAAAACTGCTTATATAGAGATGCTATAGACAAGTAGCCAGAGGTGTCAATGGTCCACACTTTTTAATCACTGCCATCCCGTTTAAGGAATTGGGCATGCAATTTCTGCAGCAGGCCAGCAATGTCCTTTGATTCCTGGTCATTCAAGGCCATCCTGAACTAGAAAATCCTCTTTGTTCCTGAATCTCCAGTCCCTTTTATCTCATTTATGCAAATATCTTTACACTTGGTGTGACAATGTAGTTCTGGATACTGATCTTTAAGGGTGGAGTTTCCCTGTCACAAGTCTGTCTAGGAATGGACTTCGGTATCTGATGTGAGTCATAAACTGGTATTTTAGCTTAGCAATAGCACACCATTGGTTTGATGTTCTGTAAATTGGGATATCGGGTTGTACCTGACAAGGAGCTTGGTAGCCATATTGACTGTTCAGCACTCTTCTCTGCAGGAAAGATTTAGAAGTATCATCCCATTTAGCTAGCGGATAAATGGTACTCCTCTCAGGCACTCTACAATGAGAACTTTATCTGTAAGGCTTCTAATTGGTCAGCAACACTGGAAGGACAGGGAATGAGTGAAAGAAAGTAATTTGGTCTGCCTGCCAAATTAGATTAGGCGACCTCTTAATGGGCAAAGTTTTTTTATTCAGTTGTTATGAAGGATGATCTTCACGGAGAGGATACCTCTCTTTTTGAGCTTGTGAAATATCTGGTAATGCATAAAAATTTCTACAATAAGGGGAGGGTATGCCTCAATCTTTATAAGGGAGGGGAGGAATTCCCTAAGTGCAAGAGACTGATTGGAGATGCTGTCCTTTGCTAGTGAGTCTTAAATGCAGTTTTCAGCACACAAAGTGTGTTGCCATCTAACTTAGATAAGACTACAAATTTCAGTTATCTTGTCAAACAAATGCCAAAGCCTCAAAAGACTGTCAGAATTCTTTGTTAGTCAACAATTCCCAAGGGCTGAATCTCCTGCAGTGATGATCAGGCTGCAGAAATGTTGAGAGAAGAACTTGATTACTGAAAGAAGAGCCTTTGTCCCTGCCTCAGCTGAGTCACAAAAGTCCTGGTGGTCATGAGAAAGCTAAAAGAACTCGCCCAGCATGGTTCCTAATAACCCTCTAAACCAGGCCAGGGCTGCTCACTAAACTCCTGTCAAAGTTCATTCTGAGTCGATTTTAGGAGGAGGAGATCAGGCAGCGAGGCAAGGGGCGTGTGGTTCACACGGTTGATGATCAAAGCTCAGTTCCTGTACGTTACTGAGCTCAAAAGGGAGGAAGCACCAAAAGACATGGCCTTGGGAGAGAATGGAGTTAATGATGCCTTCAAATACCCCAAGGCATTGGAAACCATACCTCTTGATACCAACTAGGTGATAAAGCATGGAAAGAAAGCGTAAATATGCTTCCTCTTGAAACTTTTATGGTTGGGGTTGAAGGATTTGGGAGCATTGGAGAAAGTTGTGGAGGATGTGTTGGAGGGAAAATGAATCCAACTATTTTTGACAGGGGTATCACTCTTAGATTAGCTAATCAACTTTACAAAGAATACCAATTTTTTGAACTAATCACTTCCATAGTGCACAAATGTTTTTCAACTACGTCCTGCAGAAAGTATTAGCGGAATCTACTTGGCCTGCAGAAAGTGTATTATTGGTCATGGAAAGTATTAGTGGAATCTACTTGGCCTGCAGAAAGTGAATCTCCCTATTAAAGTTAATCCGTAGAATGAGAGAAAGTGAAACTCCACTCAAAGGAGCAAGGTTTAACTTCCTCTAAAGAATTTTTAAGAAAGATGAAGTAGGATAATGTTTTATCTTCCAACATAGCTTAGGTTTTCTAAATTTGAGGTCAGAAGATGATCTGACACTTGGCTGTATAGGGGAGCTCAATTTTTCTGTATCACGATGACCTCATGTTCAGAAAGTGTGCTGGCCATCCTCTTGGAAGATGAGGAGTACCATGGTTTCCGTTGTACTCATGCACCCTGTTGAGATTGACATGGCAGAAGTTCGTCAGTCATTATGTGCTTGTTTTGGCAGGTAGATTAAGGGTATTTTGACACTGCACTTTTTGATATTTTATCCCACAGGACAGTAGAAAGCATATTAGGTGGAATTTGAAAAATTGGCTAAAGGGGTTGAGGGTGGACCAAGAAGGCTTTGATTGGTTTCATCTTTAGTGGCCTCAAAGACGTAATTGGTGCTGAAGTTAGGATATTTCAACCTGCTAGCATGGTACTGGCTGTGCCTTAGCGAGAATGCTGAAAATTATACTTCAGTTTCCATAGGAAAGAGGATAAGTTCTCTTGAAAAATTTAGTGAACAAAGCAGTAGATTTTACAAGCCCATAACCAGATTGGGAGTTTTTGTTCTTTGGTAGTGGATAGTTATTTTTTTGAAATATCCATGGGCTTTATTGCCTAAAAGCCTAAAGAAGTACGAAAAAATGCGAAGGTAGCAACCCTGATGTACAAGGAAAGGAGTTTCCCACCACAAGGAAGGGAGAGGAACTCTTGGTAGGCTATTGGAAGATTGCATAGTGTGTTATCGAGATACATCAGGAGAGATACTAAGGGGTTTTAATTTCTTCAAATACATTATATTGTCTCTCTCAAAATCTCACTTCTACTATACACACGGTCACAAACACCCACCTCCCAAAGCTTGGAAAGTTATTAATCTCATGCTGCGTTGGTCACATCGTTTTGGCTCTATGGAAAGAAAAGAATAACAAGAAGTTCAATAGAAAATATCTTCCAAATAATATTTTAAGCAACAAAATTGTTGGGCAAGTTACCCCTAGGATTCTTATGAGAAAAGAATTTAAAAATTTCAAAGGAGTAAACTTACGAGGAAATTGGCAACTTGTAGTGGCAATGTCTCACCCTCCCCACCCTCCGGCCATGAAAACTTGGTCTCCTCCTTCGGTAGGCCATTTCAAATTAAATGTCGATGGAAGCGCTTTGGGTTGTCCTGGCCCTGCAGGATATGGAGGGGTTATCCATGACGATAAAGGAAACCTTCTCCTTTCTTTTTTGGGGCTAATTGGTGAATCGGACTCGACATCTGCCGAGTTATCTGGTTTATTTAATGGATTAAATCTTTTTCATCAACGGATGGTAGGTCCTCTTTACGTCGAAGGCGATTCAAAAGTTGTCGTCAATTGGTGCAAGAAGTCTTGCAAACTTCCTTGGCGGCACTAGTATCTTTTTGAGGATATATGTAATTTAATTTCTCAATTGCAATGTAGTTGGAATTATATTCCTAGATCTGCTAATCATTTAACAGATAATCAGGCTAAATTAGGTGTTTTCCTTCAACATCTTGTTGTGGAGGAAGGCTTTGTACAGTAAGGTATGTATATTTATTTTTTTCAGTAATACATTCACACCATTCTCTAAAAAAAAAAACACTTGTGGAGTCCCCTTCTATGAGCACTGACCTTGAGAAATGCTGATGGAAAATTTTGACACCTTGAGGCTTTCTGCTTCTGCTGAGGACCTGAGAAGGTAAGCAGCACTGGGCCCTCATGATTTTTGACAACCCTGCCGAGTTTGTGGATGGTTATGTCCAGCTAGTTTCACAAGCAAAAGGGCTCCCTTGGCATCCAATTACTTTTTAGAATGAGATTTGTCAGATTTGTGGTTGTATTAATTTGTTATGTTCTTTGTATTATTTTTTTTCTTCTTTTGTTTGTCTGCTGCTGGCCTTGTTGGTTTTGTTTGTATTCCTTGTGTTTCTACTTATTTTTTATTGAAATTCTCAACATTAAAGAAAATGGTGATCACATGTAACTAGTGTAGCAACTAATGCATACCATTCTACCCTTTGAGTGACCAATGCATCAGGATTCCCCTGCTCTGAAAGATCCAACATCTCTCTCTATCTTATGATAGGTACACGCCATTGTGGTCCTTTCAGATATGGGTCTCTTTCCTCTTCTGTGAACTACTCCTAGTTAATGTGCAAAGCTTAGATAATGCAATCAGATTTGGAGTTATCACTGTAAATTGTTTTTGAGAAAGTATTATTTTATTAACAAAACAAAACTACAAAAGCACAAGGGAGCAAACCCTTAACAACAAGGGATTGGAGGGAAGCTCCCTGCTTAGCAAGAACATTAACAACAAAATTTGCAGATCTCGGAATGTTAGACCAAGTACAATTAAAATGAAAGACAATATCCATAATCTCATAGTACACATCCCAATGGCGCCAATGAGGGGCAGGAGCATGAGCACACCAGCCAATCACCACCTTAGAGTTCCCTTCGATATGGAGAGGACCTCTTTAGTGATCACGAAATTTACGAACCCCGTTAAGGAGGCCAAGGAACTCAGCAGTCGTCGAGTCAGCAGTTCCCAAAGGGTCAACAAAAGAGATGATTTGGTTGCCTGAAGAATCATGAATGACGCCACCAAACCCGACATTTCCAAGATTACAAAGCGAGGAACCATTGAAGTTGAGTTTAAGAAGACCAAGATGGGGAGGCAACCACTCTTGGTTGAGGGTCTCAAGTGAGCATGCAAACGAGCAAGGCTATGCCAGTTGTCCCAAATTGAAGAACCCAAGAAAGAGGAGAAAGCCTTCTTGATGACTAGCCAAGAGGAAATGTGCCCAAAAATAATATTAGAGACTCTCTCCATAGACTCAAACTTGCCCTTGAAGCATTTGCAGTTCCTCTCGATCTAAAGACCCCACGGGATGTAGGCGGCACAAGTGGAGATCAGCATCTTGCCCAATCTGGGCACGACAATGCCAAGGAGCATCCATCTGGCAGCAACCTTATCACTGTAAATTTTGAAAATCTTTTCTAGTTAAAGCCCACCTTTTGCATGCTCTTCTTTCAAATTTCTCCACGTTCCCTCTTTGGGCCTCTTTTTTATTGCAATGAGAAAAGCAATTACATTATGGGAGCTACATGAAGAGGAAAACTGCAAAGATGCTAAGGTACAAGACTGGGAACTTTCTTGGAAAAGATAAAACATTGTATCTAAAACAATAAAATGGGGAGTGAGGTGTTGACAATGAGGTGTTGGCAGGTAATTACTTCCCTAGCCAAGATATATTTTTTTCCCTTGGTGCTCCTAGGGATGTGCAGCCATATAATAGTTACAGCTGTTTCTTCTATCTCATCGAATAAAAAAACAAGGTCGGAAGTTCTTGTTCGTAGCAGCCCAAGTAATAACTGTAGCTGAGTTCTCGTCCACAACAAGGGGTGTGGAAAATCTGCTGGAAAAGAGTTTCAGGCCTTGGAGGAGGGCTTTTGAAGTTGTTTGATCAAATATGGTATTGAAGGACAAGGGAAACACAATTGTAGACAGACACAAGGGTATATGCACTCCAGTTATTTCTATAGAATGGAAATTGGAGGAAGATATTTTCATCTCTGTTGCAAACTAATATGCTTTTCAGTGGTTTTTTTTGTTGTTTGTGAGAAGGCAGTGAATATCTTTCAAGCTCTTCAGTTGCACGAGACACTTAGCAGTAATTAGTGAGATTAAGGAAGAAATTTTTTTGGAGGCTTGAAGCTTATGTTGAAGAGGCTCTTGCCTCGTGTCTCCTCCCTATTTCACCTTAGTTGGTTGCTAAAGTGAACTGATATTCTTGCTGGCTCTCGCAAAGCGAAGCTGAATAGCTGATTGGTGACACCTTGCTGCAAGCATATTTCTCCCCGTAACCCCATCTTTTGCTCATCCACTTCTTGTTGTAGTAAATAAATTTTCTTCAATATATGTGATCATTCCGGGAGAAGTTCCCTTCTTTTTCCTTTTTTTTCTGTTTTAGAGTATTGCTCCATCAGTTGATGCCAAGTACTCTTTTTCAGACCAGGCTGTGATGATGATGATGATTAGTATAGTGTATGAGACTGATCGGTAGCTGTCAACAACATAGCGTCACCCACTGCTCTCATTAGGGCCTTTAAATTTTCTTTGTAGTTTCATTTACAAAAGGAGACTAATCCTGAGAATGCCATTGCTGTCTGTCTTCCCTAGCATTTTGGAAGAGATTCAATTGATAATTGTGTTTGTGTTGAGATTATCTGTTAATTTTTATGCTGGGATATTCTTAACATGAAAATAATTTATTAGAAGTATTCCTCTGACGTATTCCCTTACTGTTGAATTTTCTTTCCAGGGCTACGGAGTTGTGCTTGTGAATACTGATGATGCAGGTACCTTGTTAGTCACCAACTTTCGACTACTTTTTGTGGTAAGCAATACAAATATAACATTAGAGTTCAATTTTTTTTTCCAGATATTCAAGAGTCTTACCCTTCTTATACTGGATATTTTTTTGAGGACGTTCAGTAAAATTTGTCATGGGTATGTGTTTCTTAAAACCTATATGAGAAGGAAAAAGTTATATTACAAAGGTATAGAATATTCTATCTTATTCATTAGAGTCAGTTCACATGCTGATACTATGGTTCCAGTCGTGATATTTGGACTTATCATAGTTATCACTATTGAACAAGCATTGTGTATTTGTATGTTGGGGACAAATTTGGGAAGAGCCATTATTCATGCTTCTAAAAATTGAAGCATTCTTTTGGTAATTTGCAAATGCTGCTGCTTCCAAGCCACCTTTTTCTACTCTTGTTCTGGGTAAGTTTCTTTACATTTCTTCAATAAAAACATCCCCTTTCAAAAGGGAACATGAAATAATTATTTGATGGTAACAAGATTAGAAACTACTTTATGTATCCTTTGGATACCAAAGTTATTGTTGAGCGGGAAAAATCTCACATAGATAAATGTTAAAAAATGTTATTGGGTTATAAAATTGAGTAATAGGTCTCTTAAGTGACTAGTCATTTTGGGAAAGAACTGGACTCAACCAACAATGGTATCAGAGAAGGACATCTTTGTGGCTAGGGCCCAGTTTGGGCTCCGTTGGGAGTTTGTGCTCCATTGAGGAGTTTGTGGTCACATCACAGGCCCGTTAGGTGTAGCTTGGACGTGAGGGGGAGTGTTGAGTGGGAAAAGTGTCACATTAAATAAATGTTAGGACTTGTTATTTGGTTATAAAATTGAGCAATATGCCCTTTAAGTCAAGTGGTTAGTCATTTTGGGATAGAATCCGACTCACTCTTATGGTTATGATGAGTGACTTGTGCTATTTGATTGTGTACATGACATAATTGTAAGTTGCAAAAATTTGTTTATTGCCATTCAGAATGATACAAATGCATTTGCTTTAGCGATAATGTCTTTGAAGTTTTCATGTGCCTGAATTTTGCTATGTTTGTGCTATATGGAGTTACATATTTTTGCAGTTTAGCTAGGCATCTTTGACTTTTTTCTTATTGGTGGATTCTTGTGTTTATTTCATTATATTGTGCAAAAATTTTAGAATGGTTTGTTGTCTTGATGAATAACTCCCTTGGAAACATAACAGCTAAAGAAAAAAAACTCTATTGAAATGTAAATATTGGACTATGTAGCTTTATATCTATTTACTAATTTGTTTGTTGTTTTTAGCATAATAACTTGTAGCTGTAAATAATTCCTTTATTTCTACACTTAGTTCTAATATCACGTCTTTAATGATTTTTTACAATGCTTTGATTTTAAATAGGGATGTACAGCATGTTTCTTGTCATTAAGGGCCTGAAATCTTTGTTTTCTATTTTACAGAGTGAACGATCCAGAAACATTATTCCTTTAGGCACTATACCACTAGCAACCATTGAGAGGTTCGGCAAACAAGTGGGTGATTTTAATTATTTCTCAGTTTTACTGCAAGTAAAATAAATTTTCAAGTAAGGGAAAATGTTATTTTGGTCCTTGAGGCTGAATTTGAATCGTAGGTCATGAAGGTTCAGCCAACTACTCGTCAGTTTGATAAGACTCCACCACGCCGACTTCTCCAGGTTATTGGTATGTTCTTATGACTACTGAATAATTTTCTAACCTTGTAATGTTTCTTTTTTTGTTACAATTTGTTTGATTTGGTGGATGCAATACTTTTTTTTGAAATAGTGTTGAGTTATATATATATATTTGAATGAAGATGTATAAGCTATTAAAAAGGAAATTACAATACCTTGCTAAAGGGCCTTCCTCCACAACAAGGAGTTGGAGTGAAACGCCTAATTTAGCTTGAGCATCAACTAAATGATTAGCTAATCTAAGAATATACTTCCAATTACAATTTAAAGAAGGGGTTAAATTACATTTATCATAAAACATGTACCAATGCCGCCAGGGAGGATGTTCTGTCTTTGCACATCAATTGATGACGATTTTTGAGTCTCCTTCAATGCAAAGGGGCCCAGTAAGACGACTTTTGAAAATTCAAAGTCCATTTAGTAATTTGGATAGATCAACAGTGGTTGAATCTGAATTTCCAATAGGCCCAACAAAAGAAAAAAGAAGAACACCGCTTCCGTCATGAACGACGCCACCAAAACCCGCTGGACCTGGACATCCAAAAGCGTTTCCGTCAAAATTCAATTTATAGTGGCCCATTGGGGGAGGGGACCAAATTGCCATAAACAGGGGACGAGGTGGATAAGACGTACCATCAATTATTCGCCAGTTCTCATGAAAGTTAGATCCATTTTGATTTCTGAATTCCTTACGCAGAAGGATCCACGCAGTGACTTGACCAATAATTTTTTCAACCAATGTATTTGCAGGAATAGATTTTAGATTGAATTTGCGATTATTCCTTTCTTTCCATAATGCCCAAATGAGATGCCCAACACAGCAAGAGATTAATAATTTTCCGAGTTTTGGGAGGCTAACATTAGTAACTGAGAGGATGGTAGATGAGAGATTTTGAGAGAGGCAGTAGTGGAGACCGATTTTGTTGAGGAGGCTGGTCCACACAAAATGGGCATAATTGCAATGTAAAAGGATATGGGTAGCTGTTTCTAGGGAAGTTTGGTAGAAGGGGGCATAAAGGGTTTGGGATGTGGGTACCTCTCCGGATTAGGAAATTTGATGTAACAATTTTATTCCTACATGCGGACCAAATAAAAAATTTAGCACGAGGGGGAGCAAGCAAGGTCCATGCAATGGCAGCAGGATGTTTGGTTTGTGGAAGGTTGGGGCAGCACAGGAAGTTGTAAGCAGAAGAAGTTGAGAAATTACCTTGCGTGCACGACGTCCAAATAAGAGTATCAGGCACATTTTTGAGACTTACCGAGGAAAGAATGGTGATGAGGTCGGATGTCACCAAGGCCTTAGAATCTGAAAGTGATCTTCGGAGATTTAAGTTCCATTCTCCAGAATCAGTTCGCTGGTCCAAGATAGATGCTTCAATATTTCTTGCCAAGTTAGAAATCAAGTTGTGGCTGATGTCGATGTTGTGGATGCCGGTCCACCAGTCTGACCAAAATCGTGTTACAATACCCATGCCAGAGTAACATTTTACAGCCGTTTTGAATGCAGGTAACAATATTACAATATTTTTCCACACTAGGGACATCCTATTACATCTCCCACCCTCAGTCCACCAACCCAATAATTTATTTGCTTTAGTAGCAACCGATTTCCTCCAAATCAATTCCGGATATAAGTTAAACTTCCAAATCTATTTAAGTAAAAGTGTGGAATTTGTGGTAGCTGTATCATGGATCCTGAGTCCACTGAGATTTTTTGATTTACATACCTCAGCCCATTTCACAAGGCTATATTTCCTTTCGTCGTTTGGTCCTCCCCACAGGAATCTCCTTTTGAGCAGTTCAATTTTGTTGCGAACAGGAGCAGGGCATCGATATAGGGAAAGGAAATAAGAAGGGATACCGTGTAGGCAAGACTTAAATAAGAACTAATTTACCTGCCTTAGATAAAAATCTTCCTCTTTAGGATGCCAGGTGGCCCTCCAAACGCTCAATAACAAGATGCCAAGAGCTTTTGGAAGGCAAAGTAGGTGACAAAGGTAAGCCCATATATATTCAGGGAGGCGTTGCAATTTTACATCCCAGATAATGAGCCATGGAATTTAACACATTAGGATCATTATTAAAGCCAACAATTGAGGATTTTGTCCAACTTACCTTTTGACCAGAGGAGAGTTTTGTCAAAAAGTTGGTCAATTAGTTTCCAGTTCACATGATCAAAAGCTTTTTCAAAATAGAGTTTTTGGACAAATCTGGGCATATTGGATTTTTTGAAAGAGCCCAAGAGTTCATGTGCGGCCATGGCTGAATCAAGGATATTTCAACCACGAATAAAAGCACATTGACTAGGGCTGATGATTTTGGGAAGGAAAGATCTGAGTCGATTGGCAAGAATTCGACCAATGATTTTGTAAAAATTTGTGGTGAGGCTGATAGGTCGGTAGTCTTGGGGCACGACAGAGTTTACTTTTTTTGGAAGAAGTGCAATGAAAGAAGCATCCACAGCTTTGTGAGTGGAACCGACTTGATGAAAATTTTGAACAAATGCATATACATCATTTTTGACAACCTCCCAAAATTTGTGATAGAACTCACCGTTGAAGCCATCAGGACCAAGAGCTTTATCATTCGGAATGCCAAGAGAGGCAAGATCGATTTCCTCAGTACTGAATGGTCATTCTAGGAAGTCTGCATCCGAAGAGGAAATACGCTTATAATCAAGCTGGTAGAGCGTAGGACGGTTGAAGCTTTCCTCTGAATAAATATCTGTGAAGAACTTCACAAGAAAGTTAGCAATGGAGGGGCTATCTGTGATCACCTGATCCCCATGACAAAGAGATGTGATACGATTAGCCCTCCTTCTGGCCGAGGCAATAGCATGAAATTTTTTTGTATTTCCATCCCCCTTGGCCAACCAGTGAAATCTGGCTCGCTGTTTCCAGTACAAGGTATCATTTCGTAGAAGATTTGGTAAATCAAGATTTAAATTGTTTATGAGAATTAGATCAGGGCAAGAAAGGGACCTTTGCTCTTCGAGGAGATCCAACTTTGATAAGCGGTGGCAGATCAAATTATTCTGAGAAATAGCAGTAGCGCGCTGATTGAGAGACCATAGGTGGATCTTCGCCTTCAGAGCTTTGAGTTTTAGGGGGAGCGCCCAACTTGGGTTAGGGCATTGAGAGAGTTCTTGCCACCATCTAGCAAGATTGGAGATGAAGGATTCTGAAAGGATCCAAGAGTTCTCGAATCGAAACGGAGATCGGCCCCAAGTAGGGGGATGAGTGTTGATTTGAATTGGCCAATGATTAGAACCAATTTTATTGAGGACTTGGCCAGTGGTGTTGGGAAAATTTTGGAGCCACTCATTGTTGGCAAGGAAATGATCAAGTTTGGAGAGAACAGGGGGGTTCTGGCCGTTAGACCATGTGATTTTTTTCTAGAGAGAGGTATTTCGGATAGTTCGACGCTATTGACGAGATCCGAGAAGGCTTGCATAGTGGAGGTGGTTCAAATGGCAGGAGGACATTTTTTGGAATATTGAAGGATGGCATTGAAATCCCCAGCTAGGCGCCAGGGCAAGTCCCAGAGTTGGACAAGGAGGAGGATTTCTTCCCAAAAGGAGGCGTGGTTACTATGACGGGTTGGTCCATAGATGCCAGCTAGAGCCCAAGATATCCTTAAGGAGCGGTCACGAAAATGTATACCAATGGAGAAAAGACCAAGATGGGAGAGAGTGATTTCAACAGAGTTTGGGTTTTAGAGGTCAAGAATACCTCTAGAATGCCCAATCGCATCAACTTTTGCTCATTCAGGGTTAGAATCATGCCAAAGTTCCCGATCAACAAAATTATCAAAAGATTGTAGTTTGGTTTCAACCAATATTACAATGTTTGGCTTACATTCAAAAAGGGCTACCTTGATGATTGCACGTTTCGAGCACGAGCCGATTCCTGTGACGTTCCAAGAAAGAACAATCATTTAGGGGCGGGTGGGGGGAGATCCTCCTTTGGGCATTGGAGACTATCATGGAAAAATTTTCAGAATTCCCACGCTAACTTTGTTATTTCCTCGAATTCCTGCGGAGGGAACTCGTGGTCTTGCTCTTTGACGAATTGGATGAAGTCCATTTGGGCATCAGTCTGAGCGATTTGAGAGAAGTTGGCCAGATACTCTGGTTTTGGGGGGAGAGATGTGAGCGGAGGGCTTGCTAGATTGTTTAGTTTTGGCGGGCTATTTTTTTTTTCTTTGTTGTTCTTCTTTTTTTTGGAATATGTGTGAGCGGGTGATGGGAGGTTTCTTCTTTAGAGTTTTTTGGGAGTATGTGAGAGTAGAGGGGGGGATGGGTTTTTTGCCTTTGGAACTTGAGGGGGTGATGGGAGCTGAGTTATATTAAAAGGCTCAAATGAGCAAGATTACAAGGAGGGGGAACCGTGAGAGATTGCTGGGAAGTTTCAAATTTAGTTAGCCTATCAGCCAAAGAATTGGCTGACCTAGGAATGTGATTCCAAGTGCAAGTAATTGAAGATACAATATCTGCAATAGATGAAATAATTGGCCAATGCCACCAAGGGGGGGAGGCTGAACTTTAGCAGCAACTGATGACCACTTTAGAGTCTCCCTGAATCAGTAGCTTCCCTTGAAAGATGGTCTTTGAAAATCTTCAAACCAAAATGAAGAGCAGTCATCTCTGTAGTGTTGGAATCCGCAATACCTACTAGCCCAACATAGGAAATAATGTCTCTCCTCTATGATTTCTGCATCTGCACTGACCGGTCTGGGGCATCCCATAACACTACTGTCGAAGTTCAGTTTTATGCAATCACTAGGGGGAGGCTCCCACTCATCCATGATCAAAATCTTCTAGGGACCTGCCATATGGGCCAAAAGACACCAATTCCATCAAAGGGAGACACCGGCTCGGGGAGCAAATTCTTTTCTGGTGTGGAGCCAGCTGGAACGGCGCAAGCGACTGTACTATCCAGATTGCTGAACTTGGTATTGAATCTCTGATTATTTCTCTTGAGCCATAGACACCAAGGGATGTGAGCAAGGCATGCAAAGGGGAGAAGCTAACCAATATTAGGCAAGCAATTCTCTCTTGTTTGTGGGTCGTGTTGTCTTTTGTTTGTTGTTCTATTTCCATTAATTCTTTTGCTTTATTTGTTGTTTCATGTATTAACAACTAAGGTATAAGGTTCTTAGTTACACACATCCCTGCACATGTGCACATAGGAGCACACACTTACACACACATGCAGACACATCTTTTCTCTGGAGGGACTTGAAACCAAAATTTCACATTAGAAATCTCCCCATGTGGCCTTTGAGGCCAAATTCCAATCCGCAATTATTTTCTACTCAATTGTCGTATGGTGAATTTTGAGAGCCTTTACCTGTAAAAAGTGTCTTGGGGTCGGTAGAACATATCTTGTGAAGCTTTACTTGTCCAAGGCGTGAGAGAGGAGGGGGGAGTTTGTCCATGAAAAATTACATAAAAGTGACTAAAGTAAGATGCAGCAAACAATAGACCTGTTTGTTATTAATTATCTTGCTCAAATTTGTGTTTCTTGTAGTTCTGGCATTTCTCAGTTATGAAGAACTTTTTATTTTCTTGAAAATAACAAGAATTTTAAAGAAGGCTACTCAACATTTTCAAAAAACAAAAAGGCTCCTCATCTTAAGAGGAAGAGCTAATTATAATGTTTAAGATGAAATCCTCACTCTTCTTAAAAAAAAGAACTAATCGATATTTCCATTCCTATAAACACAAATCTTGATTTTGATTCTTTATTAAAAATTTACTCATACATGTACATTCATCATTGCGTCTAGTTCATTTGTTTATTGCTGCTTTTCAGGTAAAGACATGAGAATAATTGTATTTGGATTTCGGCCCCGGACTAAACAGGTGATTTTTATTTTTTAAATCATTACTACAAATTTTTTTATAAATATGGTGATATTTTATTTTTTTAAATGAAGATGTATAAACTATTAAAAGAGGGAGAAAGAATACAAACCTAACTAAAAGGGCCTTCCTCCACAACAGGTGTTAGATTGAAACGCCCAGTTTAGCCCGAATGTCTGCCAAATGATTGGCAAACCTAGGGATGTGCTTCCAATTACAGTTTAGAGGAGAAATTAAATTACATATACCAAAAAACATATCCTAATGCCTCCAGGGAGGAGGGGTTGATTTTTGCACACTAGTCGATGACAATTTTAGAGTCGTCTTCAATAAAGAGGGGGTCCACGAGATGGTTTTGGAAGATCTGAAGCCCATTGAGCAATCCGGAGAGCTCTGCAATGATAGAATCAGAGATTCCAAGTGGCCCAACGAAGGAGAAAAGGAGGTGACCATTTCCATCATGGATTACTCCGCCAAAACCCGCAGGACCGGGACAGCCAAATGCGCCGTAATCAAAATTTAGTTTATAGTGGCCCACCGGAGGGGGAGCCCAAATTGCCATTATTGGAGGACGAGAAGGATGCGTTGTACCAGCTACCAACAGCCAGTTCCCTCTAATATTAGAGCCGCTGAAGTTGCTAAATTCATTAACATAGGCCAAGAACAAAAGGGTCAAAACCCAAGGGGAAGGGAGTAATACAAGGCCTAGACACACCAGATTTTACTAAATCATTAGCGAGATGATTAGCTGATCTGAGTACATGTTCCAACTAACATCAAATCACGTTATAAATGAACAACTTCATCACAACAATGCTTATGTTACCAAATAGGGAATGAAGATCCTGAAAACCAAGAGTTGAAATTGGAAGAATGACCCTAAAAAAGAAAAAGTGGAGAACAACAATCATAATATTAACAGGAACAACAAAAATCATGATAGTAATTGTCAAATATTTAGTAATGGAGGCTGAATGGCGTCTGCCTTATTGCCTCCTTTGTCTTTGCCTTTTTTTATTTAATAAGATTACGCCTTTAAAACCAAGAAAAGAAAAGTAGGAAGAATGTGAAATTGAACAATGAGAATGAGAGCATTCGTTTCCTGATGGTTAAATGTGTATTTATATGTGTATCAATCTCCTGTTTTCCTTCTCAATAACTATCAAGCAGAATTACAAATTTGCCTATATGCTTGCATGCTAAACACGAGAAACTTCTGTCGGATTTTTTTTTGTGAATCGACTTACATTGAATCATTAAAGCATTTAACTGTTCAGAAGCAGCTGCTGTTCCATATTGGAAAAAAAAAATAAAACAGTTCAGCAGTTGCTGTTCCTTAGAAGCCTCTTTTACTTTGTTTGGGTGCATTGGAGAGGTTTTCTTGTTCTCTTCTTGATGGAAGCAGCTGCACGTTGTGCTTCATTGTCCCTTTAGCTTTTCAATTTGTTTTACTGTTTAATGAAATCTTCATTTGAAATTTAGACATCCTCTATTTTGAATTTAAACTCCATAGGGGCAAGATAAGGTCCAATGCCACCTTCGTGCTGACGGCATAAGTGTCCCTCATGGTACTGATCCCTTGCCCTATGCTTGCATGCTGTCCTACACGTGTGCTGGTGTTGCATGCATGGTCCTCTCCTCTGATGTTGTCCCACTGGTGTGTGTCCAACCCCGTTTGAGGCCCCAAGGCATGCAAATGTGCGGGCAGCTCTAACCCCATGACACCTAGACTTACACAAGGAATCTTACTCTTTGTGAGCAAAATCCTTTGTAAACATCTCTTGACTTTTTGTGAGCCCCCCCCCCCCCCCCCCCCCCCCCCCCCTCCCGTTTTTACAGAAGCACAAAAAAAGGGGGGGGCTCCTCCTTGTTGCTGTCAAATGGAAGGGAAGGGGGGTGAGTCCTCTCCTGGTTTGCATTGCGTGCTTCCTTATACAGTGTGACAAGTGACCCGGCTGAACTGATTGGGTCAGCCGGTTCACCTGTTGAACCTGGCGACCCAGCCTGGTCAGCAGGGTTTTGACCAACCTTATAGTTTCTGCTTGTATTGACTCAGATAAGGCAATGAGTCTGGTAGTACCTGGTTCAAACCAGTCAGTCGGTCCGATAGCATGATTGTTTTTTTTCCATGTTCTTAAGGAATTTTATTTTATTTTTACAAATTCTTTTCAAAAAGAGAGTTTCCTCAAGAAAACCTTTCCAAATAATTTATTCTCTGACCAACCCTTTCCTCTTTTAAGTGTGAGTCTCATAATCCTTGTTGGTGTAAGGACTGTTGTTTTCTATAGAGAACCTAAACGTGGTTACATTTAATTCTTATAGAGGCATACTGTGCTTGATGCACTCTGGCGGTGGACGAGACCACTGCGTCTGTGGGATCTTTATACTTTTCAATGTGGACCTTCCAGATTTAATAACAGCAATCAAAAATTGCGCTTGCTAAATGAGTACTGTCGCCTACTTGGAAAAGGCTCATATGATGTACCAAGTAGTGCCCTGGAAGATGGGTCCTTTTCAATTTCAAATGAATGGTGGAGAGTAAGTGGAGTAAATTCAAACTATACAATGTGCTCTACTTATCCATTTGCCTTGATCGTTCCAAAATGTATCAGGTATGCAGTTGCAGTATCTTTCTTAATGTTTGTTTTTTGCCTGAATTATTTTAGGTGATCATGGTCTTCATATTATTTTGGTCATACTAACTTAAATTGATATTCTTGGTTGGCTGATACCAGTGATGAAGATGTAAGACAGGCTTCTACTTTTCGTGCTAGGTACCGGTTGCCTGTAATTTCATGGTGTAATCCAGGTGTGTACTTCGGCTTTCTGGTGTAGCATGAGTTTCATAAGTGAGCCTCTGGTTGATTAAATGAAATAGCCATTCCATTATCAAACTACTAAATTTTAATAATTTTGCAGGCACTGGAGCAGTCCTTGCACGTTCATCGCAACCTTTGGTTGGTCTGATGATGAATACAAGGAGGTAGGGTATTTCCTTTTTTCATCTTCTCCTGTCTCTCTTCCTTCCACAACACTACCCCCTTTTCAACTGCTGAGTTATGCATGAGATCTCGAGATCTCTTTGATTGGTTCAGTTTTTGGTGGAGTTTGTACTTTTTTTTTTTTTTAAATGAGTGGAGTTTGTACTTACTACCTTGTTCTGCAGCAATGCTGATGAAAAACTTGTTGCTGCACTTTGCACTCAAGTTGCTGATGAGAAGGTTTCTCGAAGGTATGCACTAGTTCTCTTACGTATGTTTTCTTGGTGTTATTAGTTTTCACTTTATGACTTATTCAGTTAGATAACCAAGCTTGACCTTTTGCTGCTTCAACATTCCATTGAATGGTCTGCAGCAGTATTGAACAGACCTTTAGTATGATTTATATTTCTTGTTTGTCATTACCAATTATTTGTTCTAATCATCTTATTGAACAGTATTGAATGGTTTTTACTTCTGTTTTTCTTAGGAAGCTTTGCATTGCTGATGCAAGGCCAAGGAAGAATGCTCTAGCTAATGGAGCAATGGGAGGTGGTTCTGAGTCATCTTCTAATTATTTTCAGTCTGAGGTCTGTTATTGGTTTAACTGCTACTGTTTGCATCCGCAGTTTGCTGCTGAAATCCTTATTAACTTTCTAAGTTCTATCGTTTGTAGGTTGTTTTCTTTGGAATAGACAATATTCATGCCATGAGGGATAGCCTTGCTCGACTTCGGGAGTATCTTGATACCCATGGTGCCAAGTCTTCTGATGGAATGTCCTCATTTTTGGTCAGCTTTTGCATTGTATTCTCTTGAAATTTCATTAATATGTGACACTGTTTCTTTTGTTGAGAAAGGCATCATTGGATGCTATTTAACAGACATCTGGACGACAAGGTAAAAGTGAGTTTATTGCTTTGATTACAGAGAAATGGGGGCTGGACTTGGGGTGGAGGGAACTTGAGTAGCATGTCTGCTTCTGTCTCTACCCTTGGAGACAGTGGATGGTTAATCCATGTCCAGAGCATTCTAGCTGGCTCAGCATGGATTGCTGCTCGGGTTGCAAAGGAATCATCTTCTGTGCTTGTACATTGCAGGTAGATTCCAAATAACTAGTGCCATGGTTAAATGCCTTTCTTTCTAGGTTTGTCTTTTTTTTTTTGCTCCATTTGTTCCTGTTAATAGAGATCATCTCTGCTTTGTTTGCAAAAGAAAACTGGTTCTAGCACTTATTTGTTCCTGTTAATAGAGATCATCTCTGCTTTGTTTGCAAAAGAAAACTGGTTCTAGCACTTATTTGCAGAAGATCTAAAATTTTCATTCAACCTCTGAAAAGTTCTCATACATTATGTTAGGTTGAGGTTGAGCAGAGTGGGGCCATGCTTGTTCATTTATGTTTTTTGTGGTTAAAATATTGAGTTGTAAGATTGGGCTTACCCTAAATAGCGATCAAGAGCTTGAGACATGGTTTTGTGCAACCATGCATGCCTACGTTTTTGCTTTGTTTGAAGGACTTGCTTGGCTTGGGCTTCATTTAGGCTTGATCACAGTTAATAGGACTCTTAAATTTTTTTTAGAAATATCTGTTGCCTTCCATAGTTCATCAAAAGGTTTTGGTGCTAGTTTCTACTGCACTTGATTTTTCAAATTTACTGTTTAACCAATGTATATTCGTTCTTATGTATGTACATATACACATACATTTATATTTATTTTGTGATTTTTCTTGAAACAACTTTTACTTGATGAAGGGAGAAAGTATTAGACTAAGTATCTGAGTTGCATAGGATGTATTCTGAGTTTCATCTTTTAACTATTCCTCAATTAGCGTAGCTGATTTTTATGTCTTAACTGTAATACTTGTTAACTGTTCTCTTTGTGAGATTCAAACATTTGCTCCATCCTTAGCAGTTTCTTATATTCTAAACCAATGGGTTCCCAAGTATGATATATTGAAGATTTCCTGGGTTTTTTTGGTTCCAGCTGCTATAAGAGAATCTTTTTCCTTGATAGTTGATTAAAAATGTGATATAAGAGGTGTAGATACGTATGATATATTGAAGAGTCAATCTCCTGGGTTTTTTTGGTTCCAGCTGCTATAAGAGAATCTTTTTCCTTGATAGTTGATTAAAAATGTGATATAAGAGCTACATAATATTTATATATGCCAAACATTTTTTTATTCTTGCTTGGAGTTGGACTTGGTGTTCTTTTCTAACAAATTTAGTGGCTTGTTCTCTACTACTGTTTGTGAGTCACCATATTCCTACACCCTGTTTTAGCAAATTCTTGGTGTTGCCATACAATGGGGCTTTTATGATATGTAATTTTTTTTTCATAATTAAGTCTGATCTGTTTTGGGGAGTTTTGCAGTGATGGATGGGATAGAACGACACAGTTGGTTTCCCTGTCTAGTTTGTTGCTTGATCCATACTATCGAACATTTAAGGGGTTTCAGGTAATGTCAATGCAACTTGGTGTAAGATTAACTGCAATATATCTCCTATATTAGTTTCTGTGGCTACAAGTTGGCATTTGATGTTTGTATCTCTCTCTCTCAGTAATATACTTTCACATTTTTCCTCAAAAAAAAAAAGGTTGGCATTTGATGAAATGATATATTATGCTTATGTTCTGGTACAAATATTTTACAATTATCTCCATCTACCATTTATTTTAAAGGCTGTTTAACACATTGATTTTATGCACTGAACTTTGTAGGGTTTGATGCCAAGCATTGTTTAGCTGTTATATATCTTCTGACTAAGTTCATATGTCACTCTTACTTCGATTAACTTGTCTTAGGGCTTCATGGTTTAAAGAGAAAGAAAACTAGAAGAAGAGTGTATGCACAGAGAAAAAAGAGTGCTTTAGTCAAAGATGTGATGTAGAGAGAGGAAGAGAAGTGGAAAGATAAAGAGAGAAAGGAGAGAGAGGTCATGGAGAGGTAGAGAGGACGTTGTTGAGTAGTTTCTGCTTAACCTTTTTTCCCTCACATAGTTGCTCTCACTGGATCAGTTTTAATTTCATTATCCTCACCTCTACCTGCTATCTATTCTATTCGTGTACATTAACTAGTTCTTGGTAAAACATGAGTCCTTGCAGAAATGGTATTGCATCTCTTCAATTATGTGTGCTTGGCCTACTAGGGATCCCACATAAGTTGTGTGGTCGGCTTTAAATTAATTAGTGGCTACCTGGGTGGGTTCTATTAGCTTGGTTGTGTATAAGACGTGTGATCTCATATGTTGAGAAGAGACAATGATATTCTTGTCTAGGATATTTCTGTCTTTCTCTATATCTTAGTTAATGTCAATTAATAATGATAGACATTAGGGTTACAAATGTAATGGAAGCTCAAAACTAGCATGACCATTTAATTATATATCTATTTTCCTGGGATTTGTTTGTAATATCACAACTTTTTTTAAGGTTCTTTGTAATTTTTTGAGGCAAATGAGAAAGGGGAATTCATTAAGAATAGGCCCCACTGAGGGCGTATGCAAACATGGGATGCAATAGATGAGGCCAAAGAAAAAACTGCAGAAAATCAAAAAGGGTTTCTATGCATTTAATGTAATATATCTTTTCAAGCAAATGGTCATACTGATTCTTTAGCTAAAGAGGGGGTTACTCTCCAGTCACTCAACCACTCTCTGGTCGTATCTTCTTGCCTGGGCTTTGAAATGAATGCACCCTTTGTGTTTTAGAAGGAATCTTTTCAAGAAAAGGTGTTTCTATTTGATAATTTTGATTGGAATAAGATTTTCCAGATCTTTTGATGTGTTCATATAGGCACTTGTGGAGAAGGATTGGCTTGCATTTGGGCATCCATTTTCAGATCGCATGGGAATTCCAACTATATCAGGAAATAGTAATGGATCTGTTGAATTATTACGTCAGTCCTCAGCTGGGAGTATCCCAACGTCTCCCCTGCACCCATCCTCAACTGCTGCTTCTTCTCATGCACAGACATCAAGCAACTGCTCTCCCATATTTTTGCAGGTTATTTTAGAAGTTTTCGACTCCGATACTGCAATCATATTTTCAGTGATTCGCAGCTCTGCTTCAAAAACTCTATCTAATTTGGTATATGCTATTTGCTTTGTAGTGGGTTGATTGTATTTCTCAGTTGCTACGAATGTATCCTTGTGCTTTTGAGTTCTCCTCGGTTAGTATTCTCTTTGATACACAAAAGCTTGTTTTGTTGATTGATTGAACTATAATTTCTGCTGTAAAGGGGGAGATCGTTCTGAACTTTTATCTCTAATTTGGTGGTCCAGGCCTTCTTGGTTGATTTTTTAGATTGCATGCTGTCGTGTCGCTTTGGAAACTTTTTATGTAACAGGTACTCTTAACATTGTCTATCATTACTGTTATCATTATGCATATACTAGTCCACCTAGTTTAATTTTCCTTAATTCTTTTTCTCTTTTTAGAAAGGTTTTTAAAGCAGTTTTCTTTCTGATTTCTTACATTCATTTCCTGCTGAAGATATTTTGTGCTGTATTAGGTATTTGCAGTAGGGTATTTTTAGTAGTTATGTGGCTAGTGCCTCTTAGGTCTGTTTTGGGATTCGGCATCTAAAATTCTATATTTGAAGGATTAATTAGTGTGTTCAGTCAAATTAAGGAAAGGGGATTCTTTCTAATAAATCTCAGCACCATTTAAAAAAAAGGAAAGGGGATGGAAATAATGAATGTTTTTAGCATAAAAATTGTTGCACATTAAATTCATTGAGAAGTTACTTAAACAAGATAAATCAACCAGATTACTGCAACAATATCTAAGTGCGTCATGGATGAATGGAAATATCTTTGTGGCACTGTTCATCTACATATTGCTAATGATAAAATTAATCCATTTCTTCTAATATGTACTATGTTTGGGTTATGGTTTCAGAAGGATTTTGGAATTAAGGTATAAACAACAGGTCTACAAGGTTTAGGACTCACAAGTCTGTCCTAAATTTGATTTTAGCAGCCATATGAAAGAAGTGAAGTTTGAAAAGAAAGAGAAGTATCTCATTGTTTGGGAAGGCTTCTCTCCTTTGTAATTTGCTCTTTTGAGCCTTTGTCTTAATAAAAATCAACACCATTTCAAAAAAAGAAAAAAAAAGGAAAGAGAAGTAGTGCATGAAAAGTGTTGATTTGTTAGGAAAAAAGTATGTAGAGAGTTTAGGCTTTACAAACCTTTCTCCCTTATTTATAATTTTTTTTTTGAAATGATGCTGAATTTTATTAAGAGAGAGCTCAAATGAGCAAATTACAAGGAGGGAAGCCTTCCCAAACAATGAGAGATTGTTGGGAGGTTCCGAATTTTGCCAATTTATCAGCCAAAGAATTGGCTGATCTAGGAACGAGGTTCCAATTACAATGAATGAATGACACAATGTCAGCAATACAATCAATGATTGGCCAGTGGCACCAAGGGGGGGGAGTTATCTTTTGAATACCAACTGATGACAGTCTTTGAGTCTCCTTCGATAAGCAGCTTGCCATGGGGGGTTGTGACAAAAGGGGCATGAGGTGTCTTGCATGGGAGTTACCTGCCTTGTGAGGGAGTTGAAAGTGAAAATTTTGCTTCAGCAAGCGCACCATACAAATTTTTTTGCACGGGGTGGAGCAAGCAAAGACCAGCCTACCGCTACTAGGTGGTGTGGTTGCGGATCAGTGAGGCTTTTAAGAAATTTATAGGTAGAGGTTGTGGTGAAGGATCCTTTGGGGCAAGGGGTCTAGATGAGGTTGTCTGAGATATGTTCATGTATTTTGACCTTAGCGAGGCAAGTGAGGAGATTATAGGCTAATAAGGCTTCAGAGTCCGCCAGGGCTCTGCGAAGACCAAGGTTCCACCCACTCAAATCCAACCATAGATCTGAAATAGTGGAGTTTTTGCATCTGGAGAGGATGGAGATGGGTCCAAAGCTTTTGTCTAGAGTTTTATCCCCCAACCATAGGTCCGACTAGAATTTTGTTAGGCGCTCATTCCCCGGGTAACATTTGACAGCCTTACAGAAGGTGGGGATCAAGAGGAAAATTTTCCTCCAAATTGGGGACATACGATAGCGCCGACCTCCATCGGTCCACCAACCATTTGAAATATTAGCTTTGGCAGCAACAAGGGCCCTCCAGATTAAGTCTGGAGATGTGTTGAACCGCCAAATCTACTTCATGAGGTAGGCAGAATTGGTTGTAGCAATGTCTCAAACACCGAGACCACCTAATTGTATAGGCCGAGACACATCTGCCCACTTGACAAGGTGATATTTTTTCTCCCCATTGGGCCCTCCCCATAGAAATCTTCTTTTGAGATCTTCGAGTTGGTTTCTAATTGAGGCGTGGTAGTGGAGCAGGGAAAAATAATAAGTTGGGGATGCCATGCATACAAGATTTTATGAGGGTGAGTTTACCAGGTTTCGTGAGAAATTTGCCCCATCAGATGGCTAGACGCCCATCTATTCGCTCAATCATAGGGTGCCGGTTGCTTTTGGGAGGTGTGTCGGATGTCAACGGAAGACCTAGGTAGGTACCAGGGGGGTTGGCAATTTTACAATCCAAGTAGTCAGCCATGGAGGCCAAGATTGACTGGTCGATGTTGAATCCAGAGATGGAGGATTTGGTCCAACTTACCTTTGGCCCGGTGGAGAGCTCAAAAAAATTGAGAAGAATTTTTATGTGTGTAACTTGTTCCAACGTGCTATTGCCAAAAGAAAATGGTTTCATTAGCACATTGCAACAGAGTAATGTTTTGAGCTAGATTAGTAGAGATGGCGTTGAGCCACCTAGAGTCTTTGGCACAACGAACCATGGAGGACAAATATTCAGCAACAAGAGTGAAGAGGAAGGGAGATAGAGGGTCACCTTGAAGGATTCCGCTCGTGCCTCTAAAATGCCCACACGATTTGCCATTAACCAGGAGGGAGAAAGAGGCGTTTGACATACAACTTTGCATCCAAAAACGCTTTCAAGTGCCAAATCCCATTTGGCCGAAGAAATGGTCAAACAACTTCTAGTTTACCCGATCGAAAGCCTTTTCAAACTCAAGTTTGATGACGATTTTGGGTAAGTTAGACCTCTTGAAGGAATCCAATAGCTCATGGGCAGCCATAGCCGAATCCAGAATATTTCGACCTTTGATAAAAACACTTTGGCAAGGGCTGAAAATTTGAGGGAGGGTGCTATGAAGGCGGTTGGCAAGGATACGGGTAATGATTTTGTAAGAGCTGGTGGTAAGGCTAATGGGTCTGAAATCTTGAGGTTGGACCGGGTTAGTTTTCTTTGGGATTAAAGCGATGAAAGATGCTCCTATAGCACGATGTGTGATCCCACATTGATGGAAGTAATTGGCAAAGGCATGGACATCTTCCCGAATGGTCTCCCAATAGTGCTTGTAGAATTTCCCATTGAATCCGTCTGGCCCTAGGGCCCGGTCCTTTGTCATTCCAAGCGCAGCCTGATCTATTTCCGCAGTGGTGAAAGGGCACTCCAGGTGCTTGACATCCAGGCCAGTAATGCGGCGAAACTGGAGTTGATGAAAAACTGGTCAGTTGAAGGACTCCTCAGTGTAGAGATCTGTGAAATACTTTAACGATAATGTTAGAAATAGAGAGGCTATCCGTGGTCACCTGATCTCCATTACAGAGGGAGGTGATATGGTTAGTTCTCCGTCTCGCAGATGCGATGGCATGAAATTTTTTTCTATTTCCATCACCATTGGTCAGCCAGTGGAATTTGACCCACTGTTTCCAATGAATAGTCTCATTGTGCAGTAAAGCATAATGATCTCTATTTAATTTATTTCGAAGAATTAGTTGAGCGGGAGAAAGAGAACTTTGCTCCTCAAGTAGATCGAACTCCGTGATCCGATGGTAGACAAAGTCTTTCCGGTGAGAAGCAGTAGCGCGGTGGATGTTGGACCAGTTACGGATCTTGGCTTTCAGAACTTTTAACTTCGTCGGGAAGGACGACCCCAGGTTAGGATTGTTGGGGATTTCTTGCCACCAGAGAGGGAAATTAGTAGCAAAGCTACCATCATGAATCCATGAATTCTCAAAGCGGAAGGGGGATCAGCCCCAAGCTGGAGGATGAATATTTATTTGAATCAGCCAATGGTCAGAGCAGGCACAATTGAAGACTTGTCCAGAAGAGTTGCCATATAACAGGAGCCAATCAGAGTTAGATAGGAATCTGTCAAGCTTGGACAGGATCAGGGGAGACTGTCCATTGGACCAAGTGAACTTTTTTCCTGATAGGGGAATTTCAGAAAGGGTGAGGCAAGTCACCAACCTAAAAAAACCAGTAGCATAGCTTAAAAAATCATTATTTTGACAGTGATGATTTACTGAGAGGACCAATGAAAAGCACCATAAGATAAACAATTGAAGGTCAAACAAATACAGCTAAGAAGAGGAACAGAAGGTGGAGCAGCCCTGATAATTATAAGATGATGATGATAGGAGCCATTAAACCAGTAACACAGTTGGCTAGCATGGAATTGAGCCACACTCCATCCTTGGATCAAAACATCATTAGAACCTAAATCTTAGGCCAAGATTACAGCGAGAAAGGAAAAGCATAATAGAGGATCAAAACCAAAATAAAGGTCACTGTTATGGCAAATAAATCAACTTGGATTCCCGAGGTTCCAAGTCGGATTGGGCAAGTTGGTTTGCCCGAGTCTGAAGGCTGAACTCTGGATGAGTCGGGGGGGGGGGGGGGGGGGGGGGTCTCGCGGAATATGAGGGGTGATCCACCCCTGACGCAAACAGCCCATCTTCCATTGAGAGTTGACTTACCCGAGTTGTAAGGTGACTCCAAATAGAAAAATAACAAGTACAACTTGACAAAAATAAATTTTTAATGAGCTAACTGTATCGGTAACAGGACTCAAGTCTTAGACTAATGGAGCTAAATTGTTTAATTATGCTTCTTTACTTCCTCGAGGAGACTTAAATTTTGTATGCCATCCAAGGCTTGGAAAGATCAGAAGGGGGAGCATACCTTCTTTCCAGAAGCCGCAAAAGTCAAGTTCAAGTATGGCAAGTTTAATACTGCCTGATTTTAAAAGATTTTTCATCTTTTCTAATAACTTCCTCTTATTTAATTTCAAGTTTGTCAAGAGGGTGCTGAGGGGCAATTCTGTCATTTACAAATATGAGAATACTATCTGTTGACAAGTGTAAGACTGGTATTTCTTGTTTGACCTTGTGCCTTTTTTTACTGCGGACCTTGGTTTTTTACTATTTCTCTCATTGGAGAGTTATTTGCTCTTCCCTTTTCTGCTTGCCTCGATAAATTTTTCATTTCCGTTAGAAAGAAGGTACTCTTCCTTTCTTTAACGGGTTTCACAATTCCAACACAAGAAAAGAAAAAAAACACAGAGAGCATAAGAATGTGAGGTCTATGTATTACTGCTTTTTTTCTGTATGTGAAACGGTATCTGTGATTAGGATGTCTTCGTTTACAAGAACAATTTGAACTCCTAAAAATCTTACTGCATTCAAGAACCTCGTTCTCATGTTTATGTCTCTATCTCAGTGAAAAAGAAAGGCATCAATCTGGCATTTCTGACTGCTGTGGATGCATCTGGATGTACTTGGTTGATCTTCGTGCTTCCGAAGGATGCTCTCATGCACACTTTAATCCTTTCTATGATCCTGTGAAATATGATTGTCCACTATTGCCTCCTGCAGCAGCACTGGCTCCAACCATTTGGCCCCAATTCCATCTTAGGTGGGCATGTCCTGCCGAAGCGCAAGCTGGGGAACTTGAAACACAATGTCGTGCAATGGCAAAAAAGTTTACTGATATTCAAAAGGTGACTCCGATCTCTTCAAATTTGTACTTCATTCCTTCAAATTAATGTCTTTCTGTTCCCAACTTATTTCTTATGGCATGAAAGCAATTTGGTAATCTAAAATTATTATGTACAGTTCAAAAACATGTTATTATGCATTTTTACCATTGGGAAGATATATGCATATACGAACACAGGCATTAAATCTGATGTTAACAAAAAATGAAAACGCAGGTATTAAAACTATGTAGGCTTAAATGGAAAAAAAACTACTATTAGTGTAGCAAAGGTATTGTCTGTTGAAGGTTTTTGTTCATTTTTTTTTATGAAAGGTGATTTTATTAAGAGAACCAAAAAAGGAGGAGCTAACTCCTAACAACAAGAAATTGCAGGGAAGCTCCCTGCTTGGCTAAAACACCAGCCATAGAATTTGCTGATCTCGGGACGAGAGACCAAAAACAATCAAATAAGATGACAATCTCGGGATGAAAGTTTTTGTTCATGATGGCTTAGGTTAGGTTGATTTGAGACTATTGATTGCTACAACAGCTGAAACTTTGTTTATTACTCTTAATCAATTGGATGGAGCCGAGGGAATGATGGTTAAGCAGATTGGATATTAGGAAGTCATTGACCTTGGAAATGGGCGAACCTGCTGTTGTCTATTCTTTTAGAAAAAAAATGCTGCACTTTATGACAGTATTCATCAACAGATGTAGTTTTTGTGTAAAAAAATACTTTGCGGAAGACATGTGAATGGATAATTTTCTCTGTATCCCTCTATCCTTTCCCTCTTTAGATGTGATTAAAGTCCCTGTTTGCAGACTCTTAGGATACTCTTCATTCTGAAGGTTCTTTTTGTAATGGTAGTGAAAAGTTTTTCCTTGAAAAGAGGAAGGAATTCTGTCTTCAAATAAGCAAATACATGAGGCCAGCACTATACTGGTAAAGCCAAAGGCCACTGGACCCTAGGTTGATTTCCTGACCTCGAGCCCAGGTCCATGAATGTCTTGCTTTGTCATCCACTTCTTTTCTAGCCCAACACTCGTTAGCTTCCTTCATCTATCGATGATCTACCTTCTTTACGATTGAATATAAGCTATTTTCCATAAAGTAGTTTAAACTCCCTGAGCCCACATTCTTTGCCTATTCTTGACAAAGGTTCGAGCAAAAACACAGCATACATCACACTCCCCCACTCATTCAGAAGATCCTTTGCAGTCTTTCCTGGCATCCACCCTTGGATTACCCCATCTCCAACCTCCTGTCACCACTTCCTGGATGGGCTATTTCTGCTCTAATAATTTAAGATAGCCCCTATAGAAGTGCTGACCTGAAAGCTTACCAAGAGGGCTTCACGTGCAGTGGAATTCTTGGCAAGCCTAGAGACTGTCCCTAAGCTGTCTTTGCAGCATAATAGATTTCATTTTCTGTTGCCTTTGAGTTCAGGAATCCCTCAATGTTGGTTAACATGACAAAATATAGGAGGTCAATAAAGGGCAGCTGTGAAGATGAAACTCATTACGTGTCTCGCAGTATAGCTGGTGATAACTAGGCCTAGAGTCCTATGCTCAGAAAGCCATTGATTTAAACTTTGCATTGGAAGTGTCTCCTTTAAACAACAAAAACCTGCGTAGGCTTGTTTCTTCTTTTTATTGGAGAATATGGTTTCATGACCTTGGTGCATAAATCAGTGTATGGGTGACAAGCTCCTGTTTGGAGAAACCTAGTAATCAGATCTGGAGTTGGGTATTTGGTACTTGTTTCTTTTAGATATGGAATTTCAATTCCATTATCAGAGAAAGGAAAAAGATTATGGCTGTGTTGCTTCACGTGCTCACTCAAATGTATGGGCTCTATGTGCTCTCTCTTGTTTTCTCTCTCTCTTTCTCTCTCTCTCTCTCTCTCTCTCTCTCAAATGTATGTTTGAGTAATACTAATTTACTTCTGAAAATGTATTCATGCAACTCCAAGCACACTGAGCCCATTGCTCGTCTTCTTTTGGGCTATATTTATGTGCTTCTGCAGTCTTCTTATTGAAATCAAATATGAAAGTATCTTGAGAAACACAGGATGGACTTTTCACTATTAGCCTTCATGGAAAACTATGATGGTAACGGATGAGATGAAATGGACAATCAGTAGTTCATATTTTTATTGTCTTGAGAAAAGAAGTGAATAATTGTGAGTTTGTTTTCTTTGTGGCTTTAATGTAATCTATGAACAGATTGAGTGGAGCTAGAGTTTAATGTAGTCTATGCACAGATTGAATGGAGCCAGAGTTGACTTGTCCATTATGTATTTATCATTTTATCATTTGTACTAATTTCAGGCAAAAGAAATGGCAGAAGCTAAGGCTAGAGATGTCATAACCAGCATGGAATCGCTTACAGTAGAGTTAATGAAGGAGAAGAAGCTCAGCACCTCAGCTATGGATTTAGCCAAAAGAGCCTGCAGAGAGAGTCTTTCTATTAAACGAGCAATAGAATCACTTGGATGTAAAGTGCATTTCTCAGGCACAGCGGACTGTGCTCTAGATGTAGGAAGGACACCTCTTGAAATCAAGCAGAAATTTGTGTATCCTCCAGCTGAAGACGGAGATGATGGTGCACAGTCAGACGAAAAAACTGATCTCTCTGTTTCTATTTCGCTTGTAGAAGACAGCATTGTATCCAACAATCCAGAAACTCAGCATTGTGAACCTCTTTGTCCATACCGCACCAGGGAAGGATGCAAGTGGCCTGATGCTGAATGTGCACAATTTGGAAGCCAGTTTGTTGGGTTGAAGGCAAACTTTGACGCTTTTGATCGATTGTCAATTTATGATTGTTATTTTGGGTCAGAGTAGAAGGCTTGGGATGCATTGTCATCATTCGGAGGTTTCAGATGAGATTTACTATTTATTCTCAAGGAGAACTACTGTCATTCTCAGGCAGGATGAGAGACCTACAAAATTTCCATCTTCTCAAGCTATCAAGAAGAGTTGGAATGGTCTTGGGCAGGATTCGAGCTCAGCAGGTTCCCAAGAAGAGCCTACAGATCTCATTTTTACCAGAAAGGCAGGAGCAATGGAATTACTTTTGAAGATTTGAATGGAGCTCAAAACTGTTTGCATCAGATGTATCAACTCCTAGACGAGCCAGCAACAACTGTACATGATGGCATGAACTTTTTAACATGCCCTGAGCTAGATTTCCCTGCCTTTCCGGGAATGTGGGGAAGTTGTGAAAAAAATAAAGCTTCACCTGAGTGGGAAGATCGTGCAAAATTGGGCAACGGTGCTGTATATGGCCATTGCTACTGCCTTGAGAACGGGTTTTTTAACTGTACAGAAGAGTCTGTGCCACCACATTGGCCATCTCTAGACATGTAATTTGAGCATGCAAGTGAGGCCGTTCCTCTCCATAAGGTGATATTTGCATATTTTCCCCGTTTTTTTGTACAGAAAACATGTGAATCAATTGTTGTAAAGGGTAAAATTTTCTTATGATCTGTCACATTCTGGCTGCAATTTTATTGTAATTTTTTGTGCATCTCCTGTCTTATCTGTTTTCTTATTTCGAATAATACTTTTTCATCTGATTCATTGCGATTTGCTGACTTAAAATGCTACGTAGTTCTAAGCTGTAAAGCTAATCCATAGCATCTACCAACCCCTATTTGAGATTCAACTACTGAGCCCAATTAGGGGTGGGCATGGGTTGGGTTGGGAAACTCAAGGATGGGTTTTCCAATTCGAACCCGAATTCTGTCCTGGACATCTGAAACTAAAAAACACGTACAGGTTTGAGAAACCAACCCCGTCCTTATTCTGTTCCGTCATCCTTCAACTCTCTCTGTTTTCACCCCGTATTTTTTACCAATCTTTAGCACATAAAATAATGGCTATTAAAAAATTTATAAGCCAGTAAAAATTAAAAAAAATTAAAATTATGGAAATCAGGTAAACCATTAATTCCCACAACAAGTTTATACTCTTAAGAACTTATAATATTAAATAACTATATTATAAAATATGTCACTCATATATTTTTACAAGGCATTATTCGGATTTAGTATGGGTTGGGTCCAGGGGAACCGTTCCCTGCTCCAAAATCAGATAGGTTTTTTTTTTTTTTTTTTTTTGCGTTCCATCCCCTTCACCAGGTTTTTGGGTTTGGTTTGGTTAGGTCGGGTTCTCTGTGAAACCTGACCCAGTGTCTACCCTTAAGAGAAAGTTTGACGTACCTCCAAAAGAAAAAAAATGAACTCCCCTTACAGTATGAGATTCTCCTAACAATATCCTGATGCGAATCTGCAATATGTATGGTTTTTAATGGCTGTAGCATGAACAAGATGGTAACTTTTTTATCGAAGGTGTGAAGTCCCTCATCAGGCTCAGCCTTAGATGAGCCCCATCAGCATCCAAAGTCCGTAGTAGTTGCTCTTTAATTCAAGCTTCCACAGAAGTCATAGATAAGCCTTCGCGAACGAGCATTTGGCGTTCATGGAGGCAGTTGTTGGAGAGAAGCTTTGATAGAATTCATAGTCGGCTTTCATGAATGAACTCATGGAACAGCCCCGGGTTCAAATGATATGATTACAGATTAAGACAATTCATTGAACACAGAAAAAAAAAAATTATGGCTATATAAGTTGAACAGAAAGCATCATATGTCATCGAAAAACACATTAACACTCAACTTTTATACCTTTCTTTTGGATTGCCAAAACCTTTTAATCGTTTATAATTTATAATTTTATTTATTCATAATGGTTTCTCTGATTTAGAGACAAAGAGAAACACGGTAGAACAGAAATGGAGCAGGAAGTGGATTGGAAGTCCTGACCTGCAGGGTGAACCTAACTCATGTCCACCCTCAGCACCAGGGTAAATTTTTTTTAGGCAAAGACTGGTTTCCCAGACCCCCAACCACTGGAGATTGGATACAACTTTGTCTTTTATTATTTTTAAAGAATATGTAATGGTTTTTAAAAAATACTCTTTATATAGTTATCGTAGGTTTTGTTTAATCTTATGTTAGCAATGAAGCTTACCAACTTGCCCGAATTAGGCGTAACTCGAAGTTTGAAAGAATTGCCACAACTTGGTGAGAGCCTGTCAAGATGCCGGAAACAAAACTGAGAAAAAAGAAATTGGCTGTCAGGTATTTACACAGATCACAACAGAATCTCAACAGGAGACCATATCATTCCTCTGGGAATAACATCTTCTGTACTTGTCTCTCAGCAGTGTAATCTGAAGTTGCCTACAAAGAAGAGAAAAATGTTTTCAGCAGGAGATCTTATATGGAAACTACTTGTCATTAAGCAAAGGGAACAGAACTAAGTCAGACTTGCAGAACAGGATCATCTATCATCTTACTGAAATCTATGCTCAGATTCAGTACTTTGAACAAAACTTGTACTTCAATGTGTACACGGTTAAATCCAGAAATCAGTCCCAGAAGAAAAGAAGAAAAAAAGAAACTCCAAAACCGGTGACATTAGGTGACAAATGTGGAATCTGTACAAGCAACAGTGCTGCAGAGGAGGTGACCCACGATCGCCTTAGTTCCCCCAGAAATGTTTAGTCAGTAAAAACTCGAGCCCAGATTCTTTAATCTCTAATGTTTCTGGACCACAACATATAAGTTAAGTTTCTTAAACCATATGGCATTTGGCCTAATGCATTGCTCAGTAGCATTCTCAAGAGGACATTTGCACTAGACATTGTCATCAAGGTACAAATCTCAGTCTGTTGGTTCAAACATTGACGAGCTAGCCTCCTACATTAAAGGACATCAGTTGCCAACATTCTTTCAGCTATTAAGAAATATCAGGATTTAAAGAGCTCAGTGTCCTTCTTAGAAACTGAAAATGTGGTTTTGAATTTAAAGGAAAAAACATACCCTAACATCAAATGCAAACCTTAGTGTTTGAACCTGTGTTCCTGAGCATACTCTCAAATCAAAACCCAAACTATCCACACCAACTACTGTTGCTTCCTGTTGTAAGTGAGAGCATTGAGAAAGTACATCAGGTTGCGTTACAATAGGACATGGAAAAATACGAGGTTGACCTCGTACGGAAACACATGCACAAACCTGTATTACAAGAAATACCATCCAAGGGAAACATTTCCATTGATTTATTGTTTTTAATGTCATTGGAAAAATTATAGTAGAAGAGAGAAGAAAGCACAGAAATGGGTGAATGAAAAAGAGATTAGAAAAGTGACATAACATTTACTAGTACTGATGTACAGATCCATCTCATTGTCAAGGTATCACATGGTAGTAAAGTCTGCTTTCTTTTAGGCAAAGGTGCCACTACATGGCAGCTCTTTTTGAAGACGTATCCAAACCTCTCGAATGATATCAGCTTAATACCAAGAGATAATGGACTCTCACAGTAGTGATCAGAGATGCTTGGATCCCCTGTCCGTCACTCTTTGAGAATGAACTTCTACCCAAGCCTCTACCAGTTGCCAAATGCACATAACTAAAAGATGAGTGGATGAAGCTCTTAAGGTGTAAATAAAATACTTCAGTTGCACATTTGAGTAAGATTCACTCTCCATATCAGACAGACCTTAACCATTTTCACCTGGAAACCAGAGATAACTTGTAGCACACGACTGGAATGATAATTTCTTTGAAAATGTTGATAACACATGCACACCCTAGTATAGTATACAGCCAATCCCAAGGCTACAAAATAAAAACTACACAAATCCCGTGCCTTCGTCCAACACCTTAGCTAGAGATCACTCCTCATTCCTTTTAGTATTACATGTAATTTCTTCAGTCAAGCTCGACCCTAAAACCCATATTATGAACACAATTGGACTAAAAACCAAATGCGTTACAATCCATTAGTCAAAGAAGAATGGATTACCTGTACTTGGATACCCTTTTGTGTCCAGCATAGAGATTTCAGTGCTTGTATGGTTTTATCTCCACCAGCTTTCAGATTAGACATAATTTTGGCTGCTGAATGGGCAATAATATCTGGTTGAGCTTGCCAAAAATCTTCAACTTTCACAAAATTCTGTAAAGTGGTACAATATATGAACATCTTCTAAGGAATGTACCCAGATCTCAAGTAAACTTGTAAATAACATATCCTATTCTATCAGCACAAAAAAAGGAAGAAAAAAAAGAGGCTTAGACGAAGAGGAGCTGCAAAGACTGTTTTGCACAAAATAAGATCCATAGAAATTGAAATGCTGAAGCAAAGGCAGGCTGTACTTCAAAAAGAGTCCAAGATGGTCCTACTAAACGATTCATAAAACCTGGGATAAACAAATCAACAAACTGGAATAATGTAAGGTTGTAGAAGTGGTTTTTACTCCTTTATGTCTCAGAATTGGAACATTAAAAGCAAAATACCATAAAATTCATTGCCCAAGAACAGAGGGACTCAGCAGTTGAAACAAAAACAAAAAAAGAAAAGAATGGTGGAACATAAACAACATGATCATAGGAATTCACCTTAGAGGAAGTTTTTCTTTGATATAGGACATTATTTATATTTTATAGGGGAAATCCAAAAGTGGACAGGAATTAGATGAGCATGTGCAACTCAATGATTATTATAGGTGTTAAGGAATAGTCCCACATGGATTGGAGATTACAAAGATCTTGAGCTTATTAGTTGGGAAAAAGGTTTCCTAAGTTGGTTAGTCATTTTGGGATGGGCTTTGGACCTAACTTTACATGGTATTAGAGAAGGTACTCATATGTGGGCCTAACCTAAACTATCCACTTGTAGAGCCACAAAAGAGGGCTTACACATGAGGGCGAGTGTTAAGGAATAGTCTCACATGGATTAGTGAGTACAAAGATTTTGAGTTTATTAGTTGGGAAAGAGGTTTCCTAAGTTGGCTAGTCATCTTGGGATAGGCCTTGGACCCAACTTTACAATAGGAACCAAAGAAGCAGTAGACATTTGAAATTAAAAACCAAACCATAGTAGACACTTTGGTTTTGGATAAAGCTTTTTCCCTGTTTTAATATGTATTGATCTTTATACACATCATTTCAAATATATATATATATATATATATATTGATCTTGAAAAAGTTGATAAAAAGAAAAAAAAATAACAAAAGAAAACTGGAAGCTGTATTGAGCACAAAAATATGTACTACATGCCTGACTCCCATATGCTGAGACAAGCTGAATTTTGATCATTTCCAGTTTGTAAAATGAACTCCCATTTAGGTTGCTTTCATCTTTCCTGATTTCCTCTCCCTGAATTCCACCATCTTTAGAAGATGTTTCAGGGTTTGAATTAAGTTCATCCTGACGTTTGCAATCATCATGAGACTGATTCCGTCTGATGTATTCCCGGATAATTGACTGCTCTTCAATAAAAGCAGGTCTTAGAAGGCCTTCAATAGCAATGGCAGTGGAAGGCTGATCCATCCAATCCAAGTGTAGATTTGATACAACCTGGCCAACAAAATCATACAGCATATACATATAATTACTTTGACACAGAAGCAGTCACTGATTCTACCATATAAGTTCATCAAACAGAACAATTGTAAAGTTTTATATGGAGATTAAAGCTTTTTGGGAACAGGGCTCACTTTATCACAAAACCCCCCGTCCATGTCTCTATTGATACACTTTAAATGCCAGGAAAATAGGGATCAAACACGGGTGTTGGATACCCAACCACAAACATTTCCTAATTTGACCATTGAATTTCTTCTAATCATCCATATTTTCTATTCCATGAGTTCACATTTGATGTTAGTTTCATATTTTATTTTTAAATGAATAAATGCACTTAATGGCACTTTTGTAATATTATGAAGTTGCAGTTAACAAAACACAAGCACACATGAATCTCGCATATGCAATGCATGCACACTTACACACAGGCATGCAGGCCATGCAGGCCATGCAGACATGCGCAGTCACACACGTGCGCACTCACATTTTAAGTATCACAAACTCGTCCCAAGGCTTGGACTCAGAACCCCGTGCCAACAATCCTGTGTGATTGTTGAACCAAAAGCCTAAACACCCCCATATCCACCATAAGGCTTGGAGTTAGGACCCCATGCCAGAAAACCCATATGATTGTTGAACCTACAAGGTCCAAGCAACCCCACAGCTTTTGAAATTTATATAAAACATGTCATTAAGCATAGCAAGAACAGGATATATGTCAAGTAATGCAGAACCTGAAGAAGCATGTACTGTTACCAAATTACGAAAAACATCTTCTCAAACATGACAAAAATCATGGTTAAAATAAATAAAATGAATAAAACATTACTAAAAACTCTCCCAAACCGTTCTTATATTAGGCAAGATACCTCTGAGATTTTGCTGGCAAAGTACATTGGATGAGATGAACGCATGGTCTCCAAGTTAGCCCAATCACCCAATGTTTCAGAAGAATCAAATCCATCATCCAGATCATCAAGAATAGTAACCCAATCCTGTGAAAAGCACTGTGCCATATAGATGGATCTTCTAAATCAAGAGCAACATTGAGTTGCAGAGAAATATCTTCAGAAGAAAAAGTCACCTCTATATAGTCTTCATCTTCGTGGTCATTGTCTTCATCATCACTATCATCATCATTTAAATTGTTTTCATCTGTTATTTCCTCGATGTTGAAGTCAATATCGGTTTGCCCTGATAAGTCCAGCTCGGACAGCAGTTCTAAATTATTCAAGCCTATTATTACTTGCTGCAGTTAATATTGGATTTCAAGTAAGACATAAAATAAACCAGGTGACAACAAAGCGCCATAAATACTATTGAAGGAGTGAAGGGAAATTTGGTACCACAAAGTTATTCTCAGCACTTAGTGACCGTAGAATGTCTTCATCATTGTGCACCTCAAAGTAAATATCTGGTGAGTACAATAGAAACAATAGTAAGAACATAGAGAGAACAAAGACATGCAGGATATTCATTAGTCTGAAGTATTGTGCATACATCTGAAGCAAATTAGACCTTCTTTACCTCCATGTTCATCAGTTATATAGGACAACTCTGGCCAGAAAATGCTCTGATGGTCTTCATCACCTACTGAACCTGAGAACGTCAAAGTTGCCTTGCTATTTGCCTGTCAGTGGCATGAAGACAAACACACGAGTTTTTGAAGCATCATGCAGATGGATGAGAGTTGAACTTCAACAACGGCAAAAGGCTAGGTGCTTTAAGCAAACAATTGGATACGGGGCCACAATTCTTCTCCTTGATATGCGGACAACAAAATAGAGATAGAACGACGGGAAATACAGATCACTAAAATAAGTGACGAACTCCTCATTGAAAGGACATTGTAGAACAGTAACAAAGCAAAAGTAGCCACAGGAAAAAAGGATTATAGACACGAGGAAGCTACAATTATCAACAGTACGAACAAGAGAAGCAGATAAAGGCAAGTACAAGGAGCTTAAGCAGAAGACCATATCGTCAATCGATCAGATTCATAGATTTTTACTAACCAAAAAACAGATATACTCCACTCCTTTACCTCAACTATTGTTCGGCTCATCTCAGCATCTGAAAGCCTGGCGGACTCTTGGGCTTTCTCTGGGAGAACCCGTTCCGTTATTTCCTCAAAAGGGTGGTAGGATGCGTCTTGACTCTCTGAATCAGAGTAGTCAGATGCCACACGAACTCGAACAGTGGGAACATTATGATGACTATATCTGTCATAGTGGTTTCCAGTGGTGGAGTAAAATCTTCTCGAAATTCTTCTGCTCTTCCTGTAATAATTTGAATCCGATGGATTATTAAAAGGACAACAAAGACATGGCATTTTAGCGGCTGCAGACTGAGTGATCGGCCGAGTACCAAATGGCGTCGAATTCTGAAATTACTCTACGGGTAACGGGTCTGCTACGGGAGATCTCATCAGACGCGGGAAAATTCCAGGAGCGACTGCAGGCTGCACCCATTTAGTTGTTCATTACTGTAAATTCTGTTAATGCAAGCACCAGAAAAAAATTGGAGAGAAAAGGACGAGTTACTCACTCGAGACACAGCTACAAGAGGAAAACCAGCCTGTACGAAATCCCACTGCCAGTGCCAATTCAATCATTCTTTTATTCTTCTTCTCTCTCCGAAGAGCTTCACACCCACTTTGAACGTCTGGGTGGATGATGGGAGGCCTGTGGTGCGTTCCCGCTAATGTAAGTTTACTTTTTATCCAAAATATAGCAAATGTCCGTTAACACTGTTGTTACAGAACTTCAGTATTATAAATGGTCCGAATCTTTTAGTTTGGATTCGGATCCCGGGCATGGACTTGATCCTGTTCCACAAAAGTGGCGGATCCTGCACATATGGTTTCTACTTACTCCTGCCACGGATATGGTCTAGGTCGTAGTTACCCAAGTTACGAAATGAATGTTCAGGATCAAGGTGTGTTTTGAACCCAAACAAGAGAGAAAATTAGTTAATAAATTTTCTCTCAAAATGATGATATTTCGGAAGAAAAAAAACACTTCGAGAGAAAATTTAAAAAAAAAAATTTCACGTATTTTCAAACAAGAAAAACTATAGCTCTCCTACATTTTTCATGGGTATCTAGAAAATAAACTTATTTTTTTTTCTTTTTTCTTCACTTTTTATGTTCAAAACACAGCCTAAGAGAACGATTAAATTGGAGATGCAATGCAAAGAGGAGAGTCAAAAGAGAAGCTATCTCTCAAGGAATTCTAAACATCAATTTGAATATCAAAGTTTAACTGATGTTAACTCTTTCCGCTGGCCTGAATTTTTTTTTTACTACATGCAGTACAAAAGTATTTAGCCATGTCAGAAGATTTATGACTACGTGAAAGCAGAAATTGAACGAAAGACCAAACTTGCCCAGTGGCCTGTTTCGCTTTCATTATCAATTCGTTTCCTGTTTTTCCCTTTTTGACTGACAAAGAGAAAGGGAAAAGAAGGTGAAGATGTCCCGATTTCCCCACACATCGCTGGGCAGGGCGTGAGGCTGAAGTTAGATTCTTTTCTTTGTAATCTGTTGGAAGTTATAGGACCATCTGAGTAAGAGTTTATGGAGATCGGACGGAGAGAATTAACACTCTTGTATCATCCCCAGTAATTGAATGGAGAAAAGTGGTTTGCGTTGCTGCCTCTCATAGCCAATTTCCATTGATTCCATTTACTCTCTTTTTTTAATGCAGAAACGCACCTATTTCTCTGAAGTAAGAAAGAGAAGAGGTCAATTTTTTCAATTTTCAAATTGAAACAGGTGGTCCTGCTTCAGTATCGGGCAAGATCAAACCTGACACTTCAAAAATGAGAAATCTCTGGTCCTCGTTTATCTCTTTGTGAGGAAAAAATGGACAGAAGTCTTGACAAATGGGTAGTCGTGGGGCAGGATTATAGTCCCATTTTCGTCCAATAGCTTGTTTGACATATTTAGATGACTGTAATCTCAGAATTGGGATCACTGAATTATCAAAACTTACAACTGGTAGAAGGCATCCCATGAGCAGCAATGATGAAGCTCACTAACTTGATTTCCACTCTCTGTTGGCAAGCTCAGGTCAACCTACATCTAGGGTAGAATCTGATCATTGTCGGATGCATTATGCATATCTGACTTGAAAACTTTTATTTGGGATCAAATTCTATAAACGGCTTATCGGCTTATTTCTCATCTTAATACCTGCTAAGCATGAGAAGGTATCATTTAGTGGTTGGGTAATTGGATTCAGATATGATAATCGCATTGAAAAAACTAGTTTTCATGATCAATAATTTGGTATAGTGATCAACTCATGGGACCCGGTTACAGCTCAACACGGAATAGATGAAATTCAAGCAGTCAATCCGGGAGAAGATGAATGATGAAGGGGGTTGGTTAAAAGAAGGATAAAGTAGAGCAGGGAAGGATTGGTACCAGTGAGGACTCTGCTCATTTTATTTGGCATAGTGGATGGCAGCAATCATTCAAACAACACGCTAATTTGCAAACGCGAGACTCAGAGATTCTACTATTTTTTCTTCCTTTAATCATCATCTTCTGCACAGGGTAAGGGAGGAAATTATAAACAAGGGTCGCCTTCTGATCAGCTTTGTGATGGAGGAGGGAAGGTTACTCTGTTTCTGGTATTCATCTTTTTGTTTCATGGATTATTATATAGGAGGAAGTCACTAGAAACTCACGAGAGAGTGTTTGTTTCGAAAGGACTGGTTGGGTTCTACTTCTGCTTCAGGCTGTTCTAACAAAACATGGGCACCGCTTCCTTCTTCTGCTCCATGATTTGGTTCTTTTTAAGTGTCTCGTCTTCTGCTCCGACGAAGGCAAGCGACACCGAAGCCCTGTTGCGCTTCCGTCTGCAAACTGATGCTCACGGTGCCCTTGCAGCTAATTGGACTGCTGGTGGCAGCCCTTGCACCGCCCCCTGGCTTGGAGTTGGCTGTACCAATGATCGTGTCACCTCACTTCATCTCCCTTCCATTGACATCCGCGGAGCCCTCGACGCCCTTGCATCCCTTGATCAGCTCCGCCTCCTCGATCTCCATGACAATCGACTCAATGGCTCTCTCCTCCCCCTGACTAAATGCTCCAATCTCAAGCTGTTATATCTCTCTGGAAATGACTTGTCTGGTGAAATTCCAGACGAATTCGCGCAACTGAAGCGTCTGCTTCGGCTGGACTTGTCTGACAACAACCTCTCTGGGCCAATCCCAGCTGGGATTTCGAAGTTGAGCCGGCTGGTTACTCTCCGTCTCCGGAACAATGCCCTCTCTGGCAAGCTGCCAGATTTCTCAGCATCAATGCCGGGTCTCAGAGAATTTAACGTCTCTGACAATGAGTTGTTTGGTAAAGTCCCCGATGGATTGCGCCGAAAGTTTGGCGATGGCAGCGTCTCTGGCAATGCGGGACTGTGCGGCTCCAGCCCATTTCCCATCTGCTCTTTCATAGATTCACTCTCATTGCCACCCTCGGATCCCGACGTGGTACCCTCAAACCCGAGCTCCATGCCCGGCTCGGCGATAGGTGTCGGCGGTCATAGGAAGGAGAGCGACAAGCGGAAGGCACTCAGTACAGGAGCAATCATTGCAATTGTTGTTGCAGATGTCGTCGTGCTGCTTGTACTTGTATCGTTTCTCTTGGCTTGTTTCTGTGGGAGGTACTCCGGTGCAAACGAGGAGGATGGTATGGAAAAGAGGAAGAAGAGCTCTGGAAGCGACATCTCGTCGACAGGGAAAATGGTCGTTCCTGGAGTAGCAGGAGATGAGAACTATGACAGAGAAGAACAGCAGCGGAGCAAGCTGGTATTCTTCGAAGGACGAAAGCAATTCGAGCTTGAGGACTTGCTCAAGGCTTCGGCGGAGATGCTTGGAAAGGGGAGCTTGGGGACCGTCTACCGCGCTGTTTTGGAAGACGGTTGCACTGTGGCGGTGAAGCGATTGAAGGACGCCAATCCATGCCCGAGGAAGGATTTCGAGAGTTACATGGACCTCATCGGCAAGCTCCGACATCCCAACATTGTTCGCCTCCGAGCCTACTACTACGCCAAGGAAGAGAAGCTGCTCGTCTACGAATACCACCCCAACGGCAGCCTGTTTTCTCTTCTCCATGGTAAGCAAACAAACAAGACGGGCATCGTCCATCGCTAAGTGAAAAGTCAGAAACAAACAGTGATTATCTGATCTGCAGGGAATCGGGGCCCGGGAAGAACGCCATTGGACTGGACAACGAGGATCAGTCTAGTGCTGGGAGCTGCAAGAGGACTGGCGCGAATCCACGACGAGTACGGAGCAACGAAGATCCCTCACGGGAACATCAGGTCATCCAATGTGCTGCTAGACAAGAACGGCATCGCCTGCATCGCCGACTTCGGACTGGCACTACTCCTAAACCCGGCCCAGGTGGTCGCTCGGCAGGGAGGCTACAGAGCGCCGGAGCAGGCGGAGAGCAAGAACATATCCCAGGAGGCGGACGTGTACGCGTTTGGCGTGGTGCTTCTGGAGATGGTGACGGGGAGAGCTCCGCTGCAGCACCCGCCAAGAATGATGACCTCAGCCGGGGAGGAGGAAGAAGAGCTACCGCGGTGGGTAAGGGCAAAGGTGAAGGAGGAGTGGACCGCGGAAGTGTTCGATGCGGAGCTACTAAGGTACAAGAACATCGAAGAGGAGCTCACGGCGATGCTGCAACTGGGGCTGGCCTGCGTGGCCGAGGCGCCGGAGGAGAGGCCTGCCATGTGGGAAGTGATGAAGATGATCGAAGAGATTCGGGTTGAGAACTCCCCACTTGGAGAAGACTTGTACGAGTCCAGGACTTCTCTGTCTCCCTCCATTGCTGCCACTGAAGATGAATTCTGACGACTCTTTTTAGAGTTAGTAATAGCTGATAAAGTTACAGTATGGAAAGACATGATTAATATTCATGTGGTTTAAGGTGAGGATGATATATCAGCGTTGTAGCCGTCTTCGCTTAGCTCTTGTTTAGTTCTGTGATCATGTAGCTGTATTACTTGAGAAATTGTTCCAGATAAAGCTTGTCGACTTCCTGGAATTGTCAGTTCTGCCTTGATCACGGAAGAACCACAAGGCGACCATTCAGACGAGATGTATTTTTCCTGATCCCCAAATCCATGCCCCTAACCGATCGGGCTATCTTCACTGCTTCGCACTGTTCAAGGAACAGACATAATTTACAGAAATCATTTCTTGATGGCATGGTCTAATAGAAGAGTGAAGACAAACAGAGCAGAACCCATATTTCTCCCAAGTTCACTACAGGAATTCCATACAAAGTGCAACAACTTTTTGGTCTTTTTGAGAAACATCGACACCACACCATAAACCATCTTTTCAAGGGTTCTCCCCTGAGAACTTGAGCTTTTCGATTAAGTGAACCATGGGCTCCTCTTCGCTCATTCTCATCTAGATTTCTAGCAACATTAACTCCTGAAAGATAGGCTTTGCAACAAAAAATGTTACAATAAGAATAATAACTAGATTTTTTTCAATTAATTTAAGCTGAAAATAGTAAATAGAAAGGCGAATAGTGGTCTGATACATACACACAACATCAGCATTACCTCTCCTAGATTTACCTACTCTCCATCCTCTAGGTATACTCGTTACAGATTTACAAGCTTATATGCAAGCTACAGGCAGAATACACTGATAAGGATCTAATTCTGGCCTAGGTCTACAATTGCCCAACGTACAAGCCCTCGTGCGAGGAGTACATACCAAAGTCAGGTCAGCTACACTATCTAAACTATAGTGCATCATACCTGCCAATATCTGGGAAATAACAACACTTTCAGAGATTATTAGCCCCCTAGAGTCACCAATGCAGTTCCAACCAGCTGGTAAACCTGAAAGACTAACACAAAATTTTGCCCTAGTCACTCAAGATTTTCTAGGGTTAAGCTAACCTTCTTTTGTAGACAACACCTTCGGTATGACATCACCAGAACCTGACAATATTTCATCAGCTTATCCTCCCTGATTGATCAATCATAGTACCGACTTGATCCCCACATAATGCTCTTGAGATGTTTCCTGGCTCGAATAAATCAAACAATACAACTGCAACAGCACAAGAACTGACTTCAGCGAGAGTAATAAACCCTTTAGAAAAGAGGGTAAGAGAAAATGAACCAACCAGGAATGTTGTTCTCTTCACAAAATTGAATCGCTGTCATGTCTATGGAGTTATTTAAGCCTCGGCCAACAAATTCTCTGTATGAGATGTGCTCGGATGATCCGTTATTGTTGCTTCTAGAGTGGCAATCATAGACTCCATCCATATTGGATCCTTTCATTACCACATCAGCATTAACTGCCAATAAAAAATTAAAGTGTTTAAGAACACATCAGTATTATTAGTCAGGGAACTACTATTGAAAGAAAGTTAATATTTTGTTAAGGACTAAGCATGAAAGTAAATGGGAGCTGTCACATTTGCAGAAGAAAACAAACTATAACTGGAAAGAAGCCTGCTAGTGTCTGCCCTATTTTTTTCATGAATGTACCAGTGACGCTCAAACCTAAGACCTCATACTAGAAACCCTCCCATGTGGCCATTGAGCCTAGGCCCATGTCTACACTATATATAGACTCCCCCCTCCCCCTACTATTTATAGCAAAGGTAGAGCAAATTAATAATGTTCCTGAGATATGGCCCATTCACTTTTCCTTTATAATAAAGCAACAAATCTACTGAAGAACCAATGAGAACAAACTATTTAAAGGTCTTCAGAAATATATACTTTCAGATGCTCTTAAGACAGCTGCTGTATCTGTGGTGAACAGAGGATTTCCAGTACCAGAACCAATACCGGCAAATATAACCACCCTTCCTTTTTCAAGATGACGGATGGCCCTTTGTCTAATGTATGACTCGGCAATCTCTTGCATAGTGAATGCAGTTTGTACACGTGTTTGAACACCCAATTTCTCCAAGGATGCCTGAAGTAGTATGGAATTCATTACAGTTGCCATCATCCTGGATGGCAAGATACATAATAAAAACTAGTTAGTTGTTTTTTTTTAAATAAGGTGTGAATATATTAAAAACTATTAGTTGTTACTGACTTGAATGTAGAATTAGTTCAGCCACGGCTATCTAGAAATAATATCAGGGTCTCCATCTGAAAATAACTATCTCCAGAACGGATTATTTAGGTAGAGAGAGAAATCTATTCAAGTAAAGGAGAGTGAAGTTGCAAACACATGAACAATGACCATAATTCTAGAAACCTTTCCTCTTTTCTTAACTTAAAATAACCATATATTTCATGTCTTCTCCACCACATTTTTTCCTATAGACTTGGCACATTGAACCAAGTCCCACCTCAAAAGGAATTTAGCTTTCTAATCAGATGAAACTACTTTGTTAAGCCAAGTTGACAGATTGCCCACCAGAAAATGGCCAATACAAACACTTATTTTGGGACCATCATTAGCAGCAAAAGACAGATATGACATTCTCTAGAGTAATAGCTCAATGTGACTTTTCTCCCAAAGTTACATGAATCAGTTATGATCCCTACACTGATCCAAATAGCTGTGATAGCAGATCTAGCATGCCTGGACATAAACCTCATTAATCAGCCCAAAATAAAGTGTGCTGACTAACAAACAAAACCTTGAGCTATGCATTGAGGCAACAATCTCCAAGTGGAGACTAACAGCTTAACCATGTAGAGTATCACACATACAAACATGAAAACATACATACATAAATACATACATACATATATGTAATTAGATATACACGTATGTATGTGTATTTTGTGCTGAGTAAACACTCAGATCATTTTTCTTGAAAAGGTAAAAGATTTTATTAAATAGAAGAAACTCCAAAAAGAGAAAGAGTGAAAAAATGATAAGTGACTACATGCAACCCACAAATCAAAGGAAAAATACAACTCAAACTTGATTAATCTAAAGTGGGCTATGCTCTACAACAAACCATCGTCAGGTAGCCCCAATCCTGACCAGGGATTCAGCAAACCATTGGCACTTGTTGGAATGTGTACAATGTGTAAAATTTAATAAAGTATATATACATTTTAATAAGTATCATTTCCAAAAAGAAAAATATATATCCCAAACCACATACCCTATCTGGCATGCTGTAGATCTATCAAGGCCAGTTGCATTAACCCACTGATCTCCACGAAAGAAATTGCTCCCACCAACAACAATTGCCACCTGTAGTTGACATAGGGACCTTGTAGGAAAATATAACTTTTTTTTTAAAAAGATAAAAATATGGAGAGGGAAATGCATGGGACAATACCTCAACACCAAGGCGGTTTGCTGTAGCAACTTCTCTAGCAACCAGTGTCGTAACCTGAAAAATAAGCACACAACTTAATCAAATTGAGGATTTATTTTTTTTCCCTCCACAGTAGCTGAAAGGAGGTAAGATTCCTGCTGGAAAATGATTGAAGAAGTGTTATGCAGTAGAACAAACTGTTCACCTTTGGATCAACATTCTGAGGGTTGTTACCAGCTAATGCTGCACCAGTGATTTTGAAAACAACTCTACGCCATCTTAGGTTTGATGACTTTGTCCTCATATTATTTGTCACACCAACATTGGTAGGGCTTGCAACTGGATATCTGCTGACACCAATATCATACATATTTAGGACAAATCGAGACTTTTTTCCAAGCTTTCCAAAGCCTATTTAAAGTATAAAAAACATGACCAATGGAATTAGAGTAACACAGAAGCTTTGCACAAATAATCACTAAAATTAAGTATCCGAAGGTGCAGAACCACATGATTTTCTGAAAGGTTTTATTACAGTCTTTGTATCAATTTCTTAATTTTTTTCATAACAATAAGAAGAGAGGATTAATTAAGAAGAAAACTCCTGAGGGGAGTTTTGCCAGTTTCTTAATTCCACTGAATGTAAGATATGTCCATGCACTTGATAAAGAGTATCACATATTTCTCATTATCTCTTGTGGTGTCCCTAGCCCAGCCATCGGCAACCCCCCCTCTCTCTCCTTTCCCACACTAAACAGAGCATATCACAGGCAAAGTACAAGATGTTTAGTATGCACTGCCACAAAGTGCCCAATACTACCTAGGCTATTGGCTTTGAAGGTAATAAGTTAAGCACTGATTATATGAGGCCACATTGAAGTGTCTGCAAACACACTACTTTTAGACAAGGGTGTGATAATCACGATTATCTTCCAGCACATGCTTAAATTAAGAATCCTCACTGATAAATATTTACAAACCAAACCCTTCAGACAAAATGGCTATGGAGTGGCAGTGAGAAATCCAGTATGTAGAGAAATCTAGTTATAACTAAGTGCAGAATCACAGATACCATGATCATCTTTGGGGCCACCTGTTTCTTTCCCATATTATGCCTCTAGCTGAAACCTATAGAAAAGTGAAAGTTCTTTGTCCCAGGGTTTTACTTTCTATATCCAAAATGATGAGTTCAGATCTTCTGGCCTGATGCTTCGGCAGGAGATAAGAACTACCTAGCAAGCTTAGTCCATTATCCTTTAGCTAAAAAGAGATCCCAAAAAGTTTGCTTTTTTCAATTGCTAACCATCAGATCAAAACCTAAATTTGAAGTAGACATCGTCCAACCTGGAGGTAATTGAGGCAAGCAGCCTGGCCTCTTGTCTCCTTGACAGCATCTATATCTCAGGAATGAGAGATGGCCTTATGGTTGAAAGAGAAGCTCTTCCGGAAACCATCCTATTTGGCTGCAATATCTAACATACCTTTGACTGTAACACAATGGGTTGTTGCAAAACGAAGGGAAATATAAAAAACTTGACTGCACAGAAAAAAAACCCTTGACTATTTCTACAAGTCATGCATCAGGAACCCCAGACTGCTTCATTGCTTTTTCAGCGAGGAATGGAGTATCTCATTGAAACCTTGTTGAGGAAATGCCTCCCCAAATAAAATAGTTATGTTGTACCTTTTCACTGCTTATTTCAATTTCTGCTTTCTCTCCCCTTTTCTGCATTTATTTCAATCTCCAGAGGATCTTGTAACCTTGTATTCTCTTGATGAATTTATTTTCTGACCCCACACCCCCCAAATAAAAAAAAGGAAAACAATTAAAATGATGTCCGAGTTAAATAGCTTGACCTCCACTACGACATACCTACCCACCAGAACAGTAACAAGTGCACCAAAGTAGGCACCTCAGAGGCTTTATACAGCCTTTAATCTTCAATTATAACCATCTTACATAACCAACCTCTTCAAACTTTTGGATGCAATAATCGAACTGTGTCCCACCTCCTTCACACCATTTTCCCTTTTAAAAATCAGGCGCAAGCACATTATTGGTTCCTAACATCACAATGCTGTTAATTTAACTTTATCTGCGAATTGTACTAAGCCCAAAGTAAACTTCGCCAGTGTTTCTCCTCCTGAAGTAACTTCTATTTTCAATATATTACGTTCCTCCAACCTGACATATTATCCGGAATGCAAAAAGCGTAAGAAATGCAGAAAAGGTACCCATCAGAGTATTAAAAAAAAAAAAAAGACAAACAATCATCCACATGATTAACAAATGTCTACAAAAGAAGAAACCTGAACTAACAAGTATCCCCGATGATAGCAGCAAAACATATACCTCTTGGTTTGCCGAGTGACGGAGGAGCTGCCCGCTGCAACTGCCTTATCTTCATCCGACACAGCTTTGGAAGACGGAGAAGAGCCAACAATCTGCTCCAGCTTTTTGAACCAGGGCCAATGACTAACTGAGAGGCTACCATTACTGAGCCTGTGACGCTCGGCCTTGTACCTTTTCTTTAGGTTATCCACCTTATTCTTACACTGTTCGACACTCTTCCCACTCTTCTGTTTGTCACACCTTTCGCTTACTATCAACGCAACTTCCTCCCAGTCCCTACCCCGAAGGTTCCCTCGATTGAGCTGCTCGTATTTCTCCGTATAGGCGTCCAAAAGGCAGCCGATTGCAGTGTCGCTCCACTCCTCCCGGTCCTTCCTATAATCTCCAGAGGTGTGAACGGGAACCTGACTACCTTTAGGCTTCTTATTGTAGATATAAGATGACGAACCCCCTGCAGCCCCTGCTCCGTTTCCTCCGCCGCTGTCGCTGAGATCATCACCGCGATCCTTCCGTTTCTCATTGTTATTCCGTCCCACAACGACTCGAGACTTGTGATCAGCGGCTGACGAATCCCCGTCGTCGGCGCTGAAGATGGTGTTGTTGCCGTCCTCCTCGGGAGCGAAGAGATTGTTGTTAACCGCATGAAAAGCCGGCGGACACTTGGCGTCAGTCTGAGAACAGAAAGCAGTATCACTGTACTCGTCAGCGTCGTCGGGATTTTCCGCTCCGACGGGCTTCGTGGAGCCGTTGAGAGCAACGTTGTTGACAGGTGGCGCAGGGTTTTGGGGCTTGCCTGAGGGGAAGCGATGAGCAGCGAAGGGCTGATGCTGGGGGTGGTGGTCTTCGTCACCGAAGCGGAAGACGTCGTCGCAGGAGGCCATGGGCTGGATTTAGGGTTTAGGGTTTTTTTTTTTTTCCAGTCAGAGAGACGGAACGGGAAAGGAGACGACGTTAGAAGATGGGGAAGGATCGTTAAGGTTAGTGATTAGGGCCAGTCTTAAATGCGCTATTTGTTGTACCCGCCGTGACATCATTACCGCCGACACGGTCACGCTCGATCACGGTGCCGTTAAGTGAGTGTCCCCGGATACTCGCACGCGTGACACACCACGAGTTATACTCCATTTTGATTTTGTTCACCTTTTTCCTCTTTCCAAAATGCTGTGATTTAATTACTTTAATTACTTTATTATCGGCTGGTTATGGTTATCAGATCGGGTCGAATAAACCAATTGAACCCAGTTTAAAAGAACTTATCCCTCTTCAGAATCTGCGAACATGTAAAAACAGGACAAGATTAAAAAACTAGTTAGCTTGGTCAATTTATGGTTGAGCTACTTCAACCACTTACGTGCACTGGTCAATCAACTACAAATGTGACGAAGTTCTCTCTCATATAAATTAAATTTGACCACTTAAATTAATGATCAAATCCCATTTGTTCTTTACAAGGAACCTCCTTTATAATTTTCTACTTCTCAAGGAGAAACCTTGAAAAGAGAAAAAGCTGGTACACCCAACTCATTCATCCAAATGGCTCAATATGAGAATTATTGAATGTGGATCAATCCATCCCCCCTTGACTTTAAAAGGCTAAGGGAAAGGAAAAGTTTACTTCAATCATTAAGAGAGACTCTATCTTGTCCTCTCCATTTTTTTTTTAAAGAAAAAAATCCACCACCTTCTCCTCCACCCTAGAGAGAGATGTACCTTTTTGCTCCTTCCCCTTTTCTTCTATACAAGAGGGAGTGAGGAAAAGAGCCCACCATCCAATCCCAGTATACTTTGGAATGAGTAAAATGAAATTCTAGAATTAGATGGTGAGTGAAACTAAAAATATTATAAACGGCGAGTTTAAAGTTAACACACCATAAAAACAAGAATATGTTGTTTTAAATTTTGGTCCAACCTCTATTTGATTTTCTTTATTTGTTAACTCATCAAATATTAGTGATAAAGGGATGATATAAACTGATTTTTTTGTAGAACAACCTGCATTTCACGAAAATAATCAATCACACTCTTACTCCCAAACATCATTCAATAATCACGAGAATATAAAGTCATAAATTCCAAACAGGCTACTCTAATGGGAGTATAGAGATTCAAGGGTCTTCCACACACCTTTAGCAGTTTTGTAGGGCATAGTGTGGGAACCAGTCTTAGGCTCTATACTACTCACTAACCAAGTCATCTCTTGATAATTATCTGATTTTCAACTTGTTTTTTGCCACAATAGATATCTAAGATAGAATTGGACCAATACACAAACTTTGAATTGTTCAATTTCATTGATGTAATGTGAATAGAGGTGGAATCCTTACTGTTAAACTTTTATCAATCCTAGCAAGGGTAATAACCTCACCTTGACTTGAAATTAAACAGTTTTTCAATAAATACCAATTACCACCAACAAAGAGATAAGACTATACTACTGTGCAAACAATAAAATCTTCTCCAGGAATATAATACAATAGAAAGTATGCATCTAATGCTGAAAATTCAATCCATCAACACTCAACCACAATAATAGGCATTTCAAATAGTCCTACAAGCAAATTTGAAAGGTCACATTGCTCTAAAACAACAAAGACCCAACCTCTCTAGGTCTGTGCAAATATGAAAACCCACCAAATAGGCAGTTACAAACCCATAAATAAATTGGGTACAATACATGCTCAACTGTTTATGCAACACTTTAAGCCATGCACCAATAGGTTCAAGCACAAAGAAGAAGAAAAGTTCGAACTTTAACGACAATCAGAATAAAAAGTCAACGAATTCTTTCCTTCCTCGTAAGAAATTGCAGTTGCAGGTATTAGAAAGAAAAAAAGAAAAAGGCTAGAAGTTAAGACTCTCTTTGGACCTATTGCTCTGATACCATGATAAATCCTGCAAAATCTTGAAGGAGAAAAAAAACAGAGAAGAAAGGATAAGAGGCAGAGCTGCAAGGGTTACAACTCCTTGTTAGTGGTTAAAATTTGACCTCTACCCTACATATTAAATTACTTAAGTGAAATTACATGTTATAACAAAATACCCCTCTAGGACTGCCTGTACAGAAAATTAATTAAACCAGCACAATAACAAAATTAAAACAGGGCCAATAACACTACTAATCACCGAGACCTATATACTCTAGAGGGGACAATCATGCACATATGAAAAGATGAAAATAGCCTTGAACTTCAACAGTTACCAATTGTTTAGTACCAACAACACCCACTGCAACCTGTGAACCAATCCACTGTACACCATACTCTATTGAATACAAGGACAAAAAACATTTCAAACTCCAGCAAATACTTTCCTTGAACTCAGAAACGCAAATTACTTGCAGCCTGCCTGGGGTACCAAGGCTTCCTGTATCATATGTTTATAAACGTATATAATCACGCACAATTATAGACTTCTGTAGTTTAGAAAACACCTGATAGCATCCTTCCAATCGATGTTTTGTCTTCTCGGGCATTGGAGTAATGCTTCATAATCGCCAACAATACTCCTTATGAAACACGGCACTTATAATTTGCCGTTTCAACTATGTCCTCTTTGCATCCCTCTTTCTATCAGTAGCTCATGTTTCTTTTACAATTAATATCCTTTTCTTATGTCACCCAAAAGTAAATCAACAAATTGAGTAAATAATTATCCACCAGCAACAAAGTGAAGCTGAAACTTTAGGTCACCAGATGACAAGCTTCTGCACTCTTCCTCTAAAGATGGGTCCTACATCACCACCAGACCATGGTGTTAACCAGCACTTGAGGCAGCGCTAAGGAATTGAAATCTTCGAGAAAGCAAATGTTGATAGCTAACTGGTTAACCAGTGAAGGGAACCTTTTGGTGCAACCACATTTGGGAAGGTTGGAAAGTTGTCCTCCATTACTTTCTTCAATGAAGCAATCACACACGGTTCCATTGTTTCATGCACAAGCGCGTGAACTTACTACAACAAACAACACATATGTGGAGGACAGTTGTCATTTTCTTAATAGACCTGAAGCCCAGCTTTAGCCCTATCACCAAGCACCTGAGAGAATCTGCACATTCCAATGCAGTAAGTTTGCAGGTAATACCCCACCAGTAAAAGCAAGCAGAAGCAACCCACGTGACGAATCTCATGCTTTTCAATAGCTTACTTTAAAGTGGATATTCACAGATTTGCCAGTTAAAACAGAGAGAAGCTCTTCCGATGCCTGGGATGCGGAGTATGAGGTTGCTCCTGAGAGGTTCTGGGGTTGGGACCCATCGCTTTGGCAATATCTAGCTTCCCATTATTTGATTGAGCTGACGTCTTGCATCCAAGTCTCCAAGATGTCAAACGTGGAGAGCTAAGGGCAGAAGCAGTTAATTTATCAGCTACCCTTCTTATCTTCTGTTTTATGGAGGCAAATTCTTGCTCCAGCTCTCTGACCCTAGATTTCATCCTCTCCAGATCCACTCTCAGGACCTGATTCTCTCTTACAACAGTGACCCAACCACCTCTCTGCAGAACCTGACTTGTTATCTCGTTGGTAGAAGAAACAGCAGCTGCTGGCGCACTTTCACCATCTAAAATAGGAAGATAATTTGATATTGTGGTTTTCAAATGCAACTGCTCAAAGAAAAGTACTTGAAGAATGAACCGCAGGGGCAACCGATCGTTCTGTGATGCATGGACACATGCTTCGATGGACAGCTTTTGGCAGTTGATAGTGTTGCATAATTTCTCCTTCTCATTTTCAGACAACCAAGGATGGGCCTACACAGCAGTCACTGTAATGTAAACAATGCTAGAATTCAAACAAAGCTCAATAAGCTGAGAAAATAAGAGAAAACAGTAAAGCTAAAAACATTTCCTGCTGAAAAGCAGAGCTGCTGACAGGCAAGTATGAAAGTGGATCCTTGTTTATGCAAATGACTAAGATAAATTTGAGGACAAAATCTCACAACAAGCTTGATTTTTGAGCCATCTTTATCTTTCTTTTTATTTAAAAAAAAAATTGGTAATAATTCCATGCTTCAGGTCTTAGGTAAACGCACATCATAGAAAAAGCTATTGTAAATGGCTGAGACAACATACTAGTTATTATCATTTCACAAACCCAAACCCAACCCACAAAGAAGATTCAAATCATAAAAAAAGGCACTTGTTTGCGTTCTAACTTCCTTTACATAGGGACTGAACCAGTTATATATGACTTTAACGGCTTGAGCCTAGTGCTATTAATTGTCACTCTGTAAGTTTAAAGCAAGGAACTTAGTGATGAGTGTGCCAACCCATTCCACAAAAACCATTACCAAAGTACAAATTTAGTGAAGGTTAAGACTTTTTTTTTTGTATTTTTTGTATTAGATGGGGTTATCCAGGACTTCCACCAAATAAAATTAAATGCAAATGTTACATCTCTTCAAGTTATTTTAGCTGGCACATGTGGGACAAGGCTTTGACAGTGAAGTTGACTATGCTCCACGTTATTAGTGAGTCGAAGTAAAGGATGACATGCTAGAGAGCATATTTATTGCTGTCAATACGGTTATCAAATACCGAGCTTAAGAAGAGATCCAAGGTTAGAGTCAACCTTAAAATAGATATCCACTGCTCTGTACAGTCCATCATCTAAAGACCTCGAAGAGTCTGGTAAGGCCTCTGCAAGAGATTTCATCTTGCCAAGTTTCAAATTGACATCAGGAGCAATCTCCATAAGATAATTGTCCACCAATTTTGTAACTGTCCGCAAAGGATTAGAAGAGGGAGATTCATCTAGAATGAAAGAAGATGGAGAAAGAGAACTATCACCAGGACCTGACATCAGGAAGTGCTGGATGATGCGTTCAATGCAATCTGTATCATATAAATTATCAGAATCGGAATAATTGGGTAATAAAAGGCTATCAAGAGTAGCCAATGGAAGTTGAGAGCCTATTCTCCTCTCTAAAATGTCTTGACATGATTGAGAAACACCTAGAATCATTCCAACACGCAGTAGTCCCAATAAGAAACAGCAAAATGATTTTCCTTTCTTCAGAGGTAGGAGCTTTATGATGCTTTCCAGTAAAAACCTTTGATCAACTACAGCAACTGACTTAAGAGTCTTGACACTTTGGCCTTTGCTTCCTTGTACAGCTCTCCGACGACTTAGGCCTGGAAGATATTTTTGTGCATAGTGCATTATTACACCTACTAAATTCTCAGATCTTGTACCTCTCATTTTCATTGTTTCTATCAGCCTTTCAAACAATTGTACATTAAGGTACGACACATCTTCAAACCACCAATCAGATTGAGTGCTTCTGATTCTGGCTCCAGTATTTATTCCATTCCATAGTATACTCCCACCAGGGCTCTGCAAGGTGCCGTACATCATCATAGGCCACCCAAACAGGCTTGGATCTGTACAAGCCATTATAGATAGAGCATTCAGTGATTTTTCTACAATTTTTAAGGTATCTGCCTCTGCAAAAACAGAATCCAGACTACGAAGAACCAAAATACAATCATTCCAGTTCCGTAGCACGGTTTTATGGAAGTAACTCTCAGACATGGCCAGTAAGTTGTCTTCCCCATATTCTTCTGTCATTTCGAGATAGTCTGACACACAATACACCATAGCAACATTTTTTGAAGTCAATTCCACACGAAGACCATAGCAAAATTCTACGGTGATGAAAAATGAGTCGGGACCACCTGGACATCCAACTAATTTGAAGTGAAAAGCATCTCCAGACATATTTGAAGATTCTTTCAGTAACCGAGCAATTCTCCCGCATTTTGACATGAGAGGAAACTGACCAAAAAAGATATTTTACTTCTAAGTTATAGTGAATAACATCCTGTAATGAATAAACCGAAGTCGAGCAACTAGCTGTATCAAGTTCAGCAAATTCTCAAAAGGAAATACTGGGTTAATTTTTTTATGGAAATTTGAAAAGAAGTTTGAAGCTTCTCATAATGCATGACCTTATGCAGCAAAAGTAGCATATACCTTGTGAAGATGAAAGAATACATCTTCTACTTCGATGGTGATATCACTTGGTAAAGATGCATTGTAAAACCTGTCATCCATGATAAAAGCAGTACTTCCTATAATCAGTCCTCATATGTTAATAGAAATAAATTGATTGCTCCTCAAAATTCCAACCAGGGGTTTTCTAATTCAATTCTACGTAAAGTGAAAACATATATTGAGTAACAAACAACAGAAATTTCTTTTCTCATTATCATAATAGTATACATTTCCAGCTTCCATGGCAGAGGAACAGTTTCAGTTTCAGATCAAGAAGTAGTAATCTAGTATAAGAAAAGAAAAAGGTCCAGAATTTTTTTTTTCAACTTTAAGGTTAATTTATTCCTTTTTGGTTGGTCAGGTAAAGAAATACATTGTATAAATTAGAAATTCAAATGGTGTGTCAACGCCATGAATTTCTGACCTATTTGAATATGGATAACAATCTCCATTCTCAAAAGTGCTCTACCATTTAAACCAGAATGTCTGTGCAAGAGCTTATAAACTTGTTACAAGTGCCAAGCACAGAAAGGCTAACGGGAGCCCACAATTTCTTGAATAGCTGATGCTGGTTTTCCTATAAGACCAGTTGAATCGCAGTTTTAAGGAGACTTATATGTCTTTTGACAAATGCAAGATTTTTAAGAAACTGAAATTAAATCCTCATCGGCATATAATCCAAGAAGAATTTGGGACCTGCTTCAATATTGAACAACTTCCAACAAAAAGGATGACAAACAAATAAACAAGTTGCATATAGTCAGGTTCAAGTCCATTCCAAAATGATTCATCATAGCTAGGAAGCCTCTTCCCAATTAATAAGCACAAGATCTTCCTAATCCTGGATCAATATGGAACACCCTCCTCGGGTTTGGGCCTTCTTTAGAGCTTCTAAACATAAAAATTTTATTTGGAGGCCCACTGACTAGTACCCGCTTTCTAATCCTGCATAAGACCCAATACTGCTACTTCCAACTCAAGCCATGTAGATGTAAAGAGAATGGTTAAAGAAATTGCTGAATCTATGGGAGTGGAAACCAGTAGGCTTTGATCATGATATTGCACCCTTCTTGATCATCATATCCAAATGAAGAATTTCTCTTGGAAGGGTTTAAGGCTTCTTGAAAACGTGCCTCTGATCAAGATTGATTGTTCCATCACAAATCAACCTTGTCTTTTTTTTCAAGAATCCAAATTCAATTCTGCTATCCCCTCCATTATCAGAGACATTTGGACATCTCACCGATTTACTTGGGACTCCTTAAATGCTCAAGGCATTGCAAGTGGCATTATTTCAATTTGGAGTTGTAGAGTCCTTGACTTGATTCAGATCTCTGCAGGTGAATTCTGCCTCAGTCATCCACTTGAAGACTCTTTCGGATAACTCCATCTGGTTGGTTTTTTGTGTCTATGAACCCACAAGATAGGCACAACACTTTGATTTTTGGGCTGAGATACAGAACTTCTTGGGAGCTTGGAATAGCCCTTGGCTGATATTAGGTGATTTCAATGTCATACGTTTTTGTGGGGAGAAGAGTCCCCTTGGCCAAGTCGTTACCCTGCAATGGCTGAATTTAACAACTTGATTGATCTTTGTGGTTTGAAAAGAAACCTCCTTGAGTGGCTCCAAATTCACTTGGTCAAATGCTCAAGTCCCACCAATTCAGAGCAAGCTGAATCATTTTTTATTTTTTTTGCTTCTTCAGACCAGTTGCAAAAGTTTTGTGATGTGGCTGGTATGTCTCTCACTCCAACAATTTCAGATGATAGACTCATCTACTTAAATTGTGATATGAGTAATGGGGGCCTATCCCCCAACAAAAAAGACGGTTTTGTGGCCCTTCTTGAAAATTGGTAGAAATCTTCTAGAATTGAGGGTTCAATGGGTTTTCATTCATCCAAAAGTTGAAATTGCTAAAGTGCAAATTAAGCAGTGGACTAAGTCCTCCTTGGGTACTTTCTCCTCTCATCGATCCACTCTCCTTTCTAAAATTCAAGATTTGGATCAAATTGCCAACTATCACCCTCTTGGTTTAGACGAGGTACTCACATCTTAACTTTCTTGTAAATTTTATTGTTTATATATAAATACATCTTTATCAAAAAAAAAAAAAAAACATCTTAACTTTCTTAAAATTAATCATGCTTTTATTTCTTGTGAGTGTATACATTGGAAACAGAGAGTGTGTTTTAACTGGCTCAAGGACAGTAATGGTAACACTCATTTTTTTTATACCATCACCTCCTCCCACTGGTGGTGAAATAGGATCTCCTCCCTCTGCATTAATGGGGAAATGATCCCTGACCAGGCCGTTTTTGCTAATGAGTTCACAAGATTTTTCTCAGGTCTTTATAAGGAAGAGAATGTTGATTGCCCAAACCCAAGCTCCTTGTGTTTAAGAAAAACTGATTCTGAATCTGCATGCAAACCTTGAGCTTCCATTTTCTTCTATGAACTGTTTGTTTATCAAATTTCATGAAAAGGGTATCACAAGAAAAATTATTAAATCCACCTTCATTACTAAGGTTCTAAAGAAATACCAGCCTGAGAATCCCTCCCTCTTCAGGCTCATCAGCCTTACTATGAATTCATACAAGATTATTATAAAAGTTCCAGATTACTATGAAAGTTCCAGCTATCCACCCACGCAGGGCCCTCTCTTTTGTTGTTAGTTCCTGGCAAAATACTTCTATTCATGGAAGGCAACATTTGGATGATTTTCTTATGGCCCATGAGCTTGTGAATTATTTTAACAAAAAAAAATGAGAAGAATCTTTGTTGAGCTTGATCTTGAAAAATCTTTTGAACATATAAGTTGGAGCATTCTTGATTTTGTTTTGATGATCGTGGAATTTGACAGGAGATGGACAATGTGGGTTAGAAGTTGTGTATCAACCGCCTCTTTCTCTGTCCTTGTGAATGGTAGTGCTTGTGGTTATTTCCAGAGTTAACTAGGGGCATTTAGCAAGGCTACCCCTATCACCTATACTGTTTAACATTGTAGGGGAAGCCCTCTTTAATCTCTTCTCCACTACTAGGTTCAAACACTGGCTGAATCTTATTTCAGATATCGAAGGTTTGCATGTCCCCATTCTCCAATTCGTGGATGACATGCTTTGTTTTTTTAAGCCACTCCTAGTCAGATGATTAACCTAAAAGCACTCTTAATATTCTATGAGTTAATTGTTGGGCAGAAAAATAATTGGGTGAAGTTTGTTTTGCATGACATCCTTGTCCCGTAAGAAGACCTTCTTCAATTGGGTTGCTAAGTCAGGCAACTTCCAGCTACATACTTTGGCCTCCCTCTCTCTCTCAGCCACCGAACTGAAACACTTTGAGCTCCCATCATTAAGAGATTTGAATGACAGACACTTGAACTGGAAAGGTAAGCTCCTCTCTAAAGCTCGGAGTTTGACTCTTGTCAAAGCTACCTCAGCCAGTCTCATGTTGTACCACCTCTCTCTTCTCAATTGTCCAGCCAGTGTTACAAATAAAATTGAGCCACTTGAGAGGCGCTTTATATGGTTTGGTTCATCTAATATATCAAACTACCACCTTGTTTGATGGGAAGATGTTGGACTCCCAAAAGATGATAGAAGACTTGGAATTAGACAAGTGAAAAGCTTGACTAAGGCCCTTCTTGCTCAGTAGAGCAGGAGATTTATCACAAGCATTGATGCATTATGGAGATATGTTGTAAAGTTGGGTCCAAGGCCCATCCAAAATGAATAGCCATGTTAGGCAGACTTTTTCCCAACTAATAAACCCAATATCTTAATACTCACTAAATGTGAAACTATTCTTTAACACTCCCCTCTCATGTGTAAGCTCTATTTTGTGTTTTACAAGTGAACAGTTTAGGAAGAGGCCCATGTACGAAAACCAGCTTTGATACAAGTGAAGTTAGGTCCAAGGTTGATCCCAAAATGATTAACTAAGGTAGGAAGCTTACTTTTTAACTAATAAACCCAAGATCTTTGTGGGACTATTCTTTTACACTAGTCATAAATGCAAAATATGGATATGATAGTAATTGTTGGTTCCCGCCTAAACTCCCCCCAATCACAAATCCTCTCCCCAAGGAAAAGACTTCTGAAGCTGAGTATTTCAGTCCATGAAGAGGTGAGATTCTGATGAAAACAAGTTCTGGTGTCAAAATTTGGATTGAATGTTGGGCTCTTGAACAGCCTTTGGCATCTATGCTCTTAAGATCCTTTGCTCTAGCCCAAGATAAAGATGGAACAGTCATGATGGAACAGTCATCTGTAATTGTGACAATGATGGTTGGAACCTTAACTTGAGAAGAAGTCTTAGAGATCAGGAAATTGGAGTTGTTTGCCAACTTATGAATACATCAGGGTACTAATGCTGATATCATTAAATGGAAACAGTATACTAGTGGAGCTTTTATAGTTACTACAAGTTATAATCGGCCGTATGCTGAATCTTCCCCTTCAAACTTTGCTGTTGCCACAATTTGAAATTAATTGGGACCTCCTAAGGCTCTTTTCTTCTGCCAGTGGCGCTGCAAGAAGCTGTATCCTTGCCCAAGATAATTTGCAGCACAGAGGAACTAAAATCATCAACTTTATTTGTAGACTTTGTGGGGATGTGGAGGGTCAGTTGATTCTTTTTTTCTTTTTTTAGAAAAGCAAAGTTTTATACCAAAGAAAGAAAAAACAAACCAAAGCTTAGAGGGACCCTCCCATTATAACAAGGGATTGGAGGGAGGGGCATCTCTTAGCAAGAGAATCTGCAAGGTACTTGGTAGAACGAGGCACATGAGCCCAATTACAGTTAAGAGAAAGCAAAATATCCAAAATTTGGTTGAAAACCAGCCAATGCCTCCAAGGAGTTCGGGTGTAGGATTTGCACCAGCTGATGATCAATTGTGAATCTCCCTCAATAATTAAGTGATCACCTCATGGTAAGATGCCCTTTCTCATTGGGAATTTGGAGTTTGGAGCCACCTCATCCATCTTTCTAATATCAACTTATGCCTTCCTGCTACTTATCAAGACCTCACTATTCATCTCACTTCTTGGTCACTTCCTACATCTGGCAAGCGCATTTGGCACATCATGCTATCGGTGACTCCTTGGTCCACATGGGCTGAAAGCAATAATCCTATCTTCAAAGGGAAGTTTGTAGCTGTTGACGATATTGTTGAAAAAGTCTTCCATACTACTCTCTTGGCTCCACAGCAAGAATAGTTTTTCTCGGTCCAACTGCTCCTACGCCAGAGAGAACTGGTCTCAATTGCTGCTCCAAGACCTACTAGATCGCTTACCCTCACCCCATGGGCACCCCCTGCTCCCCAGACTGGAACCTTCAAACTAATTTTGATGGCAGCACTAGTGGCTGCCCAGGACCTGCAGATTTTGATGAAATCTTCCAAGACCTCTCCAGCAGCCAAATTCTCTCTTACCCTGGCCCTCTTGGTACAGTGAGTCCTTCCATGCTGAAGTTCAAGCTTTGCTGCATGGAATCCATATTGCTGCCGAGGCAAACTTTTATCCACTCTTTGTTGAAGGTGATTCTTATACTGTCAAAAACTGATTCAATAGTGAGAGTAGCTCTCCTTGAAGATTCCTCCAATTTTTTTAGGAGATTATGGATAGGGCTCAAAATCTTTTAGTTCCCTGGTGCCATGCCCCAAGATCCGGAAAATCTACGGCTGATAGTGGGCACTACACTCCCAGGACTTACTCTAAGAGCACCATGGGCAATATTAGATTAATTGTATTCATCCTTTGTTTTTCATTTCTGTTGTAATTTTCTAATTTAGCACTCCAAATGGGAGAAGCTAGTTGTACCTCCTCTCACACTCAACAAAAGCTCTATCTCACTTTCTAAAAAAAAAAAAAAGAAGAAGAAGCCATCTAGATGTGCATATTACCTGTATTTTCACCGTTAATACCAAATCAGTTACTTTTCCAAGAACTTCAATAGGAACAAATTCAAGCAAAGCAAGTATCAAGAACTGAAACACTTAATGTAAACAGAACTCCTTCCAGCAGTTTCCGATTTCGTACTTTACTCTGGTTGTCCCCAAAGTGTTACTCATTGTAACATAGACCTTCTACTTGGAGACTCTAACTTTGAAACAGTTCAAAATTACACTTAGTATGAAAAAAAAAACTTTTACCTTTTATTTTTGGGACAATGAATGAGGATGAGTCTGTTAGGAACATTATACAAGTTTGTTCATTTCACAAAAGCATAACTATTATAACAATATTTCATTTACATGACTACTAACTGGACATTGCAAAACAGAATCTCTTTTCTGTTCTTAATCTCAGAGATATAAATATATAGTAGACTGCTTGTTCTTCTTCTTTCAAAACGTAAATTTGACCATAAATAGTCACAATGTTGCATAGGTCAAATAAGCATGAATATTTACAACTTTATTACATTGAAGATCTGTTATGCTTCATATAACCACGGTGCCTTAACAAATGATGTTTTCTCCTACATTGAAGATCTGTTATGCTTCATATAACCACAGTGCCTTAACAAATGAAATATTAACCACACTACAAACCATCCTGAAGGTCCTTCCTAATGCATAGCAGACCATTACATTTCCTCTTTCAGACAAAGTCTTGGTGTTAGTAGACTGAAATCTCAGTAATTGATGTGTTCCATGAAATAATCTCTGAAAGTCCATGCTTGTGATTTAAGCTCGGTAGGGAACAAATTTAAAGACTGATATACCGGTTTCATCCTCAAAATTGATATAGTGGATCTGTTACTTTGATCTTTCTTCGTTTGCAGATTTTTCACCCTTGCCTTAAGATTTTTTAATAAATGGTTTTAAAGAAATTCTAGTTTTTTATCTCTTGAAATTTTGAAACCCTCTGGTTTAGCACATAAAAGGTTAACAAATGATGCGTCAGTTCACTACTGCACTCATAAAAGGATCAAGCCACAGCCTCGAAACTTGAGGGAGGCGGATGGAAGCTGGACATCCAATTCATGGTCCCCACTATGATCTCCAGAGCTGTCCCTAGCTGGCCTTACGAACTCCACAAATTTTCATGAATAAAATCACCACCAATGGGAATCTCCAAAGCTAGACAGCAAACTCAATTTTTTCAGTCAAACCGAGCTAGCAAGACGAGCTACATCCAGCCAAGGGCTTAGAACTTCAATTGCGCAAGACACTGATACTAGTCATCCTTCTGACTAGGAAAACAACTAGCAGCACACACTTCTCCTACATTGTCTACAATTGCAGCACCCATTTCCAATGCCACAATTACGGACCTCAGCAATCAAAATAAAACAATTCAAACCGAATGAATTTTGAGCAGAAAGGAAAAGGGTGGGAAAAGGCTACCATTCTTTGCCTTGGCGATAAAAACCGGACGCTTTGCGAGCAAGAGCCATGCAAAAAAAGAGCCGGGTAATCCTCTCTCAGTCGGTTGTTGATTAGAGACTCTTAAAAGGGTAGCAGCCACTTTTGCAGACAAACGCAGAGGAGAGAATAATTGGCAGAGAAAGGCGTGAAGGGTACTGCAAGGTTGCCACCTGCAAAAAAAAAAAAAACCAACAACCAGCCAACACATCAAAAGACAACGAGACCACAACAAGGACGGGGGCGGTCGCCGGCCGGAGGATGAAGCCCACAAATGGCGAAAGGGAAGATAGCTACAGGGTGGAAAGAAAGGCGACAAGAGCCACTTATGGTGGCCGCCACCGTGATAAAATGCCGCACAAAATACGAATTCTTTAACTCCATGATATTTAAAAGTAGACAGTTGAACGTTGACTGGGACTGAGATAGTTAAGATCAAAGAAATTAAACTTGTGAATTGACAAAATTACCATCGAGATAGAAACAACACAGGTAACAGGTTCTCGTAGGTTCAGGATGTCGGTCGCTTGGCTGTCCTCGAAAACTGTGTACTCATGGGCGCTTGTGAGTTGTGACACACGCAACGAGGATCCCACAGCACGAGTGCTTAATCATAATGTCTTTCTTTAAAGATTAAATGTAATAATTACAGGGAAAAAAAGCGCGGTCCCACGTACACCTGGACCAATTTTTAAAATTAGAAGCGGTAGAGACTGTATCAAGCTATGTACTCATGTTTAAAGAATAATTTAACTACTAATCAAAACGCTCAAGAGCTGAAGGGACAAACTCCCTGCTGCGTTTCCTGGTGTGGAAATGTGCTGCCCAGGATTTAACTGGTGGGTTTGTTAGATTCGTAATAATAAATTCTAATCTAGAATTTACCACATGTTAGAATATTAGGATTGAAAACAAAATACCTGGATCCATTCCGTAAATTTTGCCTTCTGATGCGGAATTTCTATGACGAATGATAAGAACGGATATGGTCTTCCTCAATTAAATCGCCTTATTCCTCAATGGGACTTTCGTCTCTCTTCCGGATGGGGAGAAGGGAAACTATGTATGATTTAGTATGTTGGGGACCATAACTATATTATGTCTCTTTATATAGGGTTCCCATAATTCCCTATGGTATCTACTCAAGTGGCCCATTCCTTAATGGGTTTAACAAAATTAGATCACTTAATTTCAGCTCTTCCATTAATAATAGAAAATATAATTGCATAATAAATATGTTACCCAAATTAGAATAGGAAATATGAATTTCCTAACAATCTCCCACTTGAGTTACATATCATTCCTGAAACAATTATATCACAATTCTTTAGGCGTGCATCTGTATACTATTAATAATGGAACCATCGTATATATTAATAATGAAACCACCGCGACTTTCATCACATTACATTCGTGACTAAATCACGATGATCACCATACTAATACACTCAATGACATAGATCAAATATGGATGAGTAGCATGAAAATTACATGTAATGTGATCTCAAACATGCCTATTTCCAACTGGTCCTTCTTTAGTCTTTAGTGAGATCTTTCCATAGTCCTTAATGCAATGTGAACATTGCACATAGAAAAACACAAGCAAGTTCATAAATAAAATAATAAGCAATCAATTTTATTAAAAAATAAATAACTCAATGTTTAAAGCAAACATATAGTACAAAAATGACTCCCACTAAACCAAGGTATCCTCATAAATAACGCCCATATGAGCAGTGTGCTCATGAAAGACCTTCGGCTGTAAACCCTTGGTTAATGGGTCTGCTAGCATAGAGTCCGTCCCTATATGTTCTATAGAAATCTGCTTATTCTGAACTCTCTCCTTAACAACTAGAAACTTGATGTCAATAAACTTTGACTTCGTCGAGCTCCTGTTGTTGTTGGAATAAAGTACTGCCGAGTTATTGTCACAGTAAATCTTTAATGGCCTTTCAATGCTATCTACCACTCGCAGCCCAGTGACAAAGTTTCGCAACCATATTCTGTGGTTGGATGCTTCAAAACAAGCAATGAACTCCGCAACCATAGTTGAAGAAGCTATGAGAGTCTGCTTAGCAGACTTCCAAGAGATAGCTCCTTCACCCAACATAAAGATGTAGCCTGATGTGGAGCGTCTGCTATCTTGGCATAAGGCAAAGTCGGAGTCAGAGAACCCAATGATCTCTAAACTATCTGATCTCCGATAAGTAAGCATGTAGTCATTTTTTCTCCTCAAATAACGCATCACGCGTTTGGCTGCCTTCCAATGTTACATACCCGGATTACTCAAATACCTGCCCAGAATTCCTACTATAAATGCTATGTCGGGACGAGTACAAACTTGAGCGTACATTAAACTCCCTACTACTGATACATAGGGAATTTTCTATATCTCTGTTATTTCAAGATCATTTTTAGGGCACTGTTTGAGACTAAATTTGTCTCCTTTAGCGACGGGTGTGTCTCCTGGATTACAATATTTCATGTCGAATCTACTCAACACCTTATCAATATAGCTCTTTTGTGACAACCTAAGGATACCTTGAGAACGATCTCTAAGTATCTGTATACCTAATACAAAAGAGGCATCACCAAGATCTTTCATCTCGATTTTCTTCGCCAGAAATTTCTTGGTTTCATGCAATAAGCCTATATCGTTACTAGCGAGTAGAATATCATCGACATATAATATCAGGAAGATGTATTTACTCCCGCTGAACTTATGATATACATAATCATCAACAACATTCGCCTCAAAACCGTACGAGGTTATGACTTGATGGAACTTGTGATACCATTTACGGGAAGCCTGTTTGAGACCATAGATGGATTTCTTCAATTTACAGACCATAGACTATCTGCTCCAGGAAAGTCTGAGCAACCCGTGTTGTTGTATACGGATGAGTCATCGGTATAAAATGCCCGTACTTGGAGAATCGATCAACCACTACGAAAAGTACGGATTTGCCGGCTGACAGGGGTAGGCCTTCTACAAAATCCATTGAAATATCGGCCCAAACCTGCGTAGGAAGGGCCAGAGGCTGGAGAAGACCGGCTGGACTCAAGTGCTCGGCTTTGTTGCGCTGGCATACCTGACAGTCGCCCACATAAGTGGCAATAGAGGGTTTCATGGCTTGCCAGTAAAAATTAGCTCGAATTTTGTGCAAGGTCTTCTGGATCCCCTTGTGTGTACTGTCGTGGTAGGCCGAGAGAATAGCTGGAATCAACTCGGACTCAGGTGGAAGGAAAATCCGATGCTTGTAATAAATAAGTGAATCTTGGATGGACCACTTCACATTCATTGTCCCTTCTGAGATCTGCTGATGCAGTTCTTGCAATGCAGGGTTAGTAGCATGTGCTTCTCGCACCAAGTCCATAATGAGAAATCTCGACTGGCTGATAGAATAGACTGACTGCTGATCTTCAAACACCGTGACAAGGCATCTGCCACCTTATTTAATCTCCCCGCACGATACTCCACCGAGAAGTCAAACCCCAACAACTTACTGATCCAGTGTTGTTGTGGCGACGTCGTCAAACGTTGTTCTAGTAAGAATTTAAGGTTGTAGTGATCCGTGCGTATGAGAAAAGCCCGGCCCTAGAGATAAGGCCTCCAATGTTGGACCGCTTTGGCCAACCCAATCAATTCGCGCTCATAGGCTACCAGTTTGTGATGGCGGACTACCAACTGTCTGCTAAAATAAGCAATAGGATGGCCCAACTGCTGTAAAACGGCCCCCATGCCCACGCCCGAAGCGTCGCACTCTACCACGAACAATTCGTCGAAGTTGGGAAGTTGTAATACTGGCGCGGATGCGAGGGCAGCTTTGAGTGCGACAAATGATGTGGTGGCCCTCTCATTCCAAATAAAGGAATTTTTCTTGAGTAAACTCGTCAATGGTGCTGCTACTGGCCCATAGTTCTGAATAAATTTGCGGTAGTAGCCCGCAAGACCCAGAAAACCCCGTAATGCAGAACACGACTGTGGTTGCGGCCACTCGTGAATAGCTCGGATCTTCTCGGGATCCACCGTAACCCCTCATGTGAGATATCCCACATGTGAAGCCGCAAAAGAACACTTGGAGTGTTTCAAATAGAGCTGATGTGCTCTTAACAAGTCGAAAACAATCCTCAAGTGTGCCGAGTGCTCCTCAACCGACTTGCTATAAATCAAAATATCATCGAAAAATACAAGAACAAATTTGCGAAGATAGGGGCTAAATACCTCGTTCATCAAAGCTTGAAAAGTGGAGGGTGCATTGGATAACCCGAACGGCATGACAACGAACTCAAAGTGGCCATGGTGTGTGCGGAACGCCGTCTTCTTGATATCAGAGGGGTGCATCCGGACCTGATGGTATCCCGAACGGAGGTCGAGTTTAGTGAATGACCACGACCCATGTAACTCATCCAGAAGCTCATCCACTACCGGAATCGGGAACTTGTCTTTTACTGTCTGCACGTTCAACTCCTGATAATCCACGCAGAACTTCCATGTCCCATCATGTTTCTTCACAAGTAAGACGGGTGAAGAGAACGGGGAGCGGCTGGGACAAATAAGACCCTGTTTCAACATCTCATGGCACTGACGCTCTATCTCGTCCTTCTGAAGGTGTGGGTAACGGTATGGTCGCACGACCACTACCTCAGAACCTGGTTTCAGACAGATCTTGTGGTCACAGTGTCTCATGGGAGGCAACCCCGAAGGCTCCTGGAAGAGGTCATAGAACTCCTCAACCAGACCATTACTAGTACTGACAGGTTGATCCTACGTCTGTAAAGTGTGTATGCGGTGGGTCCTGTCCACCTGACAGCCTTGTAAGAGCACCCGACTTCCGGCCAAATCAAAGCTCATGGTTAAAGCTGAAAAGTCCCACAGAATGCGCCCCAATGTTTGTAACCATTTAATGCCTAAAACCATATCAAATCCCGCTAGGGGAATAACAAAAAATTCCGCATTAAATGAAGTAAATCCAATGGAAAAAGTTATCGCCTTACTAATCCCATAGCTAGGGACCTTCTCGCCATTGGCCACTGAGACGGTGGCTGTCGGATGAGTGTGTATCTGGGGAGATGCTGTGCGGCTGTCAAACTCAGAAAATTGTGTGTACTCCCTGAGTCGACCAGTCCCACCAGTTCTCGGTCGATGACATGAGCTCGGACTTGCATTGTAGTAGGCGATTTCTGCCCAGTAATAGCATGCAAGGATATCTCTGGTGGTTCTTCCTCGATAATATCCTCTGGTTCCTCTGGATCCTCTTAATCCTCCATCTCAAGCCAAAATAATCGTTTACATTGGTGTCCGACCCGATACTGTTCATCGCAGTTATAACAGAGATTTTTGGACTGCCTTTCTACCATCTCCGCACTCGTCAATTTTTTTATAAAGCTCGGTAGGGAATTACCAGGGCGGGGATCGGCTACCCGAGTCGTAGTCGGAGTGTGTCTGGATGGTGCTGCTGTAGATGCTCCCTGAGATGAATTATAGCGGCACCCTTGCCACGTGGAGGAAGTGTTCCTCTCACTCGACCAACCCGGCTTACGTTGCTGCAACTGTTGTCGTTGTTCCATTGCTCGGGCCATATTCATGGCATGAGCTAGATCTGTGGGCATAAGGAGTTCTACCTCTAGCCGTAAATACTCATTGAGACCTGCTGTGAATAAGGAGACCTGCTGGTCAACCAATACCCTCTCTCCAGCACGAGCCAACTTTTCCTGGAAGAGTTTTTTATAGTATTCCACTGAACCCGTTTGTCTCAATAGGACTAACTCTCCCAAGGGGTTGTTGTTAGCGGGAGGCCCAAATCTAACTGTGCATAGATTTTTAAATTCGCCCCAAGTCATTCCCGGTCTCTCTTTCTCTACTTGAGTCACCCATAACATGGCTTCATCTGTCATATGAAAAGAGGCTAGTTGCACCTTATCCCATTCAGTAGTCCCTTGGTTCAAAAAAAAAATTCACATCGATGCAACCAAATTACGGGATCCACAAAACCATTGAAAGAGGGAAACTCTAACTTGGTGTACCTTGGGATTGTGCCTCCATGCTGAGGTGCTTGGACAGCAGTGCGCCCAGGCCACTGCTCCCCTCTTCTGTGATATGGTTGAGCAACCTCTCGCACTTCTGGACTCTGATGTCTCTCTGTCCTCAACTCTTGTAGCATGCTAATGATTCGGCTCATCTCTTCTTCCAAACCACAAACCTTTCCCAACACTGGTTGTGCTGTTTTAAGGCTATCTTCTATCTTTTGTATCCTGATTTAGATTTCTTCATTGCTGATATGATCCCCCATGTTACCCTGCTCTGATACCAAGTTGTTACGGTCCCGGTCATGGATCGAGTAACACGGCGTGGGATTTGTGAATCCAGCACTCAGAATTTTCTCACTTCACGTCAAGGGTCTGTGTATGAGTATTTCTCCTTAACCAGTGCTTGGCCAGGAGGAAAGATCCTCTTTTGGGGTCCTACCGAGTTGTTGTGCTAGGTAGAAGACCCCACAGCAATGTTGTCCTTGCTAGAGCAAGGTGCTCTCTTTTTTTGGTCACGACAAAGAGGGTTTGGCCCTCTTTGTTGCTGCTCTAGCTAAGAATGTAATCCTTATTTCTTAAATAACTTGAAACATGAGTTTGGGATAGATTAATACCTCTTCTTGGATGCTATGATCAGCTCCCACGTTGCACCAGGATTTGCTCAAGATTTGAGGATAAAAATCCTCACTTTGCTGCTTGGTAAGGGAGGAATTCGGCCTCTCTTGCTGCTGCTGCCAAGAGGGAGGATAGACCTCCTCTTTGGGCTTGGAAAAGGGGCAGGAAGCTCCTTTTCTTAGTAGGGATGATGGTGGATGAATTTAGGTGAAGATGGATGGCAATGGAGGGTGAAGGATAGGTTGGATTTTTGGAGTAAACCCTAAACTCGAGATCAAGAGGTGATCTCAACCTATTTAGACTAGGTTATTCTAAAATCTCAAAGCTTACCTATTTCATTCATACCTATCCCTTAAATAGGGAGTTTTAGGGTTAGGGTTACAATAATTCCCCATAATGCCCTTACATATAAAGTAATTGGAAATAACTCCTACTTAAAACAATATAAGAAATAAATCCTACTTAAAACAATATAAGAAATAAATCCTACTCAAAGAAATATAAGAATTAAATCCTATTGAGTGAGTTGTTGTTGTCTTCTTCGTTGTGTGACTCGGTGTGCTATTGAGTCCACAACAGCTCATTTAGGGACCATTTGTCCTTCTGAGTGTTATAACTCACTTTGAATTGGCCAAAGTGTGTAGGAAGAGAAATCAGAACCAAGTGCACTAGCAAGTCCTCAGACAGCTCTAACTTAAGTGACTTGAGTTTTGATGCGAGATGAGACATTTCCATGATGTACTCTCTTATGTTCCCTTTGCCTTTATACTTCATCGAAACGAGTTTAGCCAAAAGGCTACTCGCCTCTGATTTTTCATTCTTGGCAAAATATTATTCAATTTCTTCTAGGAACTTCTTGGCGCTCTCGCTCTCTGTCATAGAGCCCCGAAACGCTTCCGGAATGGAGCGTTTCATGATCATCAAACACATTCGGTTAGAGCGCTCCCACTTCTCAATTTTAACCTCATTGAGGTTATCAGGAGTAGAAATGGGTGGCTCTGCCCGAAGTGCAAGATCTAAATCCATACAACCGAGGACAATTTTCACAGTATCTTTCCAAGCCTTAAAAATTCCTCCCGCTTAACATTGGAATGCTGCTTATTTGAGCAGTAACATTTGAAGCAGTAGCAACAGAAACTGTATAAAGAACAAAATAAACAAGTATACTCACATTAATTAGCATGTCATATAAAGAAAAATAGACAAGTACAAAATAAAATCCAAATTGGGGACCCATCTCAAGATACCTAGTACAACATTAATTCCTAGTCTTTGGACAGAGAAATTAATTGTAAGTGGTACTCTCAGTGCAATGATCAAATACTGACAATCAGTTCTGTCAAACAATAGCCTTTCTTTGGACCGACTCTTATTCACATGAAAGTCTTTATAATTGTCACGCATTTATCATCACAGGTACGTTGTTTATTTGGCCAAATTGTGTCTTCCTTTGGGCCGAGCACAATTTACATAAATAACTCCGTACAAACATCTATATATTTCTAGTCAAAATATTCTACACTACAGAGGTTACTTTGGCAACATGTAGCTTCAAACAATTTGATTGAAAATACTAGACCAACTGAACAAAATATATATATATATATATATTTATTTATTTATTTATTTTTTATTCAATTGCCCAACACTGTGGCACCGCCCCATTAGTGTCACGGCGTTGGCCTTTATTTCCTTGGAGCTGCAATAAATGTTTTGTAATATAATATATATATAAACAAAACATTTAGTCAAATGTAACAAACAAATATGAGCAGCTTTATTGGGCATATACGCCAAAAGCAAAGCTTCAGCTCGGTCGAGCCAACTTAGCCCGAGTCGACCCAATCTACAGCAAGTGGTTCAAATTGACTCACCCGAGTCAAGCTCAATAGGTAAGTCTTACCAACCCCGAGTTGCTAATTTTTTTTTTCCTATGCTACATATTATCCAACGGACATAGCAGTACACACCTGCGGCCTCTATAGTGACCAGGCACATCGGTTGCCCAACGGACGCAAGCTCATGCGGTTGCCCAACGGACGCAAGCTCATGCAGTTGCCCAATGGGCATGGCAGCTCACAAAACAGTTGCTACGGTTGTACAACGGACAAAGCACCGCACCCGTTACAGTGACCGGCCACGACGGTTGCCCAACGGACGTTGCAGTGAACCAGCACTGCAGTTGCCCAACGAGTATGGCAACGCGCCCGGTAGTGGCAACGGGCGGGGCGCAGCGCGTCGACGGCACAACAGCGCTCCCGACGGGACCTACTGTCCAACGGCGACGCAGCGCTCCCGACGGGCGCTGCTGTCGCCCATTCTTTCCGATGGGCACTGCAGCGCCGGACTTTCTGTTTTCGGCGCTGCCGTTCGCCCATATTCTTCCTTCTTTCCCCTTCCGACGACAGGTATCCTCCGTCGCCGCCCCCTTTTCCTGCCGGGCGTCGCTGCATCGACGGGGCTTCTTCGGTCTCCCCCTCTTCCACTCGTAGAGAGAAACGGGGGGGGGGGCGCAATTCCGTTGCCCTCTCTGCCACGCGCAGAGAGATGGTGGCCGGCTATTAGAGTCGCTGCAGCGCGATCCTCCAACTCACCCGACGACGACGAATTCCGTGGATAAAAAAAAAACAAAAAAAAATTCTAAACTCCGCGGAATTAATCTCAAAAAACTTAATAATCTAACAGAACTGTTCTGATACCACTTATTAGATTTGTAATAGTAAATTCTAATCCAAAATTTACAACATGCTAGAATATTAGGATTAAAAACAAAATACTTGGATCCATTCCATAAATTTCGCTTTCTGATGCGGAATTTCTATGACGAATGATAAGAACGGATATGGTCTTCCTTAACTAAATCGCCTTATTCCTCTATGGGACCTTCGTCTCTCTTCCGGATGGGGAGAAGGGAAATTGTGTGTGATTTAGTATATTGGGGACCATAACCATGTTGTGTCTCTTTATATAGGGTTCCCATAATTCCCTATGATATCTACTCAAGTGGCCCATATTCATTGCCCATATCCATGACCCATTCCTTAATGGGCTTAACAAAATTAGATCACTTAATTTCAGCTCTTTCATTAATAATAAAAAATATAGTTACATAATACATATGTTACCCAAATTAGAATATGAAATATGAATTTCCTAACAGACCTTGCATCCGTCTGTCTATTAGCTTTATGAACTCCATTTCCCCGTGTTGATGACAATCACTGTCTAAAATATAAAGGTCTGGCTTCTGAACTGTATTATTGTCACAACTTCCGTGACAGAACTGATCCTCGTAACCCTGCTTTATAGCATTTTGAGAGTTTGTTTGATGAATATGAACTGGTGAGAAAGAAGGTGAAGACCTACCATTGATAAGAAACTGAGGTTAGGCAAGAGGAACATTCAGGTCAGATCATTAGCCTCGGAGTCTCTCTGAAAGACGGGAGTACTATCTAGAATAAGGTCAACTTGGCAAGCCAAGCTCTACCCACTTGACATAATAGAGCTGCATGTATGCTCAAGAGGAGATTCCATTCATAAAACTTAAGAAATAACAACTAGCTAAATCTCTTTCAACCATAAGGGTCTCAGAAATCTTTACAGAACTGATGCCCAAGGAAAATGGCAAGCATCTCTTCCTTCGTGAATCAGACAGACCAAAGAGAGCAGAGTAAATCAAATGATCCATCAGGATGAAGTCAAAGCACACGCATTTATTCTCAATTGGCAGGACCTCTTGCATCAGACCAGGAGCGTAATTGCAAGTAGATTAATAAAAGAATACCCTTTCTTCAATTACTGATCTAAAGGCAATAAAAAAGAGATGAAAAATGTACTCCCTAAAAAGTTAATGCAGTTAACTAAGTAATTAACATACTAATCACCAAATCGTGCAAGAATACCTGGCCATTACCTGAGCTACAAGGGAATTGGCAAAGCACAAATGTTTACCTGAGCCTCTTCCAATGGATGCTTCAAAATCAAATGTGATGGAACCATATATTGGTTCGAGGAGAGATTATGACCAGCTGCATGTAGTGTGTTGAAATTATAGTGAGGATAGGATCCAAATTCCCTTATAGGGCAAGGCAAATCACGCATGTTTAGCAGCTGGATTGGTGATGAAAAATGAAATTGGGAGGACCGAGTCCCATCAGCTGCTCGTTGGAGCAGTAAACCAAATGGAAGGGCCAGATTGATATTATAGCATGAGCAAGTGGAACTCGAATAACTTCACCTGAACAAATTTGAATCAATGATGCATTAGTAAGAACAAGACACAAGGTCACACAATTTAACTAGGACTGTTGGGTATGGGAGTATGCCGGTATCCAAAAAATATAAGCAAGCACAGACTGGACCCTTAATGATGGGTCAGCAAGCAAGATTTCTTATGACAACTGATGCACCAGATAAAATGACAAGAAATAGGGAGAAAGATATCTACATGAAAGTCTACTCACCTGAAACATTGTAGACTATCAACATATTAGCTTGTAAAACACAGAAGGGGCTCTGATGTACTGTCCATCCAAAACCAGCAAGCCTATAAGTTATATTTACCAATAAGCCAATTAAAAAGATTATCCCCAGGATGAAATTTATAAGCTACTGAACAGGAACGGCAGTCTTATAGAGTAGAAATAACAGTTAAACTGCTCAGAGGCATGACTATAACTGCAGCTTGAATACTTATACAAGAATGTTAACTCCTTTGAAGAGCTACACCATGGAAAGACACCAAAAGTGTCTCAAAAACTGGCCTGCCTTCAACCATCAAGTTAGTGGCTGTCCATGTGCACCACTGGTATTTCAACATCCATTTGGGTGTTATTGAAGATCATCCAAATTTCACAGACCTCTGAGATGCAGAACATCCAAAGGTCAGGATTTTTGTTTAAAAAAAAAAAAAACTTAGTTGAGTTTTTCAAATTGAATGTGTAAATCAGAGAATCTTGCCTGGCTGCTAGGTTTTAATCAAGTCCCTGAATTAAGTATTCTAAGCGGCACTCTGCCCATCCAATCTTGGGTATATATACACAACATTAAGGAAGTTGTATGCATAAAAAAGATGTACCGCAGTGATAGGAGCATCTGATGTGTATCTTCTATGCACACGGAACCTGTACTCCATATCATCCATTTAGCAATAGATAGAAGGATTTAAAGGCAACAATGTCAAAATAAATCAGTAACCAACAAACACTCCAAGAGGAAAAAATATGCAATTAGCTCATGAATTTATTGCATGGAACTTCACATCTAATTTGAAACACATATATGGAAGTTGTATGCATTTTAGAAGGATCATCCCAGAACATGAAATGATTTTTTACTCCATGTCAGTTGATTAAATTTTACTTTCGCTGCAAGACGTGTCAAGGCTACTTACTTGCAAGGTTAAATTGATTTCACAAAGCAAGCTAACGACGAACAGTTGGTATACAAGTTCAGTCGCTGACAATATGTCTTCACAGTCACTTTTCAGGTTCACAGGCGGAAGTCCCTGTTATGGTCCTGTTGCCCCCACAGGACCATAACAATCCCACATTTGTCATCAAAAAGAACTCACTAAAATTTTCTTGTCTATTAGAGTGTAAATAATGTTTATTATTTTATTATTTTGTACACGTATCATGTATAGCTGTAATGTATGTATTTATTTACTTTTCCTTTTGAAATGAATGAATGAAGAAACCTTTGTTTCGTTTTCCTTCTCGGCTCTGCCTCTTCGACTCCTTGAGCTCAACGGCTCTTTGCATCCCTCAAGCTCAATATGGTATCAGTCCAAGCTTCTCTGACGCTTCTCCTCCTTCTCTGGTTCTTCATTCTCTGAGCATTTTTTTTCAAGATGTGCGCAAGGTCTGTTTTTTTCGACGATGGATATTTCTCGATATCTTTCTCGCCTATTTTCGGCGACTATTCCCGGCGAGTCCTTCGAAGTTTCCGACAGAGGAGTTTCCGTTTTTCATCTCTGTTCGGAAGGAACTTAGTGATTAAAGCCATCAGAAGTCTATTTTAGTGATTCAAACTCTCCGACGACGATTTCAGTCGCAGATTCATCCTCGACCCAGTCAATTTTTGGCTTATCGAGGTTCGTCAATTTTTTTTTTTGAGTACTGACAGTGCGAGTAAGAGGTTTTTCGGGTTTTGGTGGTAGTATTTTTGCTGCATTTTGTGGGTGGTGTTTACTATTTTGGATTGTTCCGTAACTGAACCTTTTTCGGTCGTGAATCGGCGGGTAACCGATGCATTTTTGCAGTCCTTTGCTGCATTTGCGTGGGCGAAGCTCCAAGTTCCATTTTTTATTCCCACATGTAATCAGGTTTCAGGAATCTTTAGTTGTTCACGCTCTCTGTGCAAAAGGGCATCGCAGCAGCAGGTCTTACCCAATACAGAGCATGCTCAACAGATTGAAGTCATATTTGAAACTTTTTTTATTGTTAAGGTGATTGTGTTTAACTCACAAGCAAATTGTTTAACATTGGAAATCTCTATTTGGTTATCGAGTTACATCATTTGGACATCTCGGTTCGTGGTTATTTCACAAGTGACTTATTCATCGACAAGTGCTTCCGATTCTGATGTTCGTACCGGTTCCGCCGTTGAAGAACCTTCGAATCCTTATTATATTCATTATTCGGATAGCCCAGGGCAAGTTCTTCTTTCGCAGTTACTTATTGGTGAAAATTACATCAATTGGAGTCATGCGATCTTCATCGCCTTATCCGTGAATAACAAAGTGGGATTTGTTGATGGTTCCATTCCTGAACCTCAAGGTACTAATTCTAATTTGCTCAACTCTTGGATTCGGAATAATAATATGGTTATCTCTTGGATTTTGAATTCGGTTTCCAAATAATTTTTTGTAAGTATTATTTTTGTTGCTTCTGCCTGAGAGATTTGGCTAGACCTTCGGGATCATTTTCAACAGAGAAACGGATCTCGTATTTTTCAGCTTAAACGAGAATTGATGAACTTGTGTCAAGTCTAGAATTTCGTTAACATTTATTTCACAAAGTTGAAAACTATTTGGGAAGAACTGAGTAATTACCGTCCTACTTGTTCTTGTGGAAAGTACTCTTGTGGTGGAGTTAAAAACCTTACTGATTATCATTATATGGAGTATACAATATCCTTCTTAATGGGACTTGATGATTCTTTCTCCCAAGTTCGTGGTCAGTTGTTTCACATGGATCTGATACCTCCTATTAATTGTGTTTTTTTTCTGGTTATTCAAGAGGGACAACAAAGGAAAACTGCTCACGCCTCTGATTCGAACACTCCCACTAGCACAATAACATTTGCAGTTAAAATAGAAGTTGCTAAATCTAGTTCTCAAACCTCTCAAAAATTTCGTTCCAATTACAGTGCTTCCCGGAATCCGAACAGAGACAAGTTTTATTGTACTCATTACAAGAATGTTGGACACACTATAGCTCGTTGCTACAAGGTCCATGGCTATCCGTCTGGATCTATATCCAAAACCAACAACAATCCTAATGTTGTTGCTCATCAAGTTTCTACTGCTGAGGATAGTCAAGGTTATAATTTTGTTTGGAGTTTTGTTTAAAATCTGAACTCAAATCAATATCAGCAGCTAATGTCAATGCTTTTTACACATTTGAGTAGCTCAGCAAAGGTCACCACTGCTCCAGAATCTTCTAGAACCAACTGCTTGGCAGGTATTTGTTTTTCTGTGTCTTTAAATCCTCTTATTTCTTTACATCAATTCTGGATTGTAGACTCATGAGCTACTCGACATATTTGTTCCCAAGCTCATGCTTTTGTTTCCTTGCATGTTGTTCCTCACACTACAATTACTTTGCCCAATCATTCTCAAATTTTGGTTCATTTTGCTGGCGATGTTAAACTGCATTCTAACCTTGTGCTTAAAGACTTACTGTTTGTCCCTCAATTCAAATTCAACTTGATCTCTGTTAGTGCTCTAGTTACTGAATCTGGCCTTATAGTAAGTTTCCTTCCTGATTGTTTTGTTATCCAGGATCTATCCACCTAGATGATGATTGGCAAGGGTGACAAAGTCCAAGATCTCTTTGTCCTTAAGTGTTCAAAGTTTGAATTCTGTCTCTAAGGCTTTTGTTAACAATATTTTTGCTCATGTTTGGCATAATAGGTTAGGACACATTTCTTTTAAGAGATTTGATTCCTTAAAAGATCAGTTGAAATGTGATGTAACTAGATTACATAAATCAGATCTTTGTTATATTTGTCATCTTGCTAAACAACGTAGGTTGTCTTTTGAATCCCATAATCATTTATTTATCTATTGAAGACTAAATCTGATGTTGTTTCTGTGATACCGAAGTTTTTTAATATGGTTTTTACGTAGTTTAATGCCAAAATCAAGGTTTTTCGATCTGATAATGCACCTGAGTTATCTTTTGTTGAGTTTTTTCAAGATAAAGGAGTTTTGCATTAGTTTTCATGTGTTGAAAGGCCTCAACAAAACTCGGTTGTGAAACGAAAAACATCAACACCTCTTAAATGTGGCTCGGTCATTGTTTTTTCAATCTAGAATTTCAGTATCTTTTTGGACAGATTGTGTTCTTACCGCGGCCTTCTTGATTAACAGAACTCCTCCTCTTTCGCGACACAACATAGTTTTTCATTTGCTATACAATACAACTCCTGATTATACTCTTTTTCGAGTCTTTGGCTGTTTAGCTTTTGTTTCCATCTTAGCTGCTCATCGAACCAAGTTTCACACTCGTGCTCGAGTTTGTGTGTTTCTTAGTTATCCTGCTGGTGTGAAAGGTTATAAGTTCTATGATGTAGAGACAAAACAAGTTTTTATTTCAAGAGATGTAGTGTTCCATGAAGAAGTTTTCCCTTTTCATACTATTACAAGTTTAGATCAAGTTACTGATCCCTTTCCTGATTTGGTTCTGCCCCACTCCTCCATACAAGCTCATTTTCTTCCAGAACTTGGTTCTTCACATATTCATGATTCAATCGTTACTTTTGATGTTCCAATTGATGATATTCCATCTATTATTCCTTCCACATTTAATGGTGCTCTTATTCGAAAATCTACTAGGAAGACTCATCCACCTCCTTATTTGCAGACTTATCACTGCAATTTACTTGCAGGCTTATTGCAGGCTTATCACTGATTCCCACAAATGGTTTGCGCTCAGTGTATCTTCTCAGGTTGAACCTCAATACTATCATCAAACAGTGAAGTGTCCTAAATGGAGGTTGGATATGTATGAGGAGTTGAATGCTATGGAAGCAAACAACACCTGGACCGTCACTTCTCTGCCTCCTGATAAACATACCTTGGTTGGAAATTGATTTATAAAATCAAACTTAAATCAAATGGTTTTATTGAGCGACATAAGACTCGTTTGGTAGCTAAATGTTATACACAACAAGAAGGTTTGGACTTTGTTGACATTTTTTCTCCAGTGAAAAAATTAGTCACTGTGAAGGTTCTTTTTGCTCTTGCTGCCTCACATAATTGGCATTTAGCTCAACTTGATGTCAACAACGCCTTTTTAAACGGTGATCTTTTTGAGGAAATCTATATGGATCTCCCTCTTGGCTATCCTAGAGAGGGGGAGTCCTCTTCATCTCACAACAAACTGGTATGCAAGCCTCACAAGTCAATTTATGGTCTCAAACAAGCTTCGCGGCAATGGTATTCAAATATTTTTCAAGTTTTGCTCAATTTTGGCTTTCTTCAATCGAAATTTGATTACTGTCCCTTCACAAAAGGTCATGGATCTTCTTTTGTTGCACTATTGGTTTATGTAGATGATATTATCCTTACTAGTCATTCATCTCATGTTATTGCTGAGCTCAAACAGTTTATGTATACTCAGTTTAACCTAAAGGATCTTGGTTGTCTCAAACACTTTCTTGGTCTTGAGATTGCTTATTCCAAGCAAGGTATTATGCTTTCTCAATGCCATTACACCTTACAATTACTTGAAGACGCAGGTTACTTGGCTTGTAAACTAACTACTGTTCCCATGGATCCAAAACTTTGTTTAACTGCCACGGAAGGTGACCTGCTTCCTGATATAATACACTATCGGTGGCTTGTTGGGAAACTTCTTTATCTCACTTTATCTCACCCAGTTATTACTTTTGTAGTTTACAAACTCACTCAATTCGTGGCTCAACCTCGCCTTCCTCATCTCAAGACAGTGCATCACCTGCTTTCGTTATCTTAAGAACTGTCCTAGTCAAGGGTTGTTGTTTTTTTTTACTTCTTCCTTGCAGCTGCGAGCTTACTCTGATGTTTGTGCTCCAGTTCGTTTGAAGGTTTCTTCTGATGCTGATTGGGGATCATACGTTGATTCTCGCCGATCTACTACAGGTTTTTGCATCTTTATTGGTGACTCTTTAGTCTCATGGAAGGCCAACAAGCAGACCATCGTATCTCGCTCCTCAACAGAGGCTGAATATAGAGCTCTTTCTTCTACTATCAGTAAACTTATTTGGTTGTAACAATTTTTTCAAGATTTTCAAGTCAAGGTTGAATCTCCTGCGTTGCTTTATTGCAACAATCAAGCTGCGATACATATTACTTCTAATCCCACCTTTCATGAACGTACTAAACATATTGAGATAGATTGTCACTTTGTTCGTGAACAAGTTACTTTGGGAGTTCTCAAGTTACTTCTCATTCAATCTCAGTACCAGCTAGTCGACATATTCACTAAACCTCTTCCTTTTCCTCAGTTTTTTTCTTTACTGTCCTAGATGACTATCAAAGACATTTACAAGCCACCTTGAGCGGGAGTATTAGAGTGTAAATAATTTTTATTATTTTATTATTTTGTACACGTGTCTTGTACAACTATAATGTATGTATTTATTTACTTTTCCTTTTCTGATGTTAAATAAACTTCGTTAAGTTTGAAATGAATTAATGAATAAACCCTTTGTTTCATTTTACTTCTCGGCCCTGCCTCTTTTTGCATCCCTGAAGCTCAATATTATCCATATTTTTAAAATTGAAATTTCTTCGAGGTACGGGATACAGATGGATGCATTAGAGAGTTGTTGTTCGGACCCACTTTTTCCACAATAGAGATGGAGTAACGTACTAAATCGACAGGGAAATCTGCTTTGATCTGACAAGATAGCAATTCCGAACAAGTAGCTATAACCTGTTAAAGGCCACTAACAAATTCGATTGCATTTAACGCATCCTCAACACCAGCTTCCCTAAATTCTCTTCTTCCTTGTTTTTTCCAGAAACAAATCGATGAAAAATTAGAGAGAAGTTAACCGTATATCGGAGGAATCGCTCGAGATCGCCACGATCACAAGACCCTGGCTCCGACGAATTAAAAACTGGTCAAAGGAAAAAGAATTTAACATAAATTTTTCAATGAGAAAACTAGTCAAAGAAAAATGACTTTTCCATCATTTTGTTATCTTATGAGAAAAAAATTTCAATGTAGCCAGTCTGGAAGTCACTGCGGGTGTTAATCTGGCTTTTCAACGACGTCACGACTAAAGTGGTCAATTCTCATACGTGACGAAACGCCGGAGGGAAATTAGATGCCCCGCGTTACGATTTATTTCATTTCGTACATAAATTGGTCGGCCGATATGAAATGGATGTACCATCGTTCTCGTGGAACATAGTTAGGTATTGAAACCCCAAAAAAAAAGAAAAAAATTATAATTTAATTATTTTTATTTAAAAAAATAGTTAGTTAAAATTATATAATAATTTTTTTATTAATTTTTTTGAGAATAATAATAGTTAAATTCTTATTTTATTTTATTTTATTTAGGGTGTATTTGAACCCCTAGAAAATAAAAGAAAATAAACTAAAAATTTAACCATTGTTATTCCAAAAAATAGTTAATAAAAAAATAATTATTATCTCATTAGGGTGTGTGTTGGAACCCCTAAAAAAAGTATTTTACTATTATTATTTATAAAAATAGTTAATAATCAAATTCTCATTTTATTTAACTATTTTTAGAAATAATAATGGTCAATTTTTATTTTTTTATTTTCTATGGGGTTCCAAACAAACCCTTAGGGTGTGTGATTTTTTTCTCGTAGTCCAGTAACTTCTTGGGTCCAATTTTTAGATTAAACTCAGGAGAATAGGACTGGGATTCGCAAGTCATGTAATCAGACTTAGTCCCAGTGAAGGGAGGACTTACCCATTTTAGAACAATCGATCTAACCTCAATTTCGAGTTAACCCAATCGAGTCATAGATTAACAAGCAAAAAACCATGGTTGAGGAGTTGGAGGAATGGAAACAGCTCAGTCGAGTTTAGGAAAACCTAGCCCTTGCTCCAAGACATATTGATCATCATAATTATGAATATGATTAGTGGCCATGTGAAGGAAGATAACATATAAAAAATTATATATTGATATATTGCCAAAAACTCAGGGGTAATTTAATATTTTTAATTATCTTAATGAGAAAAGTATAATGAAAAAATTATATGCGTTTTATAAAAAATTCAAGGATTATATGATATTAACAAAGACCTGTAACACTTTTCACGAGTACGGCCTTTTAAGGCATGGACGAGAAAGTGGCATTTCCGTAAATTGGATAGTCACAGTTCACCACGATGGTTTAGTCGCGACCGTTCGGCGGGTCGCCACGTCTTGGTCATGAGTTTCGACTTCGGGTTCCGACTTTCGACCGCGGCAAAAAATCGATCGGCGCTCTCGGTTTTCATTTACGTAGTCATTAACAATCGCGAAAATTGTCGTTGTTGGAAGAGGAGATTGTAATTTATTAATGGCTCGACCAAATCGTGGAGTAAACAAGAGAGGTTAACCAAAGAGAATCTAGCTTGTACGCTGCCTTGCCTCTCTGCTCCCTCAGCACTCCCTTGTCTCTCTGCTCGAAGGGAAGTCTTCCTTTGTTCATTTTCTCCTTCCATTGTTGGTCGCCGAAGATGCATGCAACTCATCTTCTCCTCGAAGAACCGATTCGGATGGCTTCCATCCTGGAGCCCTCCAAGCCGGTACTGATCGAAATTCAGTTTATTTTATTTTTGTTTGTTTTGGCGGATTGTTTTGATTTTCAATGGCTTCGTCTTGGCTAAAGTGAGATCTTAGCGGAGAGGTTATTGTAAAGCTGAAAGCTGTTGGGTCTTTTGTGGTTATTTCTGTACGAAATCGCAGCAGCGTGTTTTTTTAATGCTTGTATGGTTTTGCAGACTTTCTTTCCTGCGATGACGAAGATTGTGGGAACGCTAGGTTCCAAGTCTCGATCCGTTGAGGTGATCTCGAGCTGTCTTAAGGCCGGGATGTCGGGTACGGCTTCTAAGTTTTTGAGATCCGTTTTTTTTTTCTGATTTGTCTGGAAGAAGTGCATTGAATTATTGGATTTGCTCGCAGTGATGTCTGAACTGTTTTGAAATTAGGATATTTTTTTGGTTTTGATGCGTTGAGCTGGGCTCGTTTTTCTATATGTGTCTTTAATTTTGTTTTCTTTTGAAATAGGTTTCTTTGACTTTATTTTGTATCAGTGGCTCGGTTTGATTTTTCATGGGGGGATACGGACTATCACCAAGAGACATTGGAAAATCTGAAGGTTGCTGTAAAGAGCACTAAGAAGCTGTGTGCGGTAAGTAGTATTTTTTTCTTCACGATACATCTTTTGTGAGGTTTTGTGGAATAATTTGGATGACTTTGGTGGATTTGATTTCGTACTTTTCATCTTTCTTTTTTTTTACTTTTCTTTTTGTTTTAATGTTTCTGAGGTATTATGATTTAGTATATATTTTGAAAATTTTGCAACATATATATTTGTTGTTCTGTGTGGATTGGGCTCAATGGCCACATTGGAGGTTGTCTAATGTGATTCTCTGCTTCAAGACTCACTGACGGAATGGGGTATTGCCTGCGTCTGGAATTAGCATACAAAAAAAATATTTTTGTTACTCTATTTTTTATGTTCATTACAGCTTTGATTAGAATTATGTTACTTTAAGTTGTTTCTGTGTTGTGCTTCAGTTATATTATGAATCAACTGACTTAACTGACAGATATTTTGAAAAGCTGAGAGTCAGCTGAGCTGCTTTAATTTTGAGTATCCTTCCAAGTTATAATGATGTAGCAAAGTTATTTTAGCTTTCCATCATAGAGGGGTTCACAGATAATTACTGTTCATTGTGATTTTCTATTTAGAGTTATCGTGCTCAATTGAATGCACAAAAGATAGAAAACCTGTTTACCGTATCCATTGCATGTGTCAGGTTATGTTAGACACAGTGGGTCCTGAGCTGCAGGTTGTTAATAAAAGTGAGAAGTCAATTTCACTTGAGGTGGATGCATTTGTTACTCTTACACCAGATCAGGATCAAGAAGCCACATCAAAGCTATTACCCATAAACTTTAGAGGGCTGGTCAAGGTAATATTGAAATTCATCCTTTTTTTTTGTTGATACTGACTCCATCTTTATTAAAGCTTTAATGCATTTTATAGAGTATTTATGGATTTTTATGAAAATTCAAATAACCAGCTCATGGCTGTGAAAGAAGCAGCAATATTTTTTCTCTTCTGTTACTTTATTCGTGTAATTTCAAAACTGAGTCTGAACTTTATTTATGCATTGCAAAGTACGACCTTCTTTTTCATCAACATTGTGAGCCAGTCATGTTTAGTTGTTTACTAAAAGAAGTGGTTTTGTATTTATTTTCCTTTTTATATCAAGGAAGTAGTAGTTTTGGTTTTATTTACTTTTTTATATCGGGCCTGTTGCTATAATTCACATTTATGTTCTTCTAAATGTTGGACTTGAAATATGCTGTAAATCTCTTTTCTATTTGTAAGATGGCCATGGTGCTATTAGAAGTAATGAATGAGGATAATTTGTATCCAACAAGTAGCAAGATTTTCATGTCTACTTGATGATCCCTGCTTTTATTTGTCTTTTCTTCATGTTTTGGTTGTGTGGTTTTTGAAGAAGTTGCAGGCTTGGTTCTTTAAGTAGCTAGTCTATTATTGTGTTCATGCTAAGATTTGAAAAAAAACACGCGAATGTTTATGTGGTCCTAGTCTTCAGTAGACTGTATTGGAGATTGGAGATTGGAGTTTGGTTCACCTTCTGGTGGCACACATATTTGGGTATACTGCTTAAGCTTTTTTAATCAGATTTCTGTTCATAAATGGGCGAAAGAATTCTATTGGGTAATTGGTTGGAGTATGGTTATCGAATATAGAAAAAATAGAGTGTCAACACTTGAGATGTATGAACCTCTTATTTTTCCAAGTTCTTTTTTTTTTTTCCTGACTGTTCTGGAGTTAACTGTATGAACGGCATTCGTTGATTTCATACTACAGGATATGAACTCTTACAGATTAACTTGTTTACTGATGTTTCTTAATATGAAATATTAGTTATCATAACTTTTCCTTATGCATTAATGAAAAACTTTCTTTTTGAGCTGCTGCAAATTTACTATGGGCAGCATGGAATATATTTTATAACTTGTAACTATTACACTGCATTTTTTACTATGATTAATTATCGTTTGAAGTAATTATAAGATTTGAAATGAGGCTGAATAATTGTGATTTCTGGCTTCTTTGATTTTGATAGAATCCTGTCTCTGTGACATTGAGACATGCTCTGGAATTTGTGTGCATTTGACATATTCCCTTTTTTTGCTTATTTTTTACAGTCAGTGAAGCCAGGTGACACCATATTCATTGGTCAGTACTTGTTCACTGGTAGTGAAACCACTTCTGTTTGGTTAGAGGTAAGCAAGCAAAGTCGTGATTGTTCTTATATTGTTTGCAGTTCCTATTCAGGAATATTTTTTTGCTTTCCCAGCTAACCAAAAATTTTGTGCATCTTCTTCTTGTGCTCCAATCTAAAGTTATTGGTTTCTTTAATTGCAGGTGGCTGAAATAAAAGGGGATGATGTAGTTTGTGTGGTTAAAAATTCTGCTACTTTGGCCGGATCTTTGTTCACACTGCATGTATCACAAATCCGAATTGAGTTGCCTACTTTGACTGAGGTTGATAAACAAGTAAGTGCCTGCACAGAACTGCGAATGGACCTCAATACTTTGTTTTTTATGCCGTTCAGAAAAAAAACTGTCTTTTATTCTTTGTATTTGTGGAAGACAAGTGACATAAAATACCTGCATGTTTTTTTGTTACTTTTAGTTATTGGTAATTAGCTCTTTTGGTTTTTGAAGATTACTGAGTTAATTTGAATTTTCTCAACAAAACCACACTGTGATTGACAAACTGGTATAAGAGCGATTAATGAAGCTTGAAGCTGATCTGTTAGATTTTAAGTTTATGTGTTTTCCTCAGAATCACTTCTGTCGACTATAGTTTAATTCAATAGTCTCTTGTCTTCATGTTGTTCATTTGAGTTTTCCCGAAATAAACACTTGCATTCCATAGTTCAAATCTGACCTAAAAAGAGAAGGAATAGTTCTTGTCATTTACATATGTATGAATAAAAAAGACAGCAAAAATGTATGGAAAGAGAAGGGTCACAAAATCCTCTTATGAACTGATGAAAGGCATTATGAAAATCATGGTGAGGTATGGTGAAAAGAAAGAGCATTTAGAACTGCCTTGACCAGAAAAGAAAGGAAAAAAGAATCAAAGGAAACTGAAGGAAAAAGAAAAGACCCAGATCAAGTGATAGTGGCAAGAGAATGGCTCTGAAGTCTGAACCTAGTATCAAATTTTATAGGCTGAATGTCTTTTGAAGACTATGATCCGGACATAAGAGTGCCAAAATCCTATGAAGACTTGACCCTTTGAACATTATCAGGTGGTTCAAGGGTTGAGTGAAAGGATTTATGTAATGACAAGGTGTTAATTAAGCATTCATGTTTTAAATGATGTCTCTATCAGATGTTCTTATATTTTCTTTGATGTCAAGTTGTAGTTTGAAATTCATCATTATAAAACTGAAATAGTTAACCTGCAAAAATCTTATGTAGGAGTTGGTGACGCCGTTGTCTTTGCTTAATCCGTTATGGACTCTCTCTGTGAAATGCATTTTTTTCACTGCTCAAAATCTTAGAATATCTTATACCCACTGTTGCAAGGAGTAAATTTTCTTGTTAGTATGCATAAAATAATTCTTGTTAATACCCATTTACTTTTCTTGTTAATATCCATTTATTAAACCTGGACTTTAAGGGTGTTTGATTCTTTGTTAGGGTCCTGGCAAAGTTCGGGCTGACTGCTTCTAGTTCCTGAATGCTGACTGCTTCTAGTTCCTGAATGCTATGTCTTGTCTTTGACATTATTAATTTTTTTTCAGGTCATTAGCACATGGGGTGTTCGAAATAATATTGATTTCCTCTCCTTATCTTATACTCGACATGCAGAAGATGTTCGACATGTAAGTTTAAAACTATTGCATTTGTCTTAGTTAAATGGTAGATGGATATGCTATGATCTGAGAAAAGTTGCAAAAAAGCAGCATGCTGCAATTTGAAGGTGTTTACTCATGGTATGACTGAAATAAAGAGTATGAGGGATGGCACAATTAATTGGGCCCCTTGCTGGTATCATGATGGTCATAAATGATTATTTTCCAAAAGAAAAAGATATTTTACTGTTCAGTGTTAAAACATCAATAACAACAACAACAAAAACAAAGTAAAATAATAAGAATAATTATTGGAGTCATAATAATATTTTCATGGAGTAAAAAAATTGAACCTGCTGTTGCAGTGGTGGCAGTTCTAGTTGATTGTGGTTCAATTGGGTTCTGTTACCAATTGAATTGTTCTGATGTTATTATGTGAATAAGTGTTTTCCATGTTTCCTTTCTCTTTTTTCTCTCCTCAACATTTCTTGTTTCTACAGGCCCGGGAGTTTCTTTCAAAGTTGGGTGACCTTAACCAGACTCAGATATTTGCAAAGATTGAAAACGTAGAGGTAATCTGCTTGGTTGATTTCTTGCTTTAGGCAAATGATACTTTACCTAATAAAAACTGTTGCTTGAGGTTCAAAATAACTTTACCCTTTTTTTTTTTTTGGAATTTACCCTAGTTATTTCTTGGCAGGGTTTGAATCATTTTGATGAGATCCTTGAAGAAGCAGATGGAATCATCCTATCTCGTGGAAATCTAGGGATTGATCTCCCACCCGAGAAGGTTAGAACATCCTCTAGTTTCAGCATGAGAAGCGAAGATAACTAATTATACCACTTTCTTTCATAAATTTTGTTTTGGGATTATTTAGATGCAGTGCAGTTTGTACACTCCCTTATATTAGCTTGGTGGAAGCTAATCTAAATGTTACTTCACTTATGTAAATTGTTTTTTGGGAAATCGCTCATGTAAATTGTTATTTTCTGGATCCATTAACAACTATTTTTCCCAGCTCTATATATAGCATATATATTGGTGAAGTTTGTTAGGATGTCCTGGTGTGGACTTAATGACCTTGTCACATAAGAAAATCCATGTCTTATCAGTACCGTGACTCTTTAACTAGGATGTTATTGAGTTATGGGGATATTATGAGAGAACTTTTAAAGTCTACATGTCTTAACTACTGTGCATGTATTAAATAACATCCTGAAGATTTGAGTTTGCATGTGACATTCTGTGTTTGAATATATTCAACTTTCTTGGAGATTCAATATTGATTGATAAAGTGCAAATTTGCCTTTCTTCATGCACTTAATAGAAGGTTACACGTTTGCACATTCACATTTAATACTTAATAAAAAGGGTACTTGCTGGAAGGTAGTAGTTCATAAAACTTTCATGGTAAGCTTGATCTGTGTTTTGGACTTCTTACAAGAATCTATATTGTAGAAATAAATTTCGTGACTTCAAGATTTTTTGGCTCTTTTTTTTTTCTGAAGAAAGTTAGAAATTGTTTTGGCTGTGATACAGGAAACTATTTTATTGACACTATTCTGAGTTTCTTTTCTTTTGCTTCTTTTTTTTATAACTTTGAGTTCTTTCTTTGGCAATCAAGGCTAGCTCTCATTTTTTAGAAGATATTAATCTAAATTAGAGTGAGCGGGATAAGGTAGCATTACTTAAAGTTTATTATGTTTCTATGAGAATGCATTAATTATCACTGTAGCATTGTGGCTGAAGAAACCCACCAGCTGGCAAGCATGAATGCAGACACTGATGACAATAGTCTGATATTTGTTGCAGGTGTTTCTATTCCAAAAGGCTGCTGTTTACAAGTGTAATATGGCTGGCAAACCTGCAGTAGTTACTCGTGTTGTCGACAGCATGACTGACAACTTGAGGCCAACTCGTGCAGAGGCAACTGATGTAGCCAATGCCGTTCTGGATGGTACATTCTTGTTGCAGAGAGAAATTACTTGAATGCTGCTTTGTAATAGAAGTTGAAGTGGGCATAGATTGGAAGCAAGTGCACAAGGCCTAATCCACTAGCTCCAGTTTTCTTTTTTCAGTAGTGTTAGGTACCCTACAAACTATTTGCAAAAAAGGGAATTGAAACCAGAGCATGGGATAACAGCAATGCTATCATTCCATTTTGGGAAGGCTGTTAAAGCAGCCTATAATACCCTTCAGATTCATGACAGAACAATGTTTGGTTGATTTTTTGTGTTTTTTCTTTAGATTCTAATGCCCCTCCCAAATCTAGGTTCAAACTACTTAAGACTTGGGTATTTCCCTCCCAAAATCAAGATTATGATGGAAGTATTTGGGATCTAAGTGTTCCTTGTTGTGTTGAATGTGTGCAGGCAGTGATGCCATTCTGTTGGGTGCAGAGACTCTCCGAGGATTGTACCCTGTTGAGACTATCTCAATCGTAGGCAAAATTTGTGCGGAGGTATGCTTTTCCTCCTTAGTAGCAATTACTAACTGAAAGCTGTTCTTTTCTTTCCAAAAAAGTTTCTTTATATTTCTTCATCTTGAGCATCAGATATGACTGGGTATTGTTTGTTTCTGACTAATTTTTGTTGTCTATGTCTTGATTTCGGCAAACTTCTAGCTTTTTGCATTGTAAAAGGTTTATTAAAAATCACCGTAAATCATTTTAGATATCATTTTACAAAAAAGGCTTATTGTGACCGACTCACAGAGCCATTGATTGTTGAAGGGGACTTCAAAGTCGTGATTGATTGGTGTGCAAAGACTAATGATCCATCTTGGAGATATTTGGCAACCTATTATGTACTATTACCTCTAGCTTATGTTGTACTCGGAATCATATTCCTTGCTCAGCAAATTCCTTTGCTAATGGCCAAGCTAAAATGGGTACCTCCCTTCGATACCTTGTTGTAATGGGAGAGTATCCTTAACTTGTTCTTCTCTCTTGTTTTAATAATATTCACACCTTATTCAAAAACAAAAAAGAAAGCGTTTTAAATGATGTCATCTGCTAACTGTTGTACTAATACCCAATTGTAGTCTTGCTTGAATCTCTCTTTTGTATCCTATTCTTTGTCCCTGTATCTCTCTTTCATAGAAAGGGTAATGCGCGAAAAATGAAACTTTCCATCTAAAAAATAAAAGGCTTAATTTTGTCTACTTTGTTTACAAATAAAATTGTTAGTCAAAGTTACTTATGCACAGGCGTAAGTTATACACACAAAGGGACATTTACTACATGCCCAGTGATTTATATCTCCTACATCTGCAAAAGTTATTTTTTATTTGTTCGATAAGCAAATATTTCTGGTTCGACTGTTTTGGTTTTGCATTGACACCTTATCTGTCTCTGATTATGTTTGTTGCTGAGCATGTTGGGCTGTTTGACACTGCAAAATCCCTTTTGCTTTACAGTTTAAGATGCATTTATTTGTGTAAGAATCTTAGTAGCTTGGTTGTCATAATGAAATGCTTAATTTGCAGGCGGAGAAGGTTTTCAATCAAGATCTTTATTTCAAGAAGACTGTGAAGTATGTAGGTGAACCGATGACACACTTGGAGTCCATTGCATCTTCTGCGGTATGTTCATCTGTTCGTTTGTTGCTCTTTTTAATATAGTTGGATTTGCAGGTCTTTTAGACCAAGCACATACAGAAAAGAGAAACTTGTCTATGCAAATCCAATTTCGTCATGAGGTATGGTCTATTTTACTATGTTTTTTTTTTTAACATTCTCTATTCCAGGTACGTGCTGCAATTAAGGTGAAGGCATCTATTATTATCGTGTTTACATCATCTGGTAGAGCTGCAAGGTATGGTTTCATTTATATTATCTGGTTTCTACAGTGACTTTTACTTTTCACGCAGCATTTTGCAAGCAGTTTTTTGCTTGTGTAAGGTGGTTTTGAGCACTTAGTTCAATCTCTTTTTATTTTTTTTATGAGCAGGCTTATTGCTAAATATAGACCCACAATGCCAGTACTATCAGTTGTCATCCCTCGACTCAAAACAAATCAACTTAAATGGAGTTTTACTGGTGCTTTTGAGGTATTATTACCTTTTTCCTTGGAGAGCTCATTAGCAATATAATTGGTTTCTCTAGATTCTGAATATCCTTGAAAACTGGATACAGATATTGCATCTTTCAAGTTATAGAACCATTAACAGAAAAATCTTTCAAGTCATAAAGACATGTTTGTTGCGTTTCTGAAACGAGCTGACAGTTATCTTGATTTTGTTCCTTGTTGTTGAAGCTGAGTGAGAATTCTATTTATGCTGCTTAAGTTCTTTGAAGTAAAAAACTAATGACGAATAAATATTCCATCTCACACAGGCTAGACAATCGTTGATTGTTCGAGGACTTTTTCCAATGCTTGCAGATCCTCGTCATCCTGTAAGTAAAATTACACTTATTTGCTCATAAATTTGTGGTTATGTGGGGATGGGTGTTTTTCAAAGAAGTCACAAGCAGCTCCTTGATTGCTTTTGACATTTTTCATTATTCCATGTTCCTATCCACCGAACATCAAGTTGTTGATGATTTTTTTCAGGCTGAATCTACAAGTGCAACAAACGAATCGGTCTTGAAAGTTGCTCTTGACCACGGCAAAGCCTCTGGTTTGGTTAAATCCCATGATCGAGTTGTTGTCTGCCAAAAAGTCGGGGACTCATCAGTGGTCAAGATAATTGAGCTAGAAGATTGAATCGACTCACCTCTTCCATCTTAGTTAGAGACGAAGTGAAGGTCGATTTGTTGAGTAGGACTCTAAACAGCTTGTGTGTTTAAAACATAGAGTGTACACTGAGGCAATTTCACCCCAGATACGCTAAGCTTTATTTATAGCGAAGTGAAACTGTGGGCGGTATAACCAATTCATAATGTCATCCGGAAGCTACCGTGGCTTCTGAACTGGTTCTCTCTTGGAAATGCAGCTTTTGTTACTTTTTCCTTTTCTTGTGCTGCTAATTCCTTTCCTTTTAGTATTTTGCTATAAAAAAAGGTGAACGCAATCGACCTGTTGCTGATTGCTAGTTTCGGTGGGTTTTGTGAGGGAGAAAGAGAAAATTCCTCACATCGAATAAATTCCCCTTAGTTTTCTCGGATATTTGTGGTTTACCATTTGGGAAATTTAAAATATTTTTAATTCTACGTATAAAAAATCTTGTAAGTTTGAAGCTTTTTCCTGCTCTATTAGGAGGTTCTATAAAATTTTATTAAAATTATTCTAGTGTTTATTAGTATAATTTAGATTTTTCACCATGATGCTTATGCAATTATGTATAATACTCGTATTGATGTACTATAATACAATGTTTATAACATTCTGAACACCCTTAATATCATAAAATTAGATTTGGAAAGAGTACTGGTAGGATTGACACAGATTAGATTTCATATTTTATGAAGACTTGGCTTTGAATTGATCCAACTTGGCTTTGCCGATATTCCTGTGTGAACTATATGGTTTGAGAAAACGGTTAATGAGGTCAGTTATGTCTTGACCACCCGTGAGGCCACCAGTCACTACCGTCTTGTAGCCACTGAATCCAGGAAACAACCAGAGGTTCTCACGGATAGCTGTTCGCCATGTGCCCGATGGATGGTGGCTGAAGACGTACCGACAAGGGCAAAGGCTTCCGCATACATTTTGTCAGCAGCTCGCGTAAAGATGAGAGATAAATATACCCTTTGAGTGGTAGAATACTAATAAAAACACAAGTAACGTGGAGTGAGTTTGACGGAGAAGCATAAACTGTGGATAATAGAGACAACCGAAACTTCAGAGTTTAGAGAGGAATACCAAAAACTTGGTATATGGTAAAAAAAGATTAAGCATAAGAGTAAGTAGACGGTTGATGAGATAGAAAATAGTGGAGAAAGCATATGACTAGTAAGATATAGGTATGAAGGCATGAGAAAAAAATTGTTTTGACAATATGACGATGTCGTCGTTTGGAATACCTATTGTGTTTAGGTGTATGTCGAGGGGATGTGAGATGAGAAATGTCATTGGTAGCCAGAAAAGTGGACATTTCTTTATATGTCCCTCCATTATCAAAATAAAGTGTTTTAATCCATTTACCAAAGAAATTTTTAACAAGATATTTGAACCATACAAATGTATCAAACATATGTGATTTTTGTTAGAGAGGATAAAACCAAATATACATTGTATTGTAAAGTGATCGGCAAAAATAACATAATATTTGAAATCATCAATAGAATAAATAGGGGAGGTCCAGACATCTTAAAAAATAATTATAATGTGTGACTTTTATTGCATTAACAAGAATTGCAATTGAAAGTAAAATTCAGAGGATGTGATAAATCTAATTGAAAAGTAGAAATAATGTGTCTTAAAATTGGAGAGGACGGATGACCTAAGCGATGATGTCATATAGACGAAGTGGTCATGACATCGAAAAAAACTACTAATAGTGAAGACTGGGATGAGGACGACGGTCACTCGTACACATTATTCTTAGTTCTACCCAGTAAAAGTGTTACCCTCGTGGGAAGATCCTCCACATAAAAAGTAGGTAAAAATTCGATGAAAGTATGATTAAATTGATAGAACTGAGACTTAAAAATAAAATTATTTTGCATGGTAGGAACACAAAGAAAATTATTTAAAGAAAATATGTGGGAGAGTATAGAGAGAGATTTGGAATCGGTATGTGTAATAGAGAGACCCGTGTCATCATCAATCACAATGTCATCAATGTTATCATAAGGAGTGTGAACAAAAAGAATGTTCAAGTCGGATGTAACATGGTACGATGCACTACTATCTAGGAGTTAAGTAGAATCAACAAAAGAGGTGATGGTTGCAAAATATGATCATGGTTCCCATTGTGCCGAAGGGCGTGGCTGCAATTGAGGAGTTGGTGAGGATCTCGCAATGATGAGCATTGAGGATACATTTGACAAAAGATAAGAGATTGTGAGATAGTGTATCCTTGTGCACAATACCACTGGCAACGTCCGAAGTAGGTCTGCGGTTGGGGTCGACCATCAGCCATGAGTACAAACTTGGATGATAAGGAAATAATAAGTTCCTATTGATGAGATGGAAGACCGTTGAAGTAGAGTTGAGGCAGAGAACCCTTTTTTTTTTCTTTTTTTTTTTCTTTTTCTTTTTTTTTTCTTTTTCTTTCACACGTGTGAGTTTGCATACTATGCAAGGGGGATTAATTTCTTCCCATGGACTTATGTCTCTCAAGCTTGGTTCTGTTGAGATGATGCGCGAGCGGGGGTAGGAGTGGGTCATGTTCAATACCGGCGAGGAGCTTTGGGAGCGGTATGTATGGCTTTCGGCAAATCTAACAACGCCGGGTTACGATTCTCCAGTTGTGGGACGACTGACCCTAGGTGACAGTGGCAAAAATCGACGAGAGTACTGGTGTGAGGCGTCGGAAGGTCGAGGCGGTGGCTCAATTGTAGTTATCAGTGACTTTCTGAGACTTCGCCAGAGTTGGGTCACCTGATGTCAGTCGTTTCGGCGATTCAAATGAGCGCCAGCAAAGGTTGCGCCAAAGGGTCGCTGATGGCGAGACACGATGTTGTAGGGACGAGCACAAGTCGTTCACAGTGACGACAGAGAGGTGAAAGAGTCGAGAGTTGTGGCTCTGGTTCTTTAGCGACGAGATTGTGGATTTGCAAAGATCAGTCGTTCGGAAGGAAGAAAAAATATTTTACCGTGCTTTACATTCATGAATCATAGAATTTATAAGTTACAAATGACTAAGATTATATGATAAGTGTCCTCTTTGAGATTATGGATATTTGTTATCCTATCAATACTAAGGGCACTCCACTCCCAATGGTTATGAATACAAGTACAAATAATGCACCCTATGCCCAGTGTATTAAGTAGTGTGACACTGTAAAACAATTGTTTCACCCTCAAAATAATTGATGGTTATTTTATTTTAGCCTGTCGAATGATCTAAACCTTCCAACAATGCTAACAACTCGTTCAGGTGGTCAAAAAAGAGCTATCACTCCTATTGCCCTTGTTCACTTTAATTAAAACAATCTTACAATGAACTCCACACAATAATCTCTCTTTTAATACTGAATAATACAGTAATCCTACAGTAGTTACATGGGTCGAATTACTAATTATTTAAGGGGGTTAGTGCACTGAAAAGTGAAAGTGACAGTGAACTATTTTTTTGTGTTAGTGTGCTCAATATAAAGTATAATGTAAAATTCTTTCTTGTGTAATGCGGATAATAAAAATTTTAGTGAAAAGTGAAAAATGAGTTTATTAATAAAATACTATGATAGATTTAACTTTATTAAGATAGTTTTATTTAAATTTTTAATGAAGAAAATAATATAAATTATTTTAAAAAATTAAATAATATTATTAAATTAATTAAATATAAAAAACAATATACATATAATGTATACTTGATCAAATTCTTACTTTTACAATATCTAAATTATTACTCTTAAATTAATAATTTAATATATTATTAAAAATCAAAAATATTAAAAATAAATAAATAAGATATTTTATTAATAAAATAAGATAGATTCTTGTTTAGTCTAAATTAATACAATAATTAAAATGTAAAATAATAATATTAATTTAATTAACTATAAAAAAACAGTACTTAAACAAAAATGTTTACTCTAAATACTTGATAAAATTCTTACTTTTACAATATCTTTATTATCACTTTTGAATTAGTAATTTAATATAATATTAAAAAACTATAATATAATAATAAAAAATAAATAATATATTTTATTAATAAAATATATTGAATATTTCCATTAAAATCCAATTGAATTAGTTTAATCTTTGTATAGACCGTCGAGTGAAACTACGAGTAGAAAATGAATTTATTGGTCACTCATTTTTCACTTAAACTAATTTACTTTCACTCGACACTTACAGTAAACACTAATGCTGTTGAAGTCACTTTCCTTAGTGAAAGTGAAGTGCACTACCAGGCCCTTAGTGTTTCTAGTGCTTACACGCACTGCAAGCATATATTAAAAAAAAATTGCTTTTGATTAGGCTTTTTACTTTTATTAGAAGCAAAAATTTAAATAATTATTAGTATTATTTGTTTGGTAAACGGGGTTCACTTGCCTAAATTTGTCATGTATTGGCATTTTATTTTCAAAAATTAAAAGCAAATAACATGGTTTAATATTTAATCAATTTTTTAAATATTTTAATAATATTTTATATTTTGGAGTGTGTAAGAAATGTTCCACTAACATAAAGGATTGACACGCATAGGACATCAATTAGCAGCCGTCGCAGGTGCACATGAGAAACAGGTGTCTATAAATGTCATGTCACATAGAAGGAAGAGTTATAGGTTATTATTTATAAATGACGACAAACTCCGACCCGTTACCTGGGGAAAGCCGCCAAGCAACCTCAGACCACCCCGGGTTGGTAATCTTTTTTTGTTTTTAGATATTTTTTATTTGTTTTAAATAGGATTTCAACCCACGGTTTGAGAAACGGACCCATTTCCTTATTTGGGTTATGAGTTTGTAAGACCAGACCCAGCATAAAGGGGGTTACCCCTCCCTTTCATCAAAAAGGGAAAATTCAAATATGGAGCCATGGTTACTAAAATTAAAAATCTTTGTTTCTTGGACAACTTATTTAAAATAAATAAGAACTTAATCATTATTATTCTTAAAAATAATTAATAAAAATAAAATAATAATCAAATATAATTTTTATTAACTATTTTTATAAATAATAATAATTAAAATCTTATTTTCTTTTCTTTTCTTTACCATGGGGTTACCACGAGACCCTCAACAAAATTGAGTAGAAGAAACTCCCTTTACTTGACTATGACATAGGAGGAGGTTCCGTCTCCCACTTGTACTCATAATTGGAGGTCTGGTAAGATGCCAAGAGACAACGAGGGAGGCCCCCTCCTTGGGTAGAAGAACTCTTGTTTATTCACTCGATAGTGATTAATAAATATAAATTTGTTCCAATTGATTTGATGAAATTAGCCTAAATATAAGTCCATGGACTAATAAAATTCAACTTCATCTTCACCTAATATATTTATGAGATTGCCACTATGTTTACCTAATTTATGACAGTAGGTTTTTCTTAATTTGATCCTTAAACAAGAAAATGGAAAAGTTTTAAATTAACACAAAAGACAAGAAATAATTTTAAAATAAGAACAATTACACTTTAAAATATATTAAATTCCACTCTAATGAGTAAATAAAAAAGCGGTTCAGCAATTCGCAGTTGCAATTTAGTAATTTACCGCAGAGTCTGATGGCATTTTATAATAAACTCAATTTACGTGCCTTTCTTTTCAGTAAAGCTGTTTGTTATTATCAGTTACGTGGGTGATGGGCAAGTCCGAGGCTCTTATTAATGGACCCCACTGCCTTCTTTTTTCTCCGATTAATAAAATATATATATTTTTAATATGCAATATGTCACGTGATTGAATTCGGGTCGTCGTTTCCGCTTTTTCGTTTCTTTAAACAATTTTCCTCCTGGAAGCCGGACCTACTTTTACATTTTTTTTTTTCCCGTAATTTTTAGATTTTCGTTCTCAGCGCCTCCTGTTCAGATTGAAGTTCTTTTCCCATATTTCTTGATTCTTCAAATCCTGCTCGAGTTGAACCGTGGGTGCGCTTGGAGAGAGGAATCGGAGCTGAGTGGTGAGTCGATGGATCTTTTGGGGGCGAAGGTGTCCGGGAAGGAAGGAATTGTTCCGTCGAAAGAGAGACCAAAGACGGAGGAGGAGGTGGAGGCTGCCTGGAAGGTGCTGGAGAAAGATGCTTCTGAGGGCTTGGGTGCATTTGCGCAGTGCTTCGGGGAGAAGGCCGTGAAGCAGGAAGCGGTTGTTGAGGAGGGGTTGCCTTGTAAGCAAAAACTAGATTCGCAGATGATTGAGATTGGGAATTCCGGCGGTGGCATCGGGTAAGCCCTCTGGGACTCTTGCTTGACTGCGTCTGTCTCTCTTTTGGTTTCTCTTTTTTTCTGTGTCGTCTGTAATTCCTTGTGCGCGCGGATCCTGCTCTGGGACGTTTGTGCAAAGCGGTTTTTATTTTTTGCCGCTGTGACTGGTTTTCCGGCGGGGTTGTTTTGGGTGTAGAACGAATATCGCCTCGGTTGGCGGAGGGGATGAAATTGCGCCCCCAAAGTTACAAAATTTGCCGGATGTCGACTCGGGAATCGTCCGAGTCAATTGGGATCGTCTGGTGCGACCTGTATGACCAAAAAAAACGGATCTGTGTTCTCCACCTGGCAGTTCAGACCCCTCCTGTTCTTTCTTCCCTTCTCCTTAGCCTTTATGTTTTCTCTCTAATATCATTTTCTTCAATTCTCTTCATTTGAACTGAACTCGTAATACCTTTCTCGTCAAAGGAACAAATATATTTGCAGGATTGCTCCTAATTTGATCTTTTAGTTGGTAAGAAACTGGTTGATGAATCAGTAGTCTATGAAGCACCCATTTGTCTGTAAATCGCCATGGTCATAGAAATAAAATTGCTAATACGAAGAAAGAAAGTAATTTCATTGGACGAAGCTAACGAAGATGAAGAATTATCTGTGAAATATGGGTGTAGATCTGCAGCTCATGTTCTTCTAGAATTTTCCTGCGTTGTTTTTTCTAGAACACGGGTGACTAGAATTTTCCCCATTGCTCTTCAGTTTCTCTAATATTAGATAATTGATCTAACAAACCTTCTGGTCTTAATTTGTTTGAGGTCGGCGTCGGCTGCGCGCCCCGGCCAGCTAACGATTTTCTATTCGGGAACTGTCAATGTTTACGAGGGAGTTCTGCCTGAGAAGGTCTCATCTTATCCAGAAATCTTTAATTCATAAGCCTCTTCGTACCTCTGCACAGTGAGTCTTTAATACTGTCTTTGTCGATAGGCGCAGGGAATTATGCTTATTGCCGCCGCTGCAGCAGCAGCTGCAGCTGCTAATACCAATAATCCGAAGAATGTGAATGAAGGCGATGTGGCTTCTCCTGTACTCACTAGATCTCCCTCGCTTCAGAGCACCTCTGCAGCAGCATCCCCACAACCCCAAGTTCTTCCGAGTACGAACAATCCCATCAGCAAGCTGCAAGCTGGTGAGCAATCACATCCAAATTCTTGATTGGTTTCTTGTTGTGGTTGAATAATCCCGAACAAGTTACAAATTCTAAATCAATGGTTGCTCTGACAGAACTCCCCATCGCGAGGAGGCATTCTCTGCAACGTTTCTTGGAGAAGCGTCGAGACAGGTAAAACCCCATTTACAGAGTCTGTTGATTGAGATCACCTGTTAGTCTATAGTCCAGTTGATACCGCAGAAAATCGTATAGTTTTGTTCACATGATCGTTTTGTTTCAGGTTGGTGAACAAAGCTCCATATGCTGTAACCAAGACGGCAGACATCAAAGGAAGCCCCGAGTCTGGCTGCTTCTCTGAAACAGGCAAAGCTCAGGAGGAAGTGCCTCCCCCTGTTGCTGCAAACCTTGCCTGACGCTTAATCTCACTCAACTAAGGCACAATTTACTGTTTAGCTGTGCATATTGGGTGATACTGGGGAAAACCTTGAAAATACTAGACATTGTATTAAAGAAGTTCGTAAAATGTTATGTTGACAGTTCATGCTGCCAAGCTAACAGACTTATGTATTCGTCGCTGTCGTTGCGTTTATGTCCAAGGACTTCAGCCGTGTCTTGTGTTCTTGAATCGATCCAACAGTTTGTTTAGGTGACTTTATTCGTTTTTCAAGTTTTCCAAACACGTAGAGATGACAGGTACGATGTCATAGGAAGATGAGTAAACGACAGAAAAATTCCCATTGCACCTTCAGGAGGCTAATCAGATGCAAAATCATTTGGCCCATGCTCCTACACCTCAGATCACTAGTTTGTCAAATCTTTCATTCACGTAGCGGGTAAGACTGGAATTAGTACTAGTATAACAAACAGAAGAGATTTTCAAGTTGCTGTTTGTTAATAAAATAAATACTATTAATGAATTCTTTCCTCTATGATACTTTGTAGTTCAATGGCATTAAATTTATCACAACATTCTCTTTATTTATTTATTTATTTATTTTTAAATATAAGTTGGAACTCTGAACCCAACTAGAACTCGAGTTTAAACTCAGTTAAACTCTTTGGACTCAAACTCGATTCAAATTTTAGGCTCGATACTGAGCCAGAATTCCAAGTATTCAAATCAGCCAAGCTCAAACTTATGTAAGTTTCAAACTTGGCTCGATTTTATGTCACCCCTAGATGTGACAACTGTTAAGGATTTCATACAAGGGGGCACTTCTAGACTTTCTACCCATTTCCGCATTTCCTTTCAAAGATGGCAAATTCAAAAAAATTGCCACCTGGAAGCAATGAGATCCTTGAAATCTTATAAAATCCAGAATATGGATCGGTTTGACAAGTTCCACGCTTCCTACTTTTCCTCGCATGTTCTAGGAAACTTCAATACAGGTAGAAGATTCTCTAAGACATCCAGATGCATTTCTTCTCACATTTTCAACAATATGAGACAGGCCATCAGAGGTCCAGAATGTGAACAAACTTCGACATTTTAAAGCAAGTACTATATCGGCTAAAAGGGATTAACATCACTTAAAGGGCAGACAAACTTAGCTCCAGTGCACATTAATTAACAGCAAAACACTCGGTAAGGTAAAAAGTGCTGTTAAGTGTCTGTTTAGTACTTGCTAATTGCTGTTTCATCTCATCTCCCTTGAACTGAGGTCCTGGTTCAAAATGTTGCAAGTGGCTATTGCAAATCCATGTCAAACAGATATCCCATATCCCTCATTTCAGGTAAGAAGTTAAAGTGGTCTACAAGAAAGAGAATAACTGCCCAGATAAGCTCATTTATCACATCACGTTATGGATTTGTAAGACAAACTTCTCCACTTTGAAAATCAGGATCCATGATAAGATCTCTATTTGGTCAAGAAAAGGTAGAAAATCTACCACAAAATAAAACTTAGATCACAAAACTTTCACGGCCAATATTTTGTTCTTTAGCAATCATCCTACAGCCCCACATGAACTGGATGATAACAATCTCTTCTTAAACATAACTAGCTTATTTCCAACTTAAGAACAGAGGATAACAAGAAAGTACCAGAGCAAAGGAGCTACATGGGTGGGAAGAAGTAGTTCCTGTTACAAGCTATATAATGTCAATCACACAACAGACATAACAAACACAAAGCCAGGATTTTGTGCACCTTAATACATGGTCCTTTCACCCACTTAAACCGCGGAGAAATCCATGAAGATAACCACCAGCCATTATGAATGACACAATGGACACAATACCCGCCGGGAATAACTTCTTTGACCTCTTGAAGCGAGAACCCATAACAGCCAAAAGTGCAGCAGACAAGCCTGAAGAAACATACAGATATTTAGCCCAAGACTTTAGAGACAACACACTCACTACTGATCTAGATATTGTACAAAAAATTTCAGTTCTCTCACCGAGTCCCACAGATGATGCAAAAGTTGGTCTGACTGGGAGTTCATTATATACATAGACCAACAGCAGTGCAGACAGCCCCCCAGCTGCCAATGACTTCTGGCTGCCACTCTTCAGGTAGCCCATTACTCCTCCAACTTTCAAATTACAAACCAAAACAATCAATCACATACCGATGCAGCATATATCCAATAATGTAAAAAGGTATAGCGTGACAACAGAAATGTTGAAGAAGATCTAGACTCAAACTTTGAGGTCATAAGTAGAACTCAGTCCATTCAGTTAGACATGCATCATGTATCAAGTGTAAGTATCAATTACAACCAGTGTTACCACATCAAATGGGTGTATTTCCTTAAGGCAGATGTGGATGAAGGTCTGGTGTTCAAGACTGCCTGCCTTACTGTATTAATGGATGGTTAATTATCTAAAAATAACATCCCTTGCTCACACTTTCATGAGTATTACAATAAAAAATTCAGTATATGTCTGAACTCACAAATTTCTTAGAAATTTTAAGTCCAATAATATTTCAAACAAACAACATGCCTCAGATTAGACCAGCAATGTAGGATGTAGAGATGAAAAGACTACAAATAGAAACAATCAACTAAAATCTTATAATAGCAATAGTGACACCAAGAGTAGCCCAATGCGCTAGAAACAATTGAAAAGACACGGATTTGCCTCAGTTTTTCGGGGACAGGCAAAGCTCACACAGAGTAGTAAAAAAATCACAGTCAACTTGCATCATCAGGCTGAAAACACATAAAGGACACAAAGGTAAAGATCCATAAAGTCTGAGTCTCATCAAGCCAAAAACGATATGAATCAACTACTTCTCTTCAACAATCCCAGTAAATGCCTTAGGGATATCGAGTAGAATGAAGCTGTTGCACAGGGCAGATAAAATCCTTGATAATAATTAAATAGCTTAAGAAGTTGCATCAGACAGATTGCAGGGAACGATAAGAGAGGACCAACTCCGGCCACAAAGTGAAAAACATAGAGCATTACTCTCCCAAAATAAGATAGAGAAAAACATAATTTCTCAACTGTCACAAATAAGATGACACTTGGGGAGCAAATTTTCTGTAAAACCTTGAATAAGATGAACAATCAAGATGCCGGTTAGCTTTAGACCAACAAAGGGAAACTCCAATGCAATCCAAATAGCTACGTGGGAGCTGGAATGGCAACCAAAAAATCTCAGTGAGTGACAAAGAACAAACCTCCGACCAGGGCAGCATAACCCAAGGTCAATTTCTGCGACATGGACATAGCCATTTTCTTCTTCTTATCGGGTTCTCCTTCTCCCTCCCCCTTATTCTCACCACCGCCGCCGCTGCCGCTGCCGCTGCCGCTGTTATTGTTGTCTTTGTCACCACCGCCGTCTCCTTCTCCGCCGCCGCCGTCGCCGCCGTCACCTCCCGACTCGACTTTTCTCTCCGATTCCACGACCAGGGGCTCCGACTCGGATCCAGAAACAGCCCTAACACTCAACCTCCGGCCGCGATTGCCCGAACCAGTGATAATAAAAGCTCGAATACTGGTACAAGTCAAAGAAGTATTCCTGTAGCTGTAGAAGCAGGTAGGAGTCGAGACCTTCAAAACCGACGGCGCCCGCACTGGAGCGCACTGGTTGGAAGGTTGAGCGACTAGAAGAGACGACTGAGAAACCGTGCACAGAGCGGGAGCCATTTTCCTCTTGAGAGAGATCGTTGCTATTAATAAATCAAAGGCTGGATTCGACTTCGCCAAGTTTCCAATTTCCCCGTCAGCGGTCACGACTCCACTTGTCAAGCCTCCCAGCTCCGTCGCTTTTCTTTTAATTTTTTATTTCATTTTGGCCTTTTGCAGAAAAAACAAAAAAGGTGAAGCTTTTAATTTTTCAGAATTTTCATTTGAAGCTTTCATTTTTTCACACCCATACCTGCCTCCCTTAATATAAAAATTAATGTGAATTACTCTCAATGCTCACTAATTTTAAAACATTTTCTGAATTATTAAATGACGAACCTTACCATACCCTTATTATTAATTTTTATAATTCATAATTTTTTATCATATTAATTAAATCATAAATAGATGAGACCTATTTGGAATCCACATAAAAGAAAAGAAAAGAAAATCTCTCTTAGTTAATAAATTTTCCCTCACAATGATGGAATTTAGGGAGAAAAAAATAGAAACTCGACAGAAAATTTTAATCATCCATATTTTAAAATATTACTAATTTTCTTTTCCTTTTCATTTTTCATGTGTATCCAAACAAGAGAAACTATAATTTTCTTCTATTTTCTCTCTCATTTTTATAGGCATCCAAACAAGAAAAAAAATATTTTATTTTATTTTCTCTTTCTCTGTCTCTTTTCTTCATTTTCTTTTCTCTCCTCTTTCTCTTTTCAAGACACAACCTTAATGCTAATAAATCCTATTTTTAGTTACTAGGGAAAGAAGTTGGGTCAGTTATCATCATTTGAGGAAAGTAATCTCAAATAACCTACCACATATTTCAATTCCGCCCTCCTAAGTTTCCATATTATTTTTGTTCTACTTTTTAGATTATAATTTAAAATAAAACAAAAACCATATTTCTAAAGTAGGTTATATATTTATTTTATACCATGGGTTGAGTCGGACTTTTAAGGTGAAATCGTTAGATTTAAAAGGTAGTGCCTAATGTCATATCTTCATCTTGTTTTGAATAAGGAGACTAAAATGTACAAGGAACAATTTTTAAAATGGGAGGAGAGATGAAAACTATTGTGTTAGCAAAAGTATGCCTAGGTGAGGTATATTAACTTTATTTATGTTGAAGTTGAAAATTCATTTAAATAAACTGTAACTAGAATTGTTTTACAATATTATAGTTGATTGTGTCGGTCTTAAGCTATGCATGGAGATAATTTTGATGGTAATAAACACTTAAATTACTAATGATATACATTAAGTATGCTATGAAGCTCAAAACCCATTAAACTAAACTTTTGGTGGCATATCCGTTCAAGTGGCAAAAGATCTTTTGAATGACCTACACATCAAAAGCGAACAAATAGCTCATACTAAAGAGCACACCAACCAAATGATGTAGCAACACTATTTGACCAAACAAGAAAAAGAAATAAGCAGTCAACCTAGTAGATCCAAGAAGTGTAAAACAAGCTAAATGAGTTGACCACAATGCAAGAAGTCAAACTCTTCAATAAAAAAATTGAAGAATTGAAGTGTCGAGGGTCAAAGAAGTTGAGCCCATGCATAGCGATTGAAAACCTTAGTAGGAGAGATGGACCCATGAAGGAAAAAAACAAAAAAGAGTTGAGTGTATACTGAAAAATGAGCATAGGATTGACCCCTATGAGAGGAGTCGATCGTCTTGGTAAAGAGAGAAGAGGAGTTGACTACAAAAGTAAAAAAATTTGAAGGTGAAAAAGGAGTCAAGTCTGTCAAAGGAGTCGACCCCTATAGGTAAAAAAAAGGTTTAGAAGTGAATAAGGAGTGAAATCCATCACGAGGAGTCAACCCTTAGCATAGGGTTCCACTCCTATAGATACATAAATGAAGAGAGGAGTTGACCTTAGCATTGGAGTTGACTCCATTGAAGAGAGGACTTGTATAGGCTTACTTCTTGACTTCAATTTGAGCTTATTTTGTGTCTAAATTTTGTGAGTGGCCTGCTTTGTGTTCATAATAAAAATTAATATTTAATGCATGTTTTTGTTAGAATTTTTGGCCTAGTATTTCTAAGAGACAAAAAATCAATTTCTAGCTCTTTATAACTATTTTTTTGAACGTTGGAGAGCCTTTATTTAAACCAAACTTGCCCCATGTGTTTTTCTCTATTGGCTAAAATTTTCCAAGCTTTGTCACATGATTTGAGAAGATTTTCCCAGTCTGAAACTCCAAAAAGGAAGTCAAGGTTGATAGTTCCATCCATTGAATTATGTATTTCAACACTTGTTCTTTCAAATCTTGATTGAATAATTAGATATGAATTTCTTAAACATGTGTTAGTGATTATAAGATCATATTTGATTGAATAATTGTATTTTAAGTATTTATTTTACTGACTCCCATTTTAAATAAAACTTGTTTGATCTTTTACTTTCAAATCATTTTATATATTTCAACGTTTTATTTTGGTGGGATATTTGAAATGGGTTTGCAAAAGATTGAAATTCAGGGATATGTTTTCAAATCCAAAAATATATAAGCATATACTTTGAGACATATTGATTATATTCGGTAGAGTATACCGAACTAGTGATATTACTATTGAAATTATTCAGTAGGATTTTGGCTCTCGGGCTATATTTTAAAATCATCCTTTAAATTGAATTGCTTTGTATGCTATATGCAGTTTGAAAAATCAATTTCATCTGTACATATTACACATATTTCAAATTAAGTTCTTAAGGACTTTCTTGAGCTACTGATTACTCAAGTAGGTACTTAGGAACTGGAGTTCCTATTTGTTTGAGCATAAATATTTGACTCTGCCTATTGAAAGAAATTTTACATTAAACTATATTGTAAGTAAGTAAACCTTGTGAATTGGGTCAAGACTTTGATAGGTAAGATTATTGTTAACACAAATTTATTTTGAGAGAAGTCGTTAGGACTAAGTAGAAGTAGCGAAGTTGTTGTGGTTGAAGCGTAGAAATTGAGAAGTTGTGGTGGTTGAGATGTTGAGAAATTGAGAAGGCGTATGAGCTGCTAAAAATTGTGTGAGATAAATTGTTTGAGCTAAGTTGTAGATGCTAAAGAGTTGTTGTAGTTGAGTTGTAGAAGTTGTGAAGTAGTTGTGGTTGAATAATAGATGTTGACTAGTGCCGTTTGCTTTTGTAAGCCGTAATACCTTGAATAGGTAGAGGGCACTGGAAATCCCTTAAGAGGGTTTAGGTTGGTGTGCCTAATAAGTTATTGAAAAATCCCTTTGTGGGTCTACGTAAGTGGGCTACTAAAAAATTATACAGCTCGACTAATTACTGGAATTTTTTTCCCGTGGGTCTAGGCAGTGTGCCTAGTTTGCTATTGCAAATTTAAGTAAGGTGTGTGTTATTATAAGTTAGCCATTATAGTTTATTAACTAGCATAAGTCCTTATGTGGGCAGCATTGTAATCGGCTTGAACAATAATTTGTTATAGATGCCATAAGGTAACTCAAGGTTAGTTGAGCCTTAAGGTGGTAAGACATCTTTGGGAATGGACTACCAATCCACAAAAGGATTGTTAACTACCTAAATATTTTGTATTTACTTAGTATGTGATTGTTTCTATATGTACCTTGATTTTTGTGCATAAACTTAAATTTAAAATTAACTTAGCACATTGAATTAATTGAAAGTATAAATACACACATATAGAGGGTAAACAAGAATGAGTTAAATTAGAATAAAAAATTTAACAAACCTATTCAACCCCCCTCTTGGTTTGTATATCATCGAACCTAACAAATTAGTGGGAGGATTTATAGTGGCTGCCGAAATTAAAGTGGGTTGCAAAACAAATAATGAACCAAATATGTTCTTCTTTTGGTGGTAAACAGAAATGGGTACATGTGCAAAGATTCACAACAAGAATTACAGTCAATTAGTGTGAAAAAATATGAATAACTTTATATTCGTTGTATTCAATAATAACTTGATATTCAAGAATGAGGAACAAAAGCCAAAACTCTCTCAAGACTCAAATGAATAGTGCGACAATTTGATCAACCTCAATTACATTTATGAATTGGATGACAATTGCCTTGCACCATGGATAATTAAGATGCAAAAGTCAATTGTTATTAGGATTAAATCGACACTCCAAATGGCTTTCATGCATAGATAGGATCATCATTTGACAAGTGAAGGAAGCTTTGAGTTTTCCTTTCATTCCAGTAAATCTTAAACCTAACATTGCCAATTGGGTGTATCCCAAATGTTTTTGTATTCTTACGCAATTTTCTAAAAAAAATTTACATGAATTTGAAGTGAAGTGAATTTATTATATAAATATTTTCATTTTTTTTAGAATTTTTCGTTTCCTTGGTAATCTGTGAAGTTATGGGACCCGTTACAGCAGAGATGTTACCTGTATCGGCCAGACGTATCGGCCACCTTAGTTGACGGTTCTTATTAATCGCGTCGAGTCGAATTCCTTGTAAGAAGTAAGAACTCGTTTCGACTCGAGCTCTTGCGACACATTTTACTCCTACATGCATTTTCTCGGACCCCCTGTTGTGCTCTTCCCTCCCATTCAGATCTGTAACAAGTGAAGCCCCCCGCACTAGTGCACTTGCAATTCTCCTCGCCGCCGGCGACTATAGCAGGCGCTTCTCTCTTCCTTTCTCCGCAGCTCCACCGACTTTTCTATTTGTTTCGTTTCATTTAAACCGTGGCGTTGCGGCTTCGTATCAAATTTTCCTAATTTTATTGTTACGTATTTTTTGAAATACTCGGATTCCAGTAGAGGTGCCTGAGTATGCGATGCCGCCAACCTAGAACATGTGAATGCTTGTCTTCTGTCTATCTAATTCCCTCGGCTGTGGTTTTCTTGACTTAGTAATTGTCTCTTCAGTAGATCAGAAGAGAGCTTCTTGGATGGTCGATCTCGAAATTTGAAACTAAATTCACTCAAATATTGTCTTCTTCTATTCTGATTTGGCGGACTGTTTTCTTTCAGTGCTTGATTCAAGTGCGATTCACACTGCTTTATTGGATCGTCAAGTACGGTCATTTGGTGGTTGCATATCGCCTCAGCTCTCGTTTCCTAGAACTTATTTCGATAGTTTGAGCTCCATTTTCTCCATTTTTGTTTAGCATTACATTTTCTGTTTTTTTCCCTACAAAATTGGAAAAAGGATATATAGCTGATGAGGTGAAAGGCTTATATCAGAGGGTCTTGAAGAACCGTTTGGGATAGCACAATAGGGATGGCTGGGGCAGCGGGAGGCTTCGTTACGCGATCGTTTGAGTCTATGCTACAGGAATGCTCCGTCAAAAAGTACGCGGAACTTCAGAAGGCTATTCAGGCCTATTTTGGTACGTACAATGTTTTTTCCTGGTTATAATTCTTTTTTTTTTCGTGGTGTAATACCAATTCATCATTTCACCAATGGAGCTTGGTTTGCTAAGAAATGTATAGAAGGGTGGCTTTCTATTTTCCTTTCTTTGAGTTAGGGGTGGCACGGGATTGAGAGGTTCACAGCCTGTCAACTGCAATGAAAAAAGGCTTAAAAAAAAGAGTAACAAGGTCACTCTGAAGTTAAGGCGGCAGGCCTCGATGCTTTGTTCCCCTTCGAATAGTAGTACTAGGCATAAGCTGAACGTCAAGCTCCTCCAACCTGAATTTTCTTTTGGCAATTACTTACATTTTTTTTTTTTTTTTGAAATGTTGATAATTTTTTTTCAAAGAAAGAGAAGATACATCAAAGGAGATCTCCCCTAACAATAAGAGATTGAAAGGGGGGGGGGGGGGGGGGGGGTACTAATTTAGCGCACAAATCAGCAGCCGAATTGGCTGATCTAAGTACATGAGACCAAGTACAAGAAATGGTGGATACAATGTCCAAAATATCAAGAAAATTCTGCCAACGACACCATGGGGGAAAGGATGAGGTGGAGCACCATCCAATGACAATCTTGGAGTCTTCCTCCACGAGTGGGGGACCACTAAAGCGGTTTTGAAAAATTCGCAAGCCGTGAAGGAGACTGGAAAGCTCACCAGTGGTCGAGTCAACAATTCCGAAAGGGCCAGAGTAAGAGAGGATGGCAGTGCCCCCCGGATAAAAAATCGCCCCACTAAACCCAGCCAAACCGGGTGTCCCAAAGGCGCTACCATCAAAGTTTAGCTTATAATATCTGGAGGGAGGAGGCTCCCAAACAGCAACTCGGTAGGGGGCAGTGCGGACAGACATTTGAGCGATAATTTTCCAATTGGTGCGGACCGGGACACAAGAGAGGCAAACAAACTCATATTCGATTTAGTGAATGTAGGCAATTGCCTCACCTTTGGACTCGCATATATTTAAATTATAGCTCTTATCTGGAGTTCAACTCTGGAATGGAAGAAGGGAAAGTTAAAGAGGAAACTGTTTGATAGACATGATCCTCTCCCTGAACTGGCCAAATCTTGAAAATTGTAATTAATAATGAATACAGCCCCCAAATATCACTGTCAGCTACATACCATGATTACCTCTACGGATCCCACTGAGATGGTCACTGAAAGCATCTTTTCATTTTCAGCTCAATACTCCTCAAGAAGTGTGGAAACAGTGGTAATCAAGGTTTACATTTAATAAATTGAACTAGGCAGCAGGTACTTCAAAATTAGATCAACCAACACAGTGCAGAATGCAAAACGAGATCAGATCTGGCAGTTCAGAGTGAATATCTTGTGGTCACCTCAGCATCCATATGATACATACTAGAAACTGTCTCAAGAAAAACACTTCAAATGAGACCCTTTCCTCTGGGAATTTTTACTTTCTTGGACTGTGCAGCAGAGGAAAACCTTACCTTGGAGAGATCAATATGCACTGTACTTGCCTTAGGGAGGTCAATATACACTATACTTACCTTAAGTGTTATTTATTGAGCCTTTTGTTTTTTATGCACAACTAAACAAATAAAAATGGTGGGGGATCTTCATAAGAAAATGGCCGAGGGTACGGGAGTCAACCTTGTGAACTTTGCCAACATGTAAACCTCTGTAGCTAGACCAGAAGTAGTGACACTCAACTTCTTGAACTTATAACTTTTGCAGCAGTTGTAGAATCACGATGGCCCTATTGGATTTGTTGTGAAGTGGAGAAAAAATTTCATTAATCTTGTTGTAATGTATGTAGCAAATCTGTGAAGATATGTAACAGAGATTTCTGTAGAGGACTTTCCTGATGATCCTAGGATTTTTTAGGTTGGGGATGATTACCATAGAATTGCCTTGTTATTTTTCCCCTTCAAAATTTTAAATTTTTCAAGGAAAATGAAAGCCTTGGCACCATTCCTCTTGCTTGTGTCTACTGACTTTGACATTCAGTCTGGTATTGTAAAGGCTAGCCATTATAGCCATCTGTTTGAGTTTTATGCATTCATACATCTACTGACACCAAATACATGGAATCAAACTTGAACTTTGGAGCCTAAATGCTTAGGTTGAAGTCATATTTTTAAAAAGATATGCAGTATGAATGTATCTGTGACAGCTAACCAAAAGAACTACATGTGAGAGCCTTGGGTGCAAATACTGCAATATGTTTTTTAAGAGATATCCTCTAAACTGGTCCTAAAATGTAGCTTTCTATGGCTCACTTTTTTGGGGGCAAGTGACCTATTACCTAGACAGACTTTTTTTTTTGAAAAATGTGAAAATTGTATTAAAACAAAGAAAAATTACACTAAATACAAAAGCTGGCCATAAGCCTTAATCAAAAGTGCTGTACAGCAACTAGAAACCCATACAAGCTGGGATGGATCTGTCATGTGCAACAAGATGCTGCAGTGATTTGCCGTCTTTGGCTAAAGTATCAGCCACAAAGTTGGCAGAGCAGTGCACTTGTTGCCAAGTTACATGTAAGTGAGTGAGTAGGTCATTAATTCTAAGCCATTCTTGATCAAAACTCCAAGAAGCCTTGGGTGCAAATGCTGCAATATATTTTTTAAGAGGCATCCCCAGAACTGGTCCTAATGTGTAGCATTCTATGGCTTGCCTTTTTTGGAGGCAAGAGAACTTACTTTGTATCTAGACAGACTTTTTTTTTTTTTGGGATAATGTGAAAATTGTATTAAAACAAAGAATCAGTACACTAAATACAAAAGCTGGCCTTAGGCCTTAACAAAAAGTAGATGTATAGCAAATAGAGAAGCCCATAAAAGCTGGGATGGATCAGTCATGTGCAACAAGATGCTGCAATGATGTGCCATCCTTGGCTAAAGTATCAGCCACACAGTTGGCAGAGCAGTACACATGTCACCACGTTACATGTAAGCCATTGAGCAGGTCATCAATTATAAGTCATTCATGATCAAAACTCCATGAAGCCTTGGGTGCAAATGCTGCAATATATTTTTTAAGAGGTATCCTCTAAAGTGGTCCTAAAATGTAGCTTTCTATGGCTTCACTTTTTTGGAGGCAAGAGAACTGACCTAGTACCTAGACGAACTTTTTTTTTTGGTATGATGTGAAAATCGTATTAAAACAAAGAAGTGCACAATACAAAAGCTGGCCGTAAGCCTTTTGATGTACAGCAAATAGAAGCCCATAAAAGCTGGGATGGATTTGTCATTCGCAACAAGATGCTGCAGTGATGTGCCGTCCTTGGCTAAAGTATCAGCCACACAGTTGGCTGAGCAGTGCACATGTGGCCAAGTTACATGTAAGCAAGTGAGCTGGTCATTAATTCTAAGCCATTCTTGGCAAAAATCTATGAAGACTCTGATGATCCTTGTGGCCATGTAATTACAATGTTAGAATCTCTTCAATATTTAATGGTAGAGAGAAATGATCCTTGTAAAGGAGAATTCCTTGGAGAACAACGGTGATCTCAGCAAAAGTACAATCCCTTTCTCCAATAGGACCTGAATATGAAAGAGGCTTGTGGCCCTCTTGATTCCTGACAATCTTCCCAATGCCAGCCAGACAGAGGTGTTTCCACAAGAACTCCCCTTGAATTTCAATTTAAAGTAACCTGGAGGAGGAAGTGTCCAAGTCATGCGTGCCTAGAAATTGGTTGGTTGAAGTTGAGTTTTGAGGAGAACTAGCAAGGAAATCTAGGGTGGGCTGGGGGCATTCTTCTTGTGCGGATGACTGTTGCTACTGTTACTTGGATGCTCTGATTGGAACACAATGACTTACTTCCAAGTTGAAATCCATTTGGGAAGAGGGTTTTTTTTGGGGGTGGGGGTTGTTGAGAAGTCTGTTCATGCTGTGCAGCAATGGACCAAGCTGATTCATGACTTAGATGAGTTGGTGGCTGCTGTTATTTGGGAAAACTGGAAATCTTTGCTGGTATGCTCCTTCTATAAACCTGAGGCATTGGCAAACTGGTCCTCCCTTCCCAAATTTGTGGTTTTCTATAGATGAATTTTGATGGGAGTTCTTTTGGGAGTCTAGAAGCAGTCATTAAGAACAACTCTGGCCTGACCCTTCTATCTTACTATTGTGCTATGGGGAGCACAGACTCGACCTCAGCAAAGGTCCTTGGCCTTCTTTGAATATATAAGCAGCGCGTGATCGTGGAAGGAGACTTTGAGACAGTTATATCTTGGGGCAAGAGTGATAGCAAATATGCTTGGAGATTTGGTCTACAGTTTTTAGAGATTGAAAACATTGCTGCCTCCCAATCCAGGTCGAGTGGTCCCACGTACCTTGTGAGGCCAACACTGAGGTGGATTAATAAGCCAGATAGGGGAATTCCCCCAACACAATGTAATTGTGATTTTTGACCCCCCTTGATGCATTTTGGGCTTTTTTGACCTTACTTGTATTCCCCCTTTTCTCCTTTTGGTGTTTTTAATAAATTTCCCACAATTTTCTAAAAAAAAAAATATCTAGCTTGGGCTGGTCTGGTGTCATTGAAGATTTGCATGGCCGGTTTTTGAAGGCTCTACTGAGGCTCAATTGGAGTTCTAACTTTAAGGTTGTAAGTTATTCAGAATTGACTTTAATGTATTTACTAAGCACGGGGATGCTCATCCCCTTATCATCTCTTGAAGTATTCTAGTGAGATTCTTGACATAGTGATCACCTCTAATAGAAATGAGTTGACATTCTTAGGGAAGCGAATCGTGTCATGGACTACTTGGCAAGAGAGGAGATCTTCTAGCAATGCCACATTTTATTTGTTCTTTTTTCTTTTGGAATGTATTTCCCACTTGAGCCCCTTAGGCTTTCCCTTTTGTTGGATGTATCTCTCCTTTTGTGGTAGATCATTGTAAAGTTAGGTCCAAGGCCCATCCCAAAATGATTGGCCAACTTAGGAAACCTCTTTCCCAACTAATAAACTCAAGATCTTTGTACTCACTTATCCATGTGGGATTATTCCTTAACACCCCCCTCACGTGTAGGCCCTCTTTTGTGGCTCTACTAGTGGATAATTTAGGTGTAGGTCCACATATGAGTACCTGTTATGATACCGTGTAAAGTTGGGTCCAAGGCCCATCCCAAAATGACTAGCCAACTTAGAAAGAGGCTTCCTAAGTTGGCTAGTCATTTTGGGATGGGCCTGGGACCCAACTTTACATGATATCAGAGCAGTAATGCAAGTCTTGGGCAAGTTTCTTTCGATTTTGTGGATCTTCTCTCCATTTTTAGCAATCTCCTTAAAGGGTTTTCCCATATTTCTGGACTGGTAGGGTAAAAATTCTATTTTTCCCTTTTTTTTTTTTTTCTATCTTAGCCTATTGGCTAATGATTATTGCTTCTATTTGATTGATTATTGGGATTTAGAAGTGTTTGATGATCCCAATTTGAGGAAATTTCTCAAATCTGCTTGCGTCATCAACCCAATGCTTGCGTCATCATCCATATAGCCTACGTCATCGTAGTTTCTTGCAATTAGGTAATTCTTTCATGGATTTGTGGTCTCAATTGGTGGAATTGATCACTATTGGTTTTAAATTGAATGAATTGGGTGCTGAATTGCCCTAATTGAATTCGGTGTGGGGCCCATGTGACTACGCAAGCATAGAACTTTGGGGAAAGTGCTTCCCTTTGGTTAAATGAAGCTCTAATGTATTGAATTGTGGTGTTTGGTGATGTTTAATGGCTGATTCTAACACACGGGTTGCTGAAAGCATAAATGTGAAATTCTCTTAGTCTATTCAGATAACTACGATCTGGTTGAATGGATCGAATTATGTAAACTGGTCCAGATTAGTTTAGATGCATTTGAGGGCCAAAAGAATGGAAATATATATTACTGATGATCCCCTGGTACATGTTAGTGAAGATTGGGTGGCAAAAGATAATTTAGTAATGACCTGGTTGGTCAACAGTATGGAATCTAGATTTAGTGATCAGATTTTGAGTTGCAGTACTACTAAGGCAATGTGGACTATGTTGGCTTCCATTTTGTCTCAAGAAAGTAATTTGTTAAGGATCTATGAGTTATATGTGAAGTTCTTTAATATGAAGTGTGGAGGTAAATCAGTAACAAATTATTTCGCTGAGATGGAGGGGAGTACTACAAGAGATTAATACATTCCATCCTTTTGAAGACATTCGTAAGAAAAAAAACCAAACTCAAGAAGCACAAACTTAATCCACATAAACTCACTAGCTGTATGAGTCATTGCTCGATACTCGGCCTCTGCACTGGACCTAGCCATAATTGTTTGTTTCTTACTTTTCAACATTACCAGGTTGCTGTTAGGAATTAGACGCCCTAATTCCAAACTAACGAGAGCAATAACAATAATTGCAGAAGAAGGACAAGCAAGCAACGAGAACAAATAACAACAAGATTTATATAGGTTCGCCTCAAGGTGAGACTACGTCTTGTCTTCCGCCGCTGCAGTAATCCACTATAAAGATAAAATAGTTTACAAGAGAAATCGCACACACTTACAGGTGTTTTCTTTAACCTCTCTCAGGCTGCAACTCCAGCTCCCTCTCGGTGATGATAATCATAAAACCTTAATAGCGGCGCACCCCAATATAAAGAGAAAACTAGGGCAACCATTTTACAAGAGTGAAATTCCCAAACTGCTCTTAATGAAATAACAGTTAATATATTGTGGACCGGGGCGCGGGCTCTGCCCCCACACCGACAGGAGCGGGGCTTCCCTCCCCCCTTCCAACGCCCACGATGACCATACCGCGAAGGTCGATCCGTGTACTGACTCAGCGTAGGACGTTGATTAGGCTCCACAACTTAACAGTTGCCTCCAATAAAACAATAATAGCCTGATGCTGAACGTCTATTCATCTTACACCCAACATAATCGGCATCAGAATACCCAAGTACATCAACTTTCCCATTCTGAGTATACAGAAGACCTTTTCCAGGTGCACCCTTCAAGTACTTCAAATCCTCTGAGCAACTTCTAAATGGACTTTTTGAGGATTTTCCATGAACTGGCTCACAACTCCCACAACAAATGAGATATCCGGCCTGGTAACTATAACATAGATCAATTTACCTACTAATCGTCGGTATTGAGTTTTATCCTTGAGTGTAGGACCTGGGTGTCATATAGATTATGATTAACTTCCATGGGGGTGTCTATGGGTTTAGTATCTAATAAACCATCCTCCTGTAACATATCCAATATATATTTTCTCTGAGAAAGAATAATACATCGCTTGCTACGAGTGACCTCAATGCCAAGGAAGTACTTGAGAGAGCCCAAATCCTTTGTCTAGAAATGTGTATCCATATATTGTTTAACTTCTGTAATGCCATCAAAATCATCACCAGATAACACAATATCATCTATATAGACAACCAAAACCACCAAACCAGTCTTCCTTTTAAGTAGGAACATAGAATGACCACATATTTTCTCTTCTAATTTCTCCCTAAATTACATATTTTACATGGTATCAGAGCAAGTACTCGTATGTGGGCGTATACCTAAATTATCCACTTGTAGAGCCACAAAAGAGGGCCTACACCTAAATTATCCACTTGTAGAACCACAAAAGAGGGCTTACACGTGAGGGGGAGTGTTAAGGAATAGCCCCACAAGATTAGTGAGGACAAAAATCTTGAGTTTATTAGTTGGGAAAAAAATTTCCTAAGTTTGCTAGTCATTTTGGGTTGGGCCTTGGACCAAACTTAACAAACATACTTCAAATTTGGTGAGGGAGGAACATAAAAAAGAAAAAAGAAAAGAAAAGAGGCAAAAGTGGGAATTTTCCCAAATCATTGCAACTAAAATAGGACACAGTTGGGAAATGGAAATAGTGAAATGCTGTGAGTTGTTTGCTGTCGTAAACTTAACAAAAAGACAAAAAATGTTGGAGAAGATCTTATGAACCATTAGGAAAATGAAAAAAAAAACTAATTGTCAACTTGTAAGAAATAGAGAAGAATCTTCAGTAGAATTCACTGTTAAAACCATCTGGCCTTGGAGCAAGCTTAGCAGCCATCCCAAGAGCAGTGGACTCAATCTTGTGTTTTGAGAAGAGAAGCTCGATGAAGGTAGCTAAACGGGGGGGAAATCTTGTTGAAATTGGTGCGTTGGATGGTGGGGTGGATAGGCTGTTCCTACTTATAGAGACCTACAAAAAAGCTGAGAATGGAGTTAAAACTAGAGGATCTGTCCGAGGTGATCTCTTCATCGACATGGAGAGAGGTGACTCGGTCGATCCTATGCTTGGCCGAGGCGACAACATGGAAAAACTTCGTATTGCCATCACACTCGGTCAACCAACGAAAACGGGCCCTTTGTTTCCATTTAGTCCGCTCCAAGTTGGAAATGGCATGGAAGTTGCCTACGAGAGAAGAGCGTTGAGCAAAAATTCATAAGAGGTAAGACTTCGTTGTTCCTCAATATCATCAATGGAGGAAACTCGGCTTAGGAGAGAGGTTCTTTCAGCAGTGAGGAGGCACTCCGGTTGGTTGACCAAGATTTGAGATTGGTTTTTAAGTCTTGGAGCTCGCGGGGGAAGCGTCAGTGAGTGGGGCCGGAGGAGGATAGGTTGGGCCACCAGTTCGAGATCAATGTGTCAAATTCAGCATCTGAGCGCCAAGAATTTTCAAACCAAAATCACTTAGCACCCCAACGCTCAACCTTTGTGTCAACTGGATGGGTCAATGATCCGAACCGGCATGGTTAAAGACTTTACCAGCAGCATCGACATAGAGATGCAAGCCAGTCATTAGTGGCAAACAACATTCTCTTTCCATATTAATGTAACTTTAGTGCATAATTTTTATATATGTAATGCAGTTCTTAGTTTTAGTCAAACAACACTTCCTCTCATAGGGAGGTCCTTATAGAGCAGAACTCTATGATAAAGGCCTTCTCAAGAAGGCCTATATAGAACAGGGTGCCAAACACTGCCTTTGTTTCTGGAATGATGATGGACTGAAATGCCCTGTATTTCAGACTTTCCCTTGATCCTCTCTACTGGGCATCATACTGAAATTTTTGTTAAAGACTCCTGGTCTGTTGTGAATGATGATTGGAATCTTTTTTCTTTTTTTTTTTAAATGATAATTGGAATCTTAACGTGTAGCTGATAACAAGCCTCTTGATATTAATGAACTTAACAAGCTTCGATCCCTGTTGAAGTTATTCTACTATAAGGGTGACTCCTGTTTCATATAGTAAATTCCCTGTTCACTCTTCTTATGGTAAATTTGAAAACTTAAGTGCATTCACTTCTCACTCTCATTCAAAAGCTTGAAAATTTATCCACCCTCCAACTGTTAAAGTCTTCTTCTGGACTGTTCTTTGGGAAAATTCATCCTTGTGACCACCAACTTTGCCTTTCAGCCTGTAGTGATGAACTGTAGATTCTGCAATATTGATGAAGAATCAATTGATCACTCTTTTCTGCGCTGCTCTTTTGCTGCTGAGATTAGGGGTTCCATCGTTTTGGTTTCTTCCTTGCCTCTCCGAAAAACTTGTTGATTAGGTTTTACAGTTTTTTTTTTTTATCTTTACTGAAGTTGGGAAAAACCCTTTGATGACTTGGTGCTGCAGCTGTTTGGAGCCTTTGGTTAGAAAGAAATGATAGCATTTTCTTTAATAAAAATAGTTTTTTCGGTGTGGTAATTGAAAGGCAACTCCTTTGGTTCTTTCTTGTTCAGTTATCCAAAGATTTCAAAGATTTACAGGGTTTACCTTGGAATTAAATTGGATAAACTTCCCTGTTTACTATCCTGCCTGGGTGGTTCTTATGGAATCTTGGGCTCCTCTTTCATTTAGCCATCTTCAACTTAATTTGTTTCGAGTTCAAGTGGCAAAACAGGGCCAGGTGAATTGGTGGAATCATCAGAAATCACGAAAGCCTTTCTCTTCACTCCTTAGTGAGGTGGGCTTTACAGTGGCTGAAGTTAAGAGTTGTTCTTGAGGGTAACTGTCTCTATTTATTTATTTATTTATTTATTTTTTGAATGAGGATATGTAAATTATTAAGAGAGGAAAATAGTACAATGCCTAGCTAAAAGGGCTTTCCTCCACAACAAGTTGTTGGAGTGGAACACCCAATTTAGCTTGAGTGTCAGTTAGATGATCAGCTGACCTAGTAAGTTGGGGTTACAATTCTGCATGGCGGTTGATCTACTCTCGTTCAGTAAGTCGCTCACTGGTACCCTTCTGCCTAGCATCGAAAAAATGATGCTCTCTGCTTGTGTTGGTTTCATCCTGTGGGGGCTTTAGAATGAGTGTAATCGAAGACGATTTGATGCAAAAAGTGAATCTGCAGATCGGATTGCGGACCAAGTGGTGGGTCATTTATCTACTTTACTTCTGACTAAGAAATCTTTCTCCTCTTTTTTGGGCACCCTTATCCGTGAAAACTGGAGAAATTTGGCTATGATGTACTCTGGGACAAAGGTCCCGATTTTGCAGGAATGGATTCCTCCTGAACTCGGTTACCTTAAGTTAAACTTTGATGACTCTTCTCTTGGTAATCCTAGGATTTCTGGTTTCAGAGGAGTTATTTCAGATCATTCTGGTAATCAACTTTTCTCATATGCCGGCCCTCTATGCATATTCGACTCTACGTTTGTAGAGCTTCATGGCCTCCTCTCCGGTGTCCGCGTTTTCAGAGACAAGTGCATCGGTCCTCTTCATATCGAAGGGGACTCAAAGGTGGTTATTGGATGGTGTGAGTGTGCATCCCCTCCCCCGTGGCGGCATTGGGATACCTTTCGGGAGATTTTAGAAATTATCTCAATTGTATCTTGTATTTGGTCTGATATTCCAAGATCCGCAAATTCGGCAGCAGATTTGCTTGCCAAGCAAGGAGCTACCCTACAATCGCTGGTTGTAAGGGACTTGCTCCCTCCAATTTTGTAATTTCTCTCGTTTTATTAATACATTTTTTTTTTAAATTACAATTCAGAAGGGAAATTAAATTACATATATAAAAAACCGTATCTCAATGCCACCAGGGGGAGGGGTTGACTTCACACACCAATTAATGACTACTTTAGAATCGCCTTCAATGCAGAGGGGTCCCACAAAATGTAACTCTCTATTAGAAACATTTCTCTCGGCTTTTGATTATTGAAGGGAATTCTTCAGCTGTAATATCTTGGGGAAAAGGCATGGCTAATCCTCCATAGTTGTTTGATAAACACTTCCTCCGAATTGCTGGTATGACTAATTGTCTTTAGATCTCTTAGCTCCACGTGCATCGTTCAACAAATTCTGAGGCGAATTTCTTAGCTGGGGGGGGATCCCTCTTCAGAACCTAGTTGTCTCTTTGAAATCTTCTTCATAGTTGTTTTCTTTTCTTTTTGTTTCTTTTTGCTCTTGTATTCCTTTTTACCCTTTTTTTCTTTCTGGGCTTATCTGAGTAAGTTGCAATTGTTATTAGTTATAATAAATTTGTCATAATTAACTACTAAATTGAACCCGATACTTTAAGTTTTCATATTTAACCTCTTATTTTGAGGCAAATATTTATACATTACTAAAATTTGAGTTAGGTTTTTAATACATCTTAATTAGTAAAAGCTTCTTAGAAGTTTGGGACATGTATATGTAAAAAAGAAAAATCCATTGATTCTGAAATGTTTATTATAAAATCTTGAAAAGGTTTGAAAACACCCCACCATAAAAAAAACAGCCTACATCAAGCGGAAATGAATTAATCTCAACAAGACGATGAAGAGTAACTCCTGCCGAGCTAAAGAATCTGCTATGCAATATGAGCCCAAAACAACATCTAATGAGTTACAAGTGTAACAAATCTCATCATAATAAGATTATAAATGCCACAGAGGGCTGTAACCCGATGAAAACCATCTGATGATGATTGCTAAATCTCCCTCCACCACTAATGGACATGAGAAATGCTACTGAAATAACCGAACACCATGAAAAAGAGCATGGTGGCTGCCTTTGGAGATTCACAATGCCCAAGAGGAATAGAGTAAACATGTAGGACTCCCCCACCTCCTATGGGGCCTAGAATTCCCCTTGAGTTTCCATCCAAATCTGTGAGAATTTACATGTGCGAGTTGTGGAAATTTTTTCCTGATGCCTGGGTTCCAGGTCATTTCAGCTTGGAAACCATTATTTTTCATCATATTAAATTATGTGGCATAGTTTTAGGTATCCTGTTCCTTATTTTCCTCATTTTGTTCTAGATGTATTTACTGTTTCTTAGTGACCTTTGTTAATCTTTTTACATTTCTTTCCTATAGACGGTAACAGGGAGATTAGTCATCAATCGAATGAAGTGGCACCTTCGTCTGAAGATGACAGGTTGGTTAATGGATGATTGTCTGTTATCATATATTTGTTATTAACTCTTCATGTTCTGGTAATTGAGAGAGAGAGAAATTGAGATAGGGAAAGATAGAGAGAGAGAGATAGAGAGATAAAGGTTGAGAGAGAGAGAGGGGGGGAGGGAGCTTGGGTCAATATTTAACTCTGATTTATCAAAACCACATTACTGGTTGTTCAATAATTGAAGGTTATCAAATTTCTTGCTTACTTCACATTAGCTGCTTCCTGAAGTCGTTTTCAATCTGGTTTATGTTTTAACAGCATCTCTACTGGTGGAGGCCAAGCACCAAAAGACAAAAGCAACATGGATGGTTCTGGCTCAGTTTCAGAAACTGGAGATGGAGCAGACCACAGTGAGAAGCCAGTGAAGTTGAGCCCAAATATTAATGCACTCTTGTCAAGTGCTGGATGCACCCTTGAAGGGGCTGATGCAGAACTTGTTTTACAGCCACTTCGGCTTGCATTTGAAACAAAGAACATAAAGCTTGTTGAATCTGCTCTTGATTGCTTGCATGTAAGTATTTCTCTTCTAAGTTATATTGCTTTCATTACTAAAAAAATCATGCTAATGATTCAAAAAAAAAGAAAAAAAGAAAAGAAAAAGGGAAACTGTAGCACTTCAATTGTTAATCAAAGTGCTTGTCTTTTCATGTATGACTTTGAAATGGCATATTTAGTTAATTCATGTGTTTAATGTGATATGTTCCTCTCATTGTTTGGAAGGCTTCCCCCCCCCTGTAATCTTGCTCTTCTGGGCTTTTGATTTAATAAAATTCAGCATCATTTTTAAATAAAAAAAAAACGTGATATGTTCCTTTCTGGATGTTGTGTTGTAATTCGTTTGCTGACTTCAATATAAATTTTGTCGAGGCTGTGATGGTGCTGCATTCTCTATAGACATGTCATTTGCTTCCTATGTTAATAAGTAAGGATTTGTTCTGATGCTAATGCTCTAAACACAGAAACTCATTGCATATGATCATCTAGAAGGAGATCCAGGTCTAGAAGGTGGCCATAATGCTCCACTATTCACTGATATTCTCAACATGATCTGTGGATGCATTGATAATTCATCATCTGACAGGTAAGTGCTTATTTTATCTCTAGTTTTGTTCTCCAGCTGCTTTTTCTAGCTATTCTTGTATCTTATGGATACGTTTATGTGCTATTTGCAGCACCATCTTGCAAGTTCTGAAGGTGCATCTTACTGCAGTAGCATCAACAAAGTTCAGAGGTATGTTAGAGGATACATGTAGGAAGTAAGCTAACTTGTGTATTATTATTAAGTTGTTCAACCTCAATTTGCAGCTTTTCTAACCTGCACCACTAAGCATATGCATTTATCCTTTGATTCAAGTTACATATTCTAATGATTTAAGTTGTAAATGCAGTGCATGGTGAACCTTTGTTGGGGGTGATCAGAATATGCTATAATATTGCATTAAACAGGTCTGTTGTTTTTATCTTTCTAATATGCACATCTGAAAGTTTTAAGTGGAAATACTAGTTATCTGTTTTCATGTTATAGAAAAGTTTCTAATTCATTTATGGATGTCACAGCAAGAGCCCTATAAATCAGGCAACTTCTAAGGCAATGTTGACCCAAATGATCAGTATTGTGTTTAGGCGAATGGAATCTGACCAGGTATGGCAACCTAAGTGCTCTGCCTCTACTGTCGATCTGTCTTAACTCTGCTGGCCACTTATAGTGATAAAAATCTTTATAGGCATTCTTTCTGTCCCAGAACGTCAGCAATGTCTTGCCTGGTATGCAGTCTACTGTAGCTTCTTCACCTACTGGTGGTTCTTTAAGTGGAGATGTTATGCCTGGAGAACAGCTACAATCAAAAGGTGGAGAGATTACTATGGATGAACATGATGAGAAGAAAACTACCCTAGGAGATGAACTTTCTCTGAACCGGGCAAAAGATACATCTCTTGCATCTATGGAAGAACTCCAAAATTTGGCAGGCGGTACTGATATCAAGGTATTCTTTTCTGAATATTAGTCTGTGGTCCATGTTCCTCTGTCTTTAGCACTGAATTGTTATGTATTATGATATAGTGTGCTATTAATGGTCTAGTTGTTTGTTCAGGGTCTAGAAGCTGTTCTTGACAAGGCAGTGCATCTCGAGGATGGAAAAAAGATATCACGGTATGGAGAATGTGCTAATTTTGTGGTATTTTATGTTCTAGTACTACTGTTACAATATTGTGATTACTCTGTGTGAATTTTATTGTGTTCACCTGCTTTTCTGATCTGTGATACCTTATGATTTCTCTAGTGGGATTGATCTTGACAGCATGAGTATTGGGCACCGTGATGCTTTATTGCTTTTCCGCACCCTCTGTAAGGTATTTTGCTCTACAATTGTCTTCATTGAACTACTAAAAATTCTGCTGTATATAGCTTAACTGTAGATACTGTTTTACAGATGGGCATGAAAGAAGAGAATGACGAGGTTACTACAAAGACAAGACTTTTGTCTCTTGAACTTTTGCAGGTTGATTCTAATTCAACTTAAAGTTTTTCTGTAGTATTTGTTATGTGTTAAAGCATAGAGAGATGGTTATTTGAGACTGGATGATGTGCAAAATTATAAAAAATGATTAAAGCAATTTTTTTGCTTGCAGATATGGTCCCCCTAATTTTTGAGTATCGTTGTTTGTGTTCATTTAATTCTAATTAGTATGCTATTACAGACTTGAGGTTTTATTATATTTGCAGGGTTTATTAGAGGGCGTGAATCATTCCTTCACCAGGAATTTCCACTTTATTGATTTTGTCAAAGCATATCTTTCTTATGCGTTGTTGAGGGCATGTGTTTCTTCATCTCCAGCTGTTTTCCAGGTTCTGAAAGCGTTTCAAGTTGTCCGCTCTTAGTCAAACTTGACATAGATTATTTACTCATGCACGTATGAAAGTATTTTCTGAAATAATAATTTACTTTGCTTAGAAGGCTGTTACATTTCCACACTGTGTAACCTCTTTGTGGTTTCCTTCCTCCCCTCCTAACAGCATGCTACTGGAATCTTCTCTGTGCTTCTGCTGAGATTTAGGGAAAGTCTTAAGGTATGTTTTTCACAGTAGGCTCCTATTCTTGCATAAGGTTTACAGCCATGATTTGAATATTTGTTTTTTACAAATTACTTTTCAGGGTGAAGTTGGTGTCTTCTTTCCCTTGATCATTTTACGATCCTTGGACAGCTCAGATACTCCCTTGAACCAAAGAGCAAGTGTTCTAAGGTAGGTATAGGGTGAACTGTGTTCTTCTCTTGCTGGACTTATTTGATGTCTGCAGTTTTTAGGAGAAAAATAGATTATGTGGATACGTATCATATGCTCTGATCAGCTACCCTCAATGACCATATGTGTAATGATGTTCTTTTTGTTACTATTTTGGCTTGCAGGATGCTTGAGAAAGTTTGCAAGGACCCTCGATTGCTTGTTGACATATTTGTTAATTATGACTGTGATCTTGAGGCACCAAACCTGTTTGAACGCATGGTAACAATGAAAAATGATTCCTTCAGTGCTAACAATTGTGAAATCGGCTTTCTTGTAGAATATTGAGTATATTGCTTACACGTGGTCTTGGGTTTGATTTCTTCAAGGTTCATTCAGTGTCAAAGATAGCACAAGGGACCATAAATGCTGACCCAAATACAGTGAATTCATCGCAAACAATTTCTATGAAGGGTTCATCCCTGCAGGTACTTTGACTTAGTCTTGACATCCAATATCTGAATGTGGGATCTGATTTTTGATTTGCATATGTTCATAGACTCTGCACATTGAGTAATTGCTGCCATGACATTGGCATAAGTATGGCAAGGCTAGTTAATGTATTATCTTCCTGCTTTTTTCTCTAATCTATTATTTTATTAATGAAGTATCACTTCATATCCTTTCTTAGTGTCTCGTGAATGTGCTTAAATCACTCGTGGATTGGGAAAAATCACGAAAAGAACCTGAAAAACATAATAGTAACATCCCTTTTCCGGAAGATGATGGTGGTGCAGATGAGTTAAAAGGCAGAGAGGATGTGGCAAGTCAGTTTGAGAAAGCTAAGGCTCATAAATCTACATTGGAAGCTGCAATCTCTGAGGTAATAATTTTAGTTTTGCATCTTTTGGTGGCCATGGGCGTTGATTGCTTTTGTTGGATGTTCGTTTACCCCGGAAACAGAAGAAAGTGTTTTTTTCCCCCTTCAAAGGCAAAAAATTTCTTATTATCCTGAAATTCCACATAGTTGAAAGGTAGGCATTAGTGTTGCCTTCAATGTTTACAAAGACAGAGTGTTTACTGTTAAAGAGAAGAAATGCAGTGTTTTTGTCTGCATCCATTATTGAGGTTGACCTTCATTTGTGCAATATATGGAACCTATACCAATTTATTTTCAGCAGTGTTGCCGTCGTCTGTGGTTGTTGTGACTGCTATTATTTAATGGCATCAAATTTTCTGTGTTTGTGATGGTCAAAAGGTTGTCCATTTTGTAGTTCAATAGAAAGCCATCAAAGGGCATTGAGTACCTTATATCAAATAAGTTGGTTGAGTGCAGACCTTCTTCAGTAGCTGAGTTCTTGAGAAATACATCAAGTCTGGATAAGGTGATGGCGCATATTCAACATTTTTCAGACTTTCCTTTTTATCTTTTGAATAAAAAGAATTGACTCCAACATAAAAAGCTTCTGCAGGCTATGATTGGTGACTATTTGGGGCAACATGAAGAATTTCCGCTTGCCGTCATGCACGCATATGTTGATGCTATGAAGTTTTCAGGATTGAAGTTTGATGTTGCTATTCGTGAATTTCTTAGAGGGTTTCGCCTCCCTGGAGAAGCCCAAAAGATTGACCGGATCATGGAAAAATTTGCTGAGCGGTATGTTTTATTTGGTATTAATAGTTTGCTGGAAATCTTCTTCACTCTAGATGAACATAGAAAGTCCTGACGAGTAGCAAAAAATTATTCAAGATAAACTAAAATCTAATGGTTCAATATTTTTTCTTTCTTGATCAAAGATAGTTGTACAATTATTTTTTTGAATGATGTAAAAATGAATTAAACTAAAATGTTGTAGTATAAAAGTATAGACAGGAAGTCCACATAAACAAAGTAGAGAGAAGACAACTAAAACTGAAAATTCATAAGATTAGGATTCATGGAGGGATACTCATATAGACAAGTTGTTGAAGCGAGATCCCTGCTTTAGGTAGGGAGTCCCATCTCTGAATGTGCTGAATGATGTTGAAAAAGTGTGAAATTCAAGAGTTTAGAGAGAGAAATTGAGAGGGAAACAAGAGAAGTGGAAAATGAGAGTTTTGGGAAGATCTCCTTGGGAGTCGAGCTCAATCCCAGCCCATTTATAATGAATCTTAGTAAAAATTATAGAAATGCCCCTATCACTTAAAAACCACTTAAACCTTATATCTCCCTGTATACTTGTTCAAATTATATGAAAATAGGACTAGAAACAAAACTAAACACATAGAATAAGATAACATAGCTGTTGGACATTACAGTAGGTGAAAAATGACGATATAGCCCATCAAAGGATTTTCTAACACTCCCCCTCAACTTGTAGCATATATAACCATAAGGCCCAACTTGCTACAAAATATCTCGAATTCACGTTTGTCCAATGCTTCAATAAACATTTCTCCAATTTGATCATCGGACTGCACATAAGGAGTGATAACCTCTTTCTTCATTACGACATTTCGAATAAAGTGACAATCTACCTCAATATGTTTAGTTCTTTCATGAAATATTGGGTTCCGCCTAATGAATATAGCTACTTGATTGTCACAGTACATGGTCATAGGTCCATCCTATTGTAGGTTCAACTCACTGATTTTTTGAGCCATGGCTCTATACTTAGCTTCAACATTGAAATGAGTTACAACATTTTGTTTCTTGCTCTTCTAACTTATCAAATTACCTCCCAAGAAGACACAATAACCTGTGGTAGACTCCTGGTCAAGCTTAGATCTGGTATAATTAGCATCTGAGAAGGCCTCTATCTTCATGTGGTCATGAGGCTTAACAAGTTGTCCTATTTCAGTGCCCCTTTAGATATCTCAAGATCTGCTGGGCAGCTTCCTGGTGAACCTTGCAAGGGCACTCCATGAATTGACCAACAATATTGAAAACAAAGGATATGCCAGAATGAGTGATACCATGCCCGAGGGCTTTTTTTGAGACCATATATTGCTTTTTTGAGTCTGCATACTTTGCCAATCTCCCCTTGAGAAACATATCTAGGAGGTTGCTCCACATAGACTTCCTCATCCAAATCATTGTACAATTTTTTTTTTTTAATATCAAGCTGACAGAACGGCCAACCTTGGTTGATTGCAAAAGAGATCAAAATCCAAACCGAAGATAGACGGGCAACAAGAGAAAAAGTCTGAAGCACAACAACCCCATATGTCTGTGTTGTCGTTGGCTACCAATCTAGCCTTGTATCATTCAATAGACCCATCCAGCTTATACTTCACAGTATGCACATCTATAAAAAGTTACGGCTCTGCGGAGCTCGCGGGCCTTCTTAACGGCCTCATCATCTTTTGTGACAGATTCTCTGGGTTACTCTTCATTGAGGGTGACTCCAAGGTTGTTATTGACTGGTGTGCTAAGTTCACAACCCCTCCATAGACACATTGGGACATCTTTCTACTCATATGTAATATTGCCTCCGGCTTACCATGTACCTGAACTCATGTCCCCCAGGCAGCTAACTCTTTTGTTGACGGTCAGGCTAAGTTGGGTACCTCTCTCCAATCCCTGTTATAATAGGAAGCCCCCTTGGTTTGTACTTCTTCCTTTTCTAGTAATAAATTCGCACTCTTCTTTATCAAAAATAAAATAAAATAAAATAAATTCGCACTCTTCATAAAAGAAAAATGATGAAAAGTTACGAAGCAATTCATTGATTTGGTAAATCGACTTACTGACAATAAATTGAGAGGGAATTTAGGAACAAATAAGACATTGAGGTGACATAAAGGCCAATGGAACCAATGTACCCATTCCTTGAATTGGAGAAATGGATCTGTTGGCTAATGTGACGTATTTAGTAGCAGTCGACTATTTTAAATTAGAAAACCAAGTGGACATACCTGACATGTGGGTAGTAGCTTCTGAATCAAGGACTCAGGTGGAGGATGGACACACACGAAAGGCAGACTTACCTGAATTAGCCAAAGTGGTTGTAGGAGTTGAAGACTGAGTTATAGATGTTGAAGAGGAGGCAACATTCAGTTGTGCCATGTGTTGAATCAATTGCAGCATTTCATTAGATGTTCCAGGTACTATATTAACAATAGGCTCAGAGGATATATTAGTGCTCTTATGAATGAGGGAGTTGGCCCAAGTGGGTTTACCAAATTTTTTTCCCAACACTTGTCAGGAAAATTGTTTGTATGGTCACAATGAGTACATTACCTGTTTGGCCTAGCATCACCTCTACCTTTTCCTCCCTTCATTATCTCCTCCTCTCTTCTAGTATTTCCACCTCTGCCCCTAGATGACTCTGAGGAACCCTGAGTACTTAGTGCTGATACAAAAACACTAGTCACACTTTATCTCCATGGGCTACAATAGCATTCTCTGCATGCAATACTCTGGTATAAGCTGTGGATAATGATTGAACATCTTATGAGGCCAATATTTGTACCCTAACAGCATCAAATTCTGGCCCTAAACCATCTAGAAATTTTGCAATGTGAAACTTTCCATGTTGTTTTCTTGTTTCCCTTTCATCTATAATAAAGGGATGGAAAACACTTATCTCCTGCAAGATACCAACCAACTCACTGTAGTATTCAGTGATAGACCTCTGACCTCTTTTGAGGCTGAACATCTTGGCATATGGTTCATTAACTCGTGACAAGTTGCTCTCCTGAGCATAAACAAACTCCCAAGTTTTCCAAATTGCTTAGCTATGTCACAATTTATAACTTGATTCCTTAACTTGAAATCCATTTTGTAAATTAGCCAGGTCATAACGTGACTGATGCAGGATGAGGCGTGAATTTTAATTGACATATGCGAATATCGGTTAATTTCTAGAATTAGAAAGAGAAAGGAAGAAAATAGAGAGAAAATAAGAAGAATTGGGAATGAGAAATAGGAGAATTGAGAAGAATAATTTAGAAGAAGAATAGAGAAAAAAGAAGAAGAAGGGGAAGAAGAAGAAAAAAAGTGGAGGGAGAGAAGGAGAAACCAGAAACAGGGAGATTTTATTAATTTCTCTTAAAAGCTCCTTTCAACATCTTGTTACAAACAATAAATAACTAAAATTTAAATTTAAAATTCAAAAATAGATAAGATCAATATTTGATCAAATCCAATAAAATCAGGAAAGATAAACTAAAAATAAAAAAAATTATAAAAATAATTTTAACCATAATTGGTGGGTCCGATGGGCGCACTAGCATCCTCACCAATTCTCCCGTTGTTGGAGAATTCAACCCCGTCAATTAAACTCTTGGGGTTTGGACAATACCTCAACAAATGGGGTCCTAAATTTATTTAAATGCGAACCAAAATTTGCAAATAGGGGAGTTTTTTCTTTTTTGGTTTTATGTTCCTTTTATTCGTGTAGCTAGTTGGGCTAGTCTTTTGTACATTCTCTTACTTTTACAAAACAATGTTGTAAAAACCAACCTGATGAAGTGACCAGGTCCAGTTGAACCCATATATTTTTTTTTTTAAATGATGCTAATTTTTATTAAGACAAAAGCTCAAAAGAGTAATTTACAAAGGAGGGAAGCCTTCCCAAACAATGAGAGATTGTTGGGAAGTTCCGAATTTTGCCAGTTGAACCCATATTGATGGGTTTCGCTGCCGGTTCACTTGGATAGTGTCATTATGATTCTAAAACTAAAAAAAGAGAAAAATACAAATTTCAAAAGCTTTCTCCCTTGACCTGCATTTTGGGGAGGGCCTTTTGCATTTTTTTTTCATGATGGGGAAATGGCAAAACATTGTTTGGGGGGGAGACCAGGTCTGATCGAATCTAGTTCAACTAACCAGTCTGGTCTGGATTTTATTACACTGAGTTAAAATATTTACTATTATCTCATAATAATCGATATTTCTATAAGCAGTCATACTAAAAACTTAAAGTGTGTGTGGTGAACTGCCTGATTCATCATCTCCAGGCTGATTTCAGTGGTCAACAGCGTTTGTGTTACACCCATTCTGGAAAAGATTTTATCCCCTTATCCATGGCAGGGTTCTTGAAATCTGATGCATATTGAATGATACATGATCAGATCTGTGATATTGAGAACGTTAGAACCTGCAACTGTTATTATGTTCTATTGATATGTGAGTTTCTGTAGAATAGCTTTTTCCATGACCAGCTCATGTGATCCTTGCACATAATGATTCTTTCTTTTATGTGATTCCCTTGCAGCTATTGTGCGGACAATCCAGGACTGTTCAAGAATGCAGATACTGCATATGTTCTTGCATATGCAGTGATTATGTTGAATACTGATGCTCATAACCCAATGGTTTGGCCTAAGATGTCTAAGTCTGATTTCTTGCGCATGAACACTACGAGTGATGCAGAAGATTGTGCTCCAAAGGAGCTCCTGGAGGAAATTTATGATTCGATTGTTAAGGAAGAAATTAAGATGAAAAATGATACAAGGAGCAGTAAACAAAGGCCAGAAGGAGAGGAGAGGGGCAGGCTGGTCGGTATTCTTAATTTGGCTCTTCCAAGAAGAAAGTCAGCAACTGATGTTAGGGCAGAGAATGAAGATGTTATAAAACAGACACAAGCTATTTTCAAAAAGCAAGGAGGGAAAAGAGGTGTCTTTTACACTGCTCAACAAGTTGAACTTGTGAAGCCAATGCTTGAGGCTGTAGGGTGGCCTGTGCTTGCTGCTTTCTCAGTCACAATGGAGGAAGGTGATAATAAGCCCAGAGTTGTTCTCTGTATGGAGGGTTTCAGGTCTGGAATACACATCACTCGTGTTCTTGGAATGGATACCATGCGTTATGCCTTCTTGACATCTCTTGTGAGGTAAATATACAGTCATAGTGGTAGACTCCATTTGTGCTTGTAATTATTTCCAATTACTTTTTTCTGCATTGTCATCCAGAGAATTTGTGCATATATTTACTCTTTGCCCATTTTAGGTAGGTCGCATTGTCAAAGGGCCAAAAAGAGAAATTGCCTGTGTAATAGCTCTAGTGGTTTGATCAATTCGCAGCAATTGTTTTAATGTGGTCTATCAATTTTGTGACTAAATCTTTGAAGTTTATGGTGTTGATCAGTTCACTAGAGCCTTCCAAGTTGTGGAATTTTTAGCTAGTGGTTCATCCCTCCCACAAACTTGTCAGATCCTCATTGACCCTCAAAAAGTGCCCTGATGTCTGTGGGAAGTGTCTTGTCAATGCTGTTATGATTACTCTAATAATGATATTTTGGATTACATTTTACAGATTTACATTCTTACATGCTCCAAAGGAGATGCGGAGTAAAAATGTGGAAGCCTTGAGGACTCTGCTTGGTTTATGTGATCTAGGGATAGACTGTCTACAGGACACTTGGAATGCTGTTCTGGAATGTGTTTCTCGGCTGGAATACATTACTTCAACCCCATCTATTGCCTCAACTGTGATGCAAGGATCGAATCAGATATCCAGGGATGCAGTAGTTCAGTCTCTCAAGGAGTTGGCTGGGAAACCAGCAGAACAAGTATTTGTGAACAGTGTGAAACTACACAGTGATTCTGTGGTGGAGTTCTTTACAGCTCTCTGCGGTGTATCAGCCGAAGAGCTTAAGCAAACACCGGCTCGTGTTTTCAGCTTGCAGAAACTTGTGGAGATCAGCTATTATAATATGACTAGAATACGCATGGTACTCTCTCTCTCTCTTTTTGTTTTAAAATGTATCTGTTACTTATACATTTATGCATATGCACACACATACACACAACACTTTGTACCTACTCTTACAAACTCCACCATATAGATTGTCTTACCTTTGCAAATATATTTTACACAAAACTATGGCATGTAAAAATAAAAGCCATTGGGGTTATCAGGGAACCCTAAGAAAATGCTTAGATGGTCTAAGCTATATACACTGATTACTTCCATGTGTGTACACAAAAGCCTGTCTCCAAACTGGACCAGAATCAGTGAAAACAGGTGTTCTGCTATTGAGTCGGGTAAATGAACCAAACATTATTTTGGCAAGACATTGAGGATACCGACTGATGACTTTTGTGCTACCTTATGATGTGAAGATGCTTAACATTTTTCTTTATGAACATTCCAGGTCTGGGCAAGAATATGGTCTGTCTTAGCTAACCATTTTATCTCTGCTGGGAGTCACCATGATGAAAAAATTGCGATGTATGCTATTGATTCATTAAGGCAGCTTGGAATGAAGTATCTGGAACGTGCTGAGCTCACTAACTTCACTTTCCAGAATGATATTTTGAAACCATTTGTTGTTCTCATGAGGAACAGTCGTAATCAATCTATACGTGGTCTCATTGTTGACTGCATTGTTCAGGTATATCCAACTTGGACAGGCTTTTTAGTTGTAAGTAGTCTGATATACACATCTTTTAATCTATCAAGTTAACTGCACTGATGAGAGCTTCGTTTTTGGTTAAAGAAAAGATAAAAGCTTTGTTCAATCTATTGTCTTCCTTTTCCACTTAAACTTTTGTTGTGATGGTGCATAAAGAACTTTATCATTCTATGATCTGTACATGTAGTCCATGTTTTAGGCTGTATTTCTTGGTATCAGAGGGGTAGGTAATGAGTGAGTAGCCCACATTGGTTATTGCTATTGATGATCTGAGACATATATGTTGGGAAGAAGCTTCTAACTTTGGCTAATCATTTTGTAATAGTCCCATCCTAAATTTTAATGCTACTGGAGCAACCGAACCCAGGTTTCTTTCTGTTCTGTGGCTCAACTATGTATTCTCTATGCGTTAGGTCAGGTTGCTCATTTAGGCTTGGATGTGAGGAAAAGTATTGGTGGGTAAAAGCCCTGCCACTCTATGGTCATAAGTGTACTGTGTCTGAGACTGGTTATTTGGACATGGTGAATAGTCCCACATAGGTTATTGGTATGGATAATTCTGGACTTATAAAATTGTGAAGAGGCCTTGTAACTTCGGTTAGTCATTTTGAGATAGATCCTGGTCAATTTTTAACATATATTCATTTCAAATTTTTTTTTTAACATATTGAGTATCTGAAATAAAGCAAAAAAACTAATTATAAATTAACTTTGGTACCTTTTTCAGATGATAAAATCAAAGGTTGGAAGCATAAAATCAGGGTGGCGTAGTGTCTTTATGATTTTTACAGCTGCTGCAGATGATGAGTCGGAACCAATTGTTGAAAGTGCATTTGAAAATGTTGAACAAGGTAGGCACCATATATGCTCTTAGGTAGCAGCAGTGTGTGTATGACTTTTTCCTTGGACACCATTATATTCTCTATTTATAATGAAGTTACATGATTACCTTTGTCTATTATGCCATGAATTGCAGTGATTTTGGAACACTTTGACCAAGTCGTCGGTGACTGCTTTATGGATTGTGTTAATTGTCTTATTGGTTTTGCCAATAATCAAAGTTCTCCCCGCATTAGCTTGAAGGCCATTGCTCTCTTACGAATTTGTGAAGATCGTCTTACAGAGGTCTGATTTTCCATGAAGTATTTTGCTATTCAATTCATTTCTCAAATATGTAGCAAAGAAAAAGCATGGACATAAATTCTTATGCTTGAGAATTTTTTATTTTTTGTCATCTTAGTACAGCTTATGTTTACTTTGGCATGCCAAATTGGGAAATTAGATTTTTTTTATACTCATGAGCCTTTGTTTCATTAGCATGAGCCTGGTGTATTGTCAAACTTTTAAAATATTTTATATGTCAATGTTTTATTATTACTGCTATCAGCATCCCATACTGCATAAACGAATTCCTGGTGGCATTGCCAGTTTTATTACCATGAGATATAAAAAAAAGAAAAGAAAAAGAAAATGACTATGCTGGTTCCAGATGACCGTTTCATTCATAAGGTGAGCTTAGGTTCGGCTAAAACTATGTTTCTTTTTTGTCTTTTCTTCTTCAGGGTCTCATTCCTGGTGGTGCCCTAAAACCTGTGGACAGTAGCGTGGACTCAAACTTTGATGTTACTGAGCATTATTGGTTTCCTATGCTGGCGGGCTTGTCTGATCTGACCTCTGATTACAGAGTTGAGGTCAGAAACTGTGCTCTGGAGGTTTTGTTTGACTTGCTGAATGAGAGAGGTCATAAGTTTTCTTCGACTTTCTGGGAGAGCATCTTTCATCGTGTTCTCTTCCCAATTTTTGATCATGTGAGACATGCTGGTAAAGATGGCCTTGTCTCTTCTGGTAATGAGTGGCTTCGTGAATCCAGCATCCATTCACTCCAGTTGTTATGCAATCTTTTCAACACTTTTTATAAGGTATGTTTATGCTTATTTGCTTGTTTATGTTTATGGAAATTGCTCAGCTAATGGAACAAAAATATGGTATTTATTTCACTATCTAGACAAGCATTTTTGTTCTGTTTTGATTTCTTTTAAAATTTTATTTTGCATAGGAGGTGTCATTTATGCTGCCCCCACTCCTCGAATTGCTGTTGGATTGTGCCAAAAAAGCAGACCAATCTGTGGTCTCAATTTCTGTCGCTGCGTTGGTACATCTAATAGAAGTTGGAGGTCACCAATTCAGTGATAGTGACTGGGACACTCTACTGAAAAGCATTAGGTATAACTTCCATTGTATAAAATTGAACAGGTACAGTTTTTTTGGTTCTTTTTAGCCCTTTGTTTTGTCATCTCAATTTCTTTGATCTGTGAATATCAGGGATGCGACTTACACAATGCAACCCCTGGAACTGCTCAACTCTCTAGGTTTTGACAACCCAAGTAGCCATCCTACTATTGCAATAGAATCAGCTGGTAAACAAAATGGTGGTTCATCTAATGCTGATAGTCGTAGAGTGGGTCCACAGAACAACCGAAAGTCCTCTGAGAATCTTCTAGATGATAGTGATAGTCCTCAAAAAGAACTCAGCCCAGCGTTTAGGCATGCTGATAACAGAAAAATGGCCTCCCAAACAAATTTGGAAGAATCTGAAGGTTTGGAGTTAATTTTTTTCTTAAATATGCTACTGTTTTCTCAATAAGAAATGATTTTTACTCAATACTACTTGATGGAAGTTCTAAAATACATTTTTGTTTTGTAGTGCCCTCTTCTCCTAATCCTGCTGAAACTGAAAGCTTGCAACGGAGTCAAACATTTGGTCAAAGGTTAATGGGTAATATGATGGACAATCTGTTGCTCAGAAATCTCACTTCTAAATCTAGGAACCGTCCTGCAGAGGCTCTTGTACCATCTTCGCCAACCAAGGTATTATAGTACAATGTCATTCTAGTGGTTGTTGTTGTTCTGAGTTTTTGGTAACGATCCTACATAAGGAAATCCAGGCACAAAGAGTGAAATCAAATAAAATCTTCATAGGTAGCAAGTCATTTAGGGAAACAATATTTTATTATTTTTTAAAATGATTCTGATTTTTATTAAGATAAAAGCTCAAAAGAGCAAATTACAAAGGAGGGAAGCCTTCCCAAACAATGAGAGATTGCTGGGAAGTTCCGAATTTTGCCAATTTATCAGCCAAAGAGTTGGTTGATCTAGGAATGAGATTCCAATTACAATGGATAGATGATACAATATCAGCAATACAATCTGTGATAGGCCAGTGGCTCCAAAGAGGGGGGGGGGGGGGGGGGTGTCTTTGGAATACCAACTGATGACAGTTTTCGAGTCTCCTTCAATGATTAACTTGCCATGGAGACGTTCCTTGAAAATTCGGAGGCCGAATAGAAGAACATTAACTTCATCAATATTAGAATCAGCAGTGCCCACCGGCCTAACATAAGAAAGAATAGGGTCTCCATTGTGACCTTTGAAAACACCACCTGCTCCAGCCTGCCCATGACAGCCAATAGCACTACTATTGAAATTGAGTTTGATGCGGTTGCAAGGGGGAGGATCCCAGATGGCCATAATCGGAGTCCTGCAGGGGCCAGTCATGTGAGCGATCAAGCTCCAATTTTCCCGAAGGGAAACACCCGATAGAGTGGCAAATTCCTTCCTTGTATGAAGCCAGCTCGAGATAAGGGCAACGACATATGAAGCCGTGTTGTCTGGGGTGCAAACTTTGGAGTTAAACTTCCGGTTATTTCGCTAGAGCCAAATGCATCATGGAACATGTGCAAGACAGGCCGAAAGTATTAATTTGCCCAACCGAGAAAGGTGAATCCCTCTAACCATCTCAAAGGTGCTGAAGAGGTCCTGATGTAGCCCCATTGGGAGCCCAATCTTCTGAAAAATCTTCATCCAGACTTGCTAAGAAAATCCACAGTGTAAGAAGACATGCTAGACTGTCCTATCGCACACACCACAAAGGGGACAAGAAAGATCAGGGATGGTGAAGCCTCTTCTATGAAGGTTGTCAGAAGTAAAGATCTGTTCTCTGATGGCCGACCACACGAAAAATTTGATTTTGCTTGGCACTGAAAGTTTCCAAGCCAAATTTGCCTTGTGCCCATGCATATTGAGTCTTGCTTTTTGATATGAGAGTAAGCAGAAGCAACAGTGAATCGGCCGTTAATACTGGGCTTCCAAGTCAGCTTATCAATTGTATGCTCCCAGATAATAATACTACTGAGTCTAGTAAGGAGAGAGCAAAAAGCTGACGATTCCTCATCATTTAGTCCCTAGCAGAACGGGGCTTGGCCCAATAAATTTCTTCCTTGAATATTGAACATGACGAGTCATTTAGGACTCAGTATGAAACTTATATAAGATTTCGAGGAAGAAATTTATTAGGTTAAGCCCAATTCTATCCCAAAATGACTAAGTCACTTTGGAGGCCTATTGTTTAACCTTATAACTCATTAACTTTTCTTATCACTTTTCAATGTGGGACTTTATTTTACTCAACACTCCCTTTCAGGTCCAGGTTATACGTAACGGGCTTGAGATTTGGGTACAAACTCCCATGGGAGCACACAACACACAAATGACCTAGGGAACACAAATTGTCTCTCAGTCTATGCACGCAACTTGCTTTGATATCACTATTGGATTGAGCCTGGTTTCATCCTAAAATGACTAGCCACTTGAGAGGCCTATCGCTCAACCTTGTAACCTATTAATTTTTATTAACACTTTTCAATGTGAGACTTTTCCTTCTCAACAAGAAGTTTCAAAAAAAAAAAAAAAAAATCAAGGAAAAGGATAACCCTATGGCAATTAAGGATATCAAGTATCTTGAGCATCCAATTGTAATCCATGATGTTCTTGAATAACATCACCAATTTTTAGCTGTTAGCTTTTGTTTGCCACTTACGTTATTAATCGAGGGAAAGGACGGACGCCTCTCATTCGTGTCTCCTCCTGGGGACGCACTGAAATCCAAGATGACTGCTCGGAGTGCCATAGCCCATAGCCAGGAAATTCTTGAGGTCGTAATTGACAAAAATGACCTCGCTTGATCCCACCAAATTGAAACACTTCTTACAATCTAAATAGACGAGAACATCGGCCACAACTCGTTGTCTTGACTTCGTGAGGGTAATATGGTAAAACACTACCAAATAGGGGTGGCATCGAACCGAGCCGGTTCTCGAGCGACTCGAGCTCAGCTCAGTTCCATCTCAGTTCGATTTGATTTATTTGGATCTCGAACTCGAGCTCAGCTCAGTTCCATCTCAGTTCGATTCGATTTATTTGGATCTCGAACCGAGTTCGAGATCCAGATAAGACTCATTTGAGTTAACAACCCGAGCTCGACTGAACCATGGTTCGGTTTGAAGCTCGTTAACTTAATGAGGGTTCGGGAGTTGGGACCAGGAGTGAGGGGGGGGGGAGGATTCTTCCTCCCCTTGTTTCTGCTGAGCCCCTCCCGTCAGCTTCAGTGGCCGCCTCCCTTTGTCGCCGTCGACAGCTGCTCGTCGGCTGCCTTCGCCGTTGCTCGGTTCGATTTCTTCCTCTCCTTGTCTGTCTTCATCGCTGCTTCCATCGCCGCCGCCTCCGTTGTAGTCGTCAACCCCAACGACAGCTCCTCGCCGGTGCCGCTAGACCCCTGCCCCTCGCGTTGTCTCGGTGGAAAACCAAATACCCAAGTTAGGGGAGAAATAAATTTCCCCCCCTGCGCGCAAAGACATCGTGCGATTTCGCACGTGTTAGGGGATAAATGTATTTTCCCCCCTGTGCGCAAAGACATTGTGCGATTTTGCACGTGCGAAATCATAAGCACGTGTAAAAAAAAAAACTCTTTCTTGAACTCCGACTGTCTCTTCCTCATGGCTCTGGAAGAGACTCAAATTGTTTGAGGTACTCTCTTAATGCTAACTCCACTCAAGTTTTTCAGAAGAACAAATCGGTAGCATTTCAGAACTGTTGCTGTATGAATCCATGCTCCGAAGAAAAAACAAAAAATGGACATAAGATTAAGTCATCCAAAACTATTTTTCTTGAACTTTTTTTCTATCTCCATGATCTGGTTTTCTAGTACTTGAATCAGAACGATTTGATTAAGTACAAATGGACAAAACTAGCGTTGTCTTTCAAAGGAATGTTTTTGTGTTTGATTATTGAATAAAGTTTATGCATAATTATGCAGTTTTTATGAATAATTTTATGCAGGAGGTTATGTCTAATTTTATATACAATTTATTTGACTTGTATTTTATGCAAAGTTTTAAATGTAGGTTAGAGCTCGAACTCGGCTCGAGCTTGATTACAATTTTAGGCTCAAGGCTAGGCTTGGCTCGAGCTTGATTACAATTTTAGGCTCAAGGCTAGGCTTGGCTCGAGCTCGAGTTTGAAATATTTAAATCAAACTCAGCTCGAACATAGGTAGGTTCGGGCTCGGCTCGGCTCGATGCCACCCCTACTACCAAATACAAGAAATTTCTTGTGGAAATAAGAAATTTTGGAAAAAAATAGAGTGATGGCAAAGAATTCTTCCGGGAAGTAAAGACGAGAGTCTCAAATCTTTCAAAATCGATAGCCGCAGCAGAGAGATATGGTTCCAGATATTAGTTTCCACACATCCCCAGTGTAGTATTTTGCCTTCACGTCACTCCTTGCTGCTTGCTGCATGGGCAAAGAACATGGACAATTTGGCTGTTCAAGAATTGGAGGCTTAGGCCATCTTTTAGTTGAGATGAGGTGTTCAAATAATGATCTCCAATAATTTGTTTCTCTCCTTTCTTTCCATTCGGAATGTATCACCAAATTCTTGTCCTTTCTATGTTGGGATTGTTTACAACAATTATTTTCCTCCACTTCATCTCCAAATAAGAAGTGATTGGGGTATCTGGCATTACCCTCTTTCAGTTGGGACTTGAACTGAAAGTTAAATCTTAACTTGAGGAGTTCTTTTTCATTTAAAAAAACAAGTGACCTGGAGGTGCATTTTTCTTTCACACATTTGGGTTTCATGTACCTCATTCCTAATATCCTATTTGTAATTTAGTTTTGGTGTACTAAAAATATCAATCTGTATCTGTTCTATTACTTTTTTCATTTTCAGCAATGACTCTATCACTGGTAAATACTTGTTGCAGATTCCAGATGATATTGAGCCTGCTCCGGAGGAAGTGGAGAACCCACTGCTAGGGACAATAAGGGGCAAGTGCATCACTCAACTACTACTGCTTGGGGTTATTGATAGCATTCAGGTTAAAATCTTTTCAAAACTCATTGTCATGATAGGGCATTGTCATTTCATCTTACCTATTTTTGTCATATGAAACTTTATTTCTCACTGGTTATATGCTTATGCATTACTGAGGGAGTTTTTTCATATGATTTCAGAAGAAATACTGGAGCAAGCTAAGGGCTCCTCAAAAAAATGCTATTATGGACATTCTGCTGTCATTACTTGAATTTGCTTCTTTCTATAATTCGTATTCAAATCTTAGAATGCGTATGCATCATATACCTTCAGAAAGGTAAATACATATTTGATGACTCATGTTGCATCTTGCTGTAGTGTGTGAGCCAGATGCTTATTTTTTATCAATTTATGGTTGTCCAGGCCACCTTTGAATCTTCTTCGGCAAGAAATAGCTGGAACCTCCATTTATTTGGATATCTTACAAAAGACAACCTCGGTTTGTGAAATTGGTAACGAAGAACAGATGAAAAGTAATGGCTCTTATGCAGTTGTCAACAACTCTTGTAGTACTGAAGTCGGTAGCATGGAGGGGAAGCTGAAGGCCATTGCTGAGGAGAAATTGGTGTCTTTCTGTGGGCATATACTGAAAGAGGCATCTGACGTCCAGCCTAGCACTGGAGAGACTTTAGGGGTGGACATTCATAGGGTTCTTGAGCTAAGGGCTCCAATTATTGTAAAGGTATGTAATATATTTGCTCTGCAGTTTATGCAGGATATAAGATGAAAAATGAACCACACAACTGCTAAAAGATGACACTGTAAAAGCTATCTGTCTTTGATAATCTTTGCTGTCATGAGAATTTATATTTCTCCTTGATTCCTTGAAAATGCTGTTATCTTTCTAGTATTCTTATAGTTGTTGCTTGTTCCAATCAATTCGGAATGCTATTGATTGTGCCTACTCTTGTAGGTGCTTGAGGGGATGTCTCTGATGAACAGTCAGATATTCAGAAGACATCTAAGCGAGTTTTATCCTTTGATTACTAAACTAGTTGTATGTGATCAGGTAATCATTCAGTGCCTATTTGTTGTTTGGTATTTTCAGTTCAGCTGTAAACAGATAATTAGTAGCTGGTGAGGGTTATTCTATTACCAATTCCGTTTATCCTTAATTTTATTACCCATTTTTTTAAGGGTTCCGATTATCCATGGGTCCATAAGGTAAGACAGGCAGGGAAAAATCTGTTTAGGTGAATGTAATGGGGAAAAATTGCTACCCCTAATCTTTTGTTTTTCAGTAAGTATTCCTGTTTGTTAGTGTCAGGCACAGTACTGGACGAAAGAATAAGTTGATAACTCTTGCTCTCCGAACCACACCTGTTAAAGTAGATTGACATGAACTCTTGTTCCCACTAATCACCTCTTATTTTTTTGAAACACCCACCAAGGCTCCTGATTCCTAGACAGCATTTTCTATTGGGAAGTGTCTCAAGGACACGAGTATCCGAAATTCAGGTTTAGGATTACCTGTGTCTATTATCTTGTTTTTCTATCAGTGAACCTGCTGACCAAAGTAGGGATGGGTACGTGTCGGGTTTCTGAAAACCCGAACCCAAAACTTGATCTGAAACCTGTTTCGTGAAACCCTGTGATGAGGTTGGAAATCCAACCCTATCCCCGCTGTCCTCATCCCATGGCCTATTCCCAAAATGCCACTCGTTAAGTTGTTATATATTTTGTTTAAAAAGAATATCTTAATTTTTTTAAATGATTGGCTTTAAATGTCGATCACAAACAATGATTGAACTGGAGAGGCTTATGCAAACTACATTAGTGTTTAAGTTATTTAACAAAGCCACATGTGTGGATTACTGGTGACTCTTCACATGTATGGATTGGTGTATAAATTTTCATAGGAGACACGACAGCTTATTTAGTGTTCGCTGGTTTTACTTGTTAAATAGACCAGCACATCAGAAGAAAACCCTCATATAGTTGCCTTCCTTTTTCCTTTCCCTTCACCTTTCTTCTGTGCAACTCCATGCTTTATTTTCTTCATCCTCTTCTTTGCTCTCCTGTTTCCTTCTTTACCAGTTGCTGGTCCATCTCTTTTCAGCCAACCACTATATTGTTGCTGTTGTTGGTGATCAATTGCTAGTTGCTTCTAGCTTCTTTTCCTTAGAAAGAACTGTTGGAAGATATGATGTAATTAGTTTATGTTTTCTGTCTCTTCTTCACTTTTTTTTTTTTTTAAATGATGCTGAATTTTATTATGAGAGCTCAAACGAGCAGATTACAAGAGGGGAAGCCTTCCCAAACAATGAGAGATTGTTGGGAGGTTCCGAATTTTGCCAATTTATCAGCCAAATAATTGGCTTTTTTAGGAACGAGGTTCCAATTACAATGAATGGATGACACAATATCAGTAATACAATCAGTGATTGGCCAGTGGTGCCAAGGAGGGGAGTTATCTTTTGAACACCAGCTAATGACAATCTTTGAGTCGCCTTCGATAATCAGCTTGCCATGAAACCGCTCTTTAAAGATTTGGAGGCCGAATAGAAGAGCACTCACTACAGTAGTTTACTAGAGTCAAGGGCATAATTATAATATTGTACTTTTATCATCTATAAATATAGCTTAAGGGGGAGGGTTTGGACTAAGTCTGTAACCCTATTCTTCTCCCTTTTTCTTCCTTCTCTTCTTTACCCAAGATGTGATCCATGGAGTCCTGAAAATCAACATGGTATCAGAGCATTGATTTTCAGGACTCATAGCTATGGTTTTTTTAGAATTCCATAATTGTTTTTGCTTGGTGGATGATCAACTTGCTGATAGTATCTCGTCGGTTTTCAATGTTGGTTTATTTTTTTTCTTCAGTAGTTGCTACTTTGGTGCTGAAGGTATCCTGCTGCTACCTCTTTACTATAAGATTCTCTAAGTCTTCGATTATTACTTGGTTGATCAGACTATTAATTCTGCTTCCGCTTCATCATGACCTGATGGTATTCTCTGATGATCATGCACTCTATTACTGCAAATCTCTCTCGGTCTCACATAGCCTGGTTGGCTGGTTGGTCTGGCTGATAATCATTTCAATACTGATCACTACAGAAACGCCAGAGTGCATCTCTGTCTCCTGCTGAGGCAAGATCTGCTGCTGCCTTCCGGTCATCGTTGTACATGAGAATTGCTCGTATTGCCTTGGAGGGCCCAACTGAACCGGAATTTTCTTTCTGATTTCTAGTGAACGCAACATGTGACCCCAGCAAAAACAGCATCTCATCTGCTGTGAAATTATTCATCTGGTGATCATATTCTTCTGCTTCCCGCTTCCACCTGGCTTCTCTCTTTCTTGCAGCGGTACTCTTCGGCAGCCATTGATTCCAATCCGCTCTATTTCCCATCCTTCAGCAGTCATTGTTCGTTTTTCTCATTAAGTTTGGGCGTTGGTAATCTGCTGAAGATTCCAGCTGATTGATTTCGATGGCCCGTAACTCTCTCTGTCTGGTGGGCGTAACTTGCTCTGTCTGTTGATTCATCATCGTCATTCCTTGCTAATCGGCTGTTTTTAGATTGATCTCTCTGGTTGTTGCTGATTAATTTGCTGATAATCCAAGAAAGCAAAGATTACTGCTTCTGTAACTTACTTTGTTTTCTCTGTTGGTTTATTTCTGCGTTGCTGTCCGATTTCTATCTCGAGCATTACTCTGACTCTGATTACTGGGTCGTCTGATTGGTATTTCCAATTGCAACTTGGCTTTCTGTCCTGCTGTCTCCCGAGATAGATATCTGATAACTGATACGTATCAAGCTACTGATATCTGCTTCATCCAGCCCGAGACTCCGAGCCAATTACCAGCTCTATCCAGCTGTAGCCAGACTGTATCTCTTTACCAACCTGGTAACTTCGGGTGGACAGCTTCGTTTGAGAATTCGCTGATTTCATCTCCTTCACTGCTCGTCAATCTCGTAATCTCATTCCAGGAATCTAATTTCGACAACTGCCATATATCTTTGGCACCTGCTGGCATCTTCCCGTAACTCTGTTGTTAACTGCTGTAAATCCATGTCATTGCTGTCATTATAAGAGAGTTTGTCTGATTTCCATCCCAAGCCTTTGGACGTTAACAGCGGAAGTTTCTGCAAATCAGCTTCTATTGTTGGCATCTTCACTCGGGAGTTATTCTCGACAGAGTTACTCTGGCATCGTCATTTAGCATCCCGATTGCAAGCTTGGATTATCCTCAATCCAACTCGTCAATATCGTCCAGTCTGTTTCTGGCTATCTTCGGAAGAATCTCACTACTGTTTTTTTGGAAATCACGGGAAGAAATAATCACCATTCTTCGCTAGCTTGTCTCCTTCGCTGGTTCACTCCAGTAATCTCTCTGATATCTGCCACTTCGCTGTCTCCGCTGTCCGCCAGCACATTATAGGCTGACGGAAGTCTAGCTTGGAAAATCATCGGAGATTAAGTTGTTGTTTTCGTCTCTTTTACTGAGTGGTCGTCTCTTCGCTGGCCTTTCCCTTCGCTGGTAATCATCCTGATTATCTGCTGTTAAGTTGCTGTTTTTGGAGGTCGAAGACTCTTCGGCTCTCTTGTTCTGAAGACCAGCGCTCATCCATTTGACTCCAACTCGACTCTTCTCTTGCCTCAGCAACCAGGTTTGAATTTAATTTGTTGAATTATCCATATCAAGCAATGAACCAGCGAACCAGCGAATTATCTACTTGGACCGGGTTAACTCGGACTCAAGTCAGCCTAACTCGGTCTACTTGCTCCCTACCTCTAGTATACTGGTCCGGGTCCTGAGTTTTATACTGATTCTTCTCGCGACTCGGCTATATTGGTTTGACACCGACTTAGCATAACTCGGTTTTTTAACTCGGGCTCATTCATTCTTGACTCAGATCTCTGACTTCGGCTTGATTATTATCTTGGATTATCGTCAACTTATTACGTGGTACACTGCTTCCTTATTCAAGGATGAACTCGCTGTAGACTATTTCATGTGTCTTTATTACTTTTAAGGACTTTCATTATTTACCGGTTTTCCGCTATTATATAACTGCACATTTGGTATGTGTTATTTGGGCATTGGCCTATTTCTGTTGTTGTTATTGTGTCTCTTTGATTGAGACATTATTACTGAAGAAGAACTCCACGGTTGTTTGCCTTAGGTTCATTATTTGTTAACTGTTGTTGGCATTGGTTCATATGATGGAGATTTGCATTACTTAGGAAAATAAAGCACATGGTGACCCCAACATCTTATCTTCCTTTGATTTCCATTACCCTCTTATTATTTGGCATCCTTTCTCTTACCGTCCTTTATTTGACTCTCACTTTACCCCTTTGGCCAAACCTTTTGGAGCATTGCTTAGGTTGGTCCTTTTTACATATATAAGTGTTTTTAAGTCCTTTGAGATTTTTTATTGGTACCCTTGGGTTTTTTATCTCCGTCTTGTGAATGATAGACATTATCCACTTTAGTAATTATTATTTTTAAATGATGCTGATTTTTATTAAGGCAAAAGCTCAAGAGAGCATATTACAAAGGAGGGAAACTTTCCCAAACAATGTGAGATTGCTAGGAAGTTCCGAATTTTGCCAATTTATCAGCCAAAAAGTTGGCTGATCTAGGAATGAGATTCCAATTACAATGTGTAGAAGATACAATGTCAGCAATAATATCAATGATGAGCCAGTGGTGCCAAGGGGGGAGGTTGTCTTTGGAACACCAACTAATAACCGACTTCGAGTCGCCTTCAATGCTTAACTTGCCATGGAGATGATCCCTGAAGATTTGGAGGCCGAACAGTAGAGCACTAACAACAGTATTAGAATCGGCAATGCCCACCGGACCAACATAAGAAAGAATAGGGTCTCCATTGTGACCTCTAAACACACCATATGCTCTTGCTGGTCCAGGATATCCAATAGCACTACCATCAAAATTCAGTTTTATGCAGTCGCAAGGGGGAGGATCCCAGATAGCCATACTCGGAGCTCTGTTGGGGCCAAACATATGAGCAATCAAATTCCAATTTTCCCGAAGGGAAACCTCGGATAGAGTGGCAAAATCCTTCTTTGTATGAAGCCAGCTCGAGATGAGGCCAACGACATGAGAAGTCGCGTTGTCTAGGGTGCTAGTTTTGGAGTTGAATCTCCGGTTATTCCGCTCGAGCCAAATTCACCATGGAACATGTGCAAGATAGGCCGAAAGAATTAACTTGCCCAACCGAGGAAGGAGAGTCCCTTGAACCATCTCAAAGGTGCCAAAGAGGTCCTGATGTAGCCCCAGTTGGAGCCTGATTTTCTGAAAGATCTTCATCCAAACTTGCCACAAAAATCCAGTGTAAGAGGACATGCTGGACTATCTCTTCGCACTCATCGCAAAGGGGACAAGAAAGATCGGGGGCAGTGAAGCCTCTTCTATGAAGGTTGTCTGAAGTAAGAATCTATTCTCTGATGGCTGACCACACGAAAAATTTGATTTTGCTTGGTGCTGAGAGTTTCCAAGCCAGATTCGCCTTGTGCTCATGGGTACTATAGTCTTGCTTTCTAATATGAGAGTAAACCGAAATGACAGTGAATCGGCCATTATTACGGGGCTTCCAAATCAACTTATCAACTGAGTGCTCTCGGATAATAGTACTACTGAGTTTGGTAAGGAGGGAGCAAAAAACCAACGATTCCTCATCATTTAATCCCCGACGGAACAAGAAACTCCACGAGGAATCAACCACAAAGCAAGAGAGGTCGCTTGCCACCCTATGCAGCCCCGGGAAGTCCTCTGAGAGGGATCGGGGGCCACGCCATTCGTCCGACCAGAAGAGAAGGGTCCTTCCATTGTCCGTGTGAATCGAGGTAGCACCTCTGAATACTGGAAGGAGCTTGAAAACTTATTTCTATATCGGGGATAGGAGGCGAGCAGCGCCGCCCTCTCTCCACCAGGCACCCGAAAACTGAAGGTAGAATTTCACTATATTTCTCTAACTGTTATGCATGTTGTTGAAATTCCAAATCCGTTTGAGCATAAGAGCTTTGTTCATTTCTCTTGTAGGCCGGATGCCCAATCCTCCCCTATTATGAGGCATGCAAATATCCTTCCAACTAACCAGATGGTATCTGAAGGTATTTTCTGAATCTCTCCATAGAAATCGTCGATGGATGGCATCAATTGTGGAGCAAACGGACCCCAGACAGTGCATGAATGATAACAGATAATTTGGCAGCCCCGCCAGACAAGACTTGAGGAGAGTGAGACACCCCGCTGTTGATAAGAGTTTACCCCTCCAAGTGGCTAGCCTCTTTTCAAAATTTTCAATGAGGGGGGACCATAGTGACGCCTAAGGCCGAGAATCAAAAAGTGAGAGCCCAAGATATGTAGTTAGCATATTTCCCACAGAGCATCTCAAGTAGTCCGACATATCCCAAAGCCCAGTTGGATCAATGTGATAGCCAAGAAGAGTGGTTTTTCCCCAGTTTATGTTCTGACCGGAAACTAATTCAAATAATCCCAGCACAGCATGCAATTTTCTGATCTGATCCATAGTACCAACCCCGAAGCAAATAGTATCATCCGCAAACTGGAGAATCGGAATATCAAAGGTTGTGCAATTAGTCGTGGGGAGGAGCCATCCCATGTTCTTGGCCAAGTAGATCAAGGAGGATAGATATTCTACCACCACGTTGAAGAGCAGGGGGGAGAGGGGATCTCCCTGTCTAATTCCCCTGGTTCTCTTAAAATACCCACAAATTGTTCCGTTGAGAAGGACAAAGTAGCTTGCAGAGGAGATGCAACTTTGGATCTAGAAGCGTCATTTTTCTCTGAATCCCATCTTCCCCAGGAGGGTCTGTGCCCAGTGTCGTACTTATCCTTGGGACACCGTGATGGAGGAGCTTATTCCTATATCTATGTTATTTGTTTCAAGCTAAGATCACTACCATTACCTCCCAACTTGAGGGGGAGTTTTGAAAAATATGATGTAATTAAGGTGTCATTGATGTAATAAGTTTATGTTTTTTGTCTCTTCGTTACTCCTATTAGGGTGAAGGGCATAATTGTAATATTATATTTTTATCATCTATAAATATAGCTTAAGGGGGTGGGTTTAGACTAAGTCCATAACCCTATTCTTCTCCCTTTTTCTTCCTTCTCTTCTTTATCAAAGATGTGATCCACGGAGTCCTGAAAATCAACAAGAAGACGAGAAGGAAAGAAGATAAAAAGGAATAAGAAAAGAAAGAGAAGAAATCGGAAAAGATAAAAATATAGAAGGAGAAGAGGAAATTATAATGGAAGGGAGGAGAGACAAGGGAGAAAAAGTCAATACATTTTTTAATTGTGGCATGGGAAACCATGTAGACTGCTAGAAACGATGTCAAACTTCTTGACCTATTTATGGTTCTGGAGTAGACATTGTCCTTAATGGTTTGAGCGTTAAAATTTTCAGGTGGAACGATGAGGAGCCTTTTCCACTTATGGCAAATAATTATGACAAGCTCTGAACAAATGTATTTTGTGAAAGTTTTCTTTTAGTATCTTCTCTTTGTCTTGGGAAATAAACCATTGTTTTAAATTGTGTCTGTAAAACCCATTTAAAGATCACAAATGCTTTTCTGATCTGAATAAGAAAGAAAAAAAATGTGAAGGGCTTCAGTGTTACTGCTATCATCTCTATGAAACACAATCTGACATTATGTTATTCATGCTTGAGTGTGCCATTCGCCTTTTGAAGAATTGTTTGATACAGCATGTCAGCCCCTTCAAGTTGGCATTTTACCTTGCATGTTTCCCCAAAGCTGGACAAATTTACAATTATTTTGGTTGACAAGGTATTTAGAGAGGGTAACAGTGTCCTTCAATCATGGAAATTGTGGGAAGCAAGGGGCTCTTACTTCCAGACCAAAAGCCTAAATATTTTTTCCTTCTGGAAAAAAGTACCGTCCCTTCATCATTCTGATTTGCAATTGGTTGTTTTGATTGGTTCATCAGTAACAAATAAATAGATTTTGTCAGTTCATATCATAAACCTTCTGAACAATTGAAGATGCTTGTTTTAACTTAATTTCCAGATGGATGTCCGTGGAGCTCTTGGAGATCTGTTTACAGCACAGTTGACTGCACTTTTGCCTACATCATGCTGATGATAAATGCAGATACAATCTTCTCTGTAAAACTCTGATCTTTTCAGAACATCGGCATAGGGTGAGTTGATGTTGAAGCTTGCTGCCCAAGTGTACTCCTCTGTCCTCACCCTTTATTGCTGTTTGGTGGCTGGCATATGCCTCTTGCCAGCTGTCTTGCTCCATCGCTTTGCAGATGATATTCTCTACCTCGTGTCTTTATCTCATTTGAGAAGGCATTCTCACGTCCTGACGTTATTGACCTATTTTTGTGAGGTGATGCAGTTGAAAGACTCGAGGAATGAGCCGGGGTGCTGATGAAAGTAAGAGGTTGAAATTGTTTAGATGTTCTCACTTGTTTGACAAAGGCTAACGCTACGGTATAAAAGAATTCCTAGTGAAATTCTTATTCTTCATTATTTATAGAGGTGTCTTTGACCCTTTTACAGTTTTACTGTCATGGTTGTCAAGTTTCTCATTTCTATCTTTAACCGCATTCAAATGGACAAACTGCAGTGTCGTCATTGCCATATTTCTAAGAAGCCAGGTATCGATTTTATTTCAGAAGACGGTGGAGTGTGTAACAGGTTTTTTCCCCAGGTTGCTTTTGTTACGATCTTATGGAGGTAAAGTTATTATTGGAGAAGTTTAAGAGTAACTTTCGGTGTTCGTATTATATAAAGTTAAAGAATGTAGAAAGTTAGTTTATTAAAGTTACCCCTTAGGCTGGCCCAGTTTAATGCACATACCCATGTCCGACCCACAGGTTTATATCAGCCATGTTTCAACCTCCATAATTGAATTTTAATGTAGTGTTATCGGACGTGGACCAAATCAGTTCGTTGAATTGGGTTTAATCAAATCCAATTATTTTCTTAGATTTTATAGATTAAAAACCCCATAATCTGTGGAAAGACGGTTTACTAATTAGATTTTAATTGCTCATTACTAGTCTGGCTAACTTGGTTGAGGTGAGGGGATAGCGATCTACAAGGAAAGTGCTCCCACTTTTCGACCACTATGTAAACTTCTGCACAGTAGTGGAAGGCAGGGGCTTTTCCAAGTGTGTAGGGGAGGGATCCTTCAAGTTTCTCACTGATAAATAGAAATAGGAAGCTTTTGTATTAATTTCTCTTTTGGTGGGGAGAGACTTTTAAGTATAGGCTGATGCAAGATAAATAGAAGTAGGAAGCCTTTGTATTAATTTCTGTTTTGGTGGGGAGAGACTTTTAGTATAGGCTGATGCAAAGTAGTGTTTGCAAGGGAAAGGGGAAAAGAAAGGCAAGCAGAAAGGTTAGATTCTTGGCCAAAGAAAGAAAAAGAAGAAAGAAAACCCTAGGTAAGGGGATGTTTTGGATCTAAGATAGAAGAATGGGATGGATCAAAGAGATAAACCAATACTACAAGATTCTTCAGATCAAGATGACAACATAATTTTAGTTGGATGCAAGCTTTGAAACAGTTTGAGATCCTAAAAACTTGAATGGCTAACACATTAGAAAACTTCCTCAAGAATGAGATAAAATCCTCAGATAAAGGTAACCCTTTTATCTCATTAGATAAAATCATCGCTAGATCAACATTACTCATTTATCTAGTTTAAAGGTGTAGTGGTCCCAGACTAATGGAAGAAGACTAGGATCATTTGATCCACAAGTGAGAATCGCCCCTCCCCTCTGTCCACTGATTCTACATTTCAAATTGAGTAGAGAATGGGTAGAGAGGATGAATATTCTTCATTTGTTGGTACAGAGAGGACAGGGTGCCTTTAGATCACCTAGAAAACAATCCGCATCTTAGGTTTCGGGTATTTTAAAATTTTAATACATTAGTAGAGAAATCGAAGAGTTTACCCAAGACGGAGTTGTACTGCCCTGTTTCAAACAATGTCGTCAGTTTATCATAAAATAGATTGTCAGAGCAGCACGACTCTCTTCGTCAAACAATGAATTTCAGAAGACGGCCATTCCCTCTTCAAGTCTCCCCAGACATCTCCTCCCCAACAGTTGCAGCAGAGGAGGAAGCAACCTCAATGGAAATGAAACTGGATTCGCAGATAAAACCGTAAAAGCAATAAGGTAACGTGAACGTGTCTGGCGAGCCACATGTCGCCTCCGCGTTTCAGACGCGTCGAAGAAGTTGGTCCACCGCAGACTCCAGGCCTGGCCTCGCTGCAGGAGAGCGTGCGCGTCTCTCTTTTCCGCCTTCCCCTTGTGAGCCCCTACGCCGCTTCAGCATTGGCTTTGGCATTTCACCAAACATGTAGCGTACGAGATAGACACATGTAGCGTAATACGTAAAACCGAACATCTGAAGCGCGAGGTTTCATCTCTTTCTCCCTCTCTCATAGAAGTTAGTGACAACTTTTATCTTCAATTCCTCTCTCACTTTGTCAGTGTCTGTAGTGTGCACAGTGCACCCTCGTAAATTGAAGTTTCGATTTAGTAGATGATTATTGAGTTGTATGGAATCAATTTCAGAGATCACGTTATTCAAGCTGAGAGAGGAATTCATATTTCAGAAGCAGAAAAAAATCAGATTAAGAAACCATTTTGGAAAACGAAAACAAAGCAAAGATATGTGGTCTCTTTTCTCTAACAAGCACCCTTCTCTATTTAAATTTACAAACTTATCAATTGTACAACCAAAAAAAAAAACAAAACGGTGAAAGAAAGAAACAAACGGAAATTGATACAAGTTTCATCTTGACGACAGAGCTCTGGTGTCCTCTCAATGCAGTCTAAATCTGCCATTTCCAAATCTTGATGTGGAGCTTCACCTTGCATTTCACATTTGAATCAGAGACGGCATCCTTGGGTTTCTCTTTGCCTTTAGGAACAGCAGCATTGATGCCATCTCGCAGGTGACTTTGATCCCGACCTTGTTGCTCTTCAACGCTCCCTTTCTTAACCTTCACCTTGTTCTCCACTACGATCTCCAGATGCAATTTCCCCTCTTATTCACATCCGACCTCAGGGATCCCGCAGACAATAAGTCGATCTTACTCGGTCCGCCGCTATTCATGGCCAATCTCAGAGTCGTCGAGTTCTTAGAACCGTGGACGAACCCCGGCACGGTACTGTCGGCGATGTCGATGCCTTCAGAAGAGACAGCGATGGACATTGTTAGTAGTAGTAGATGAGCTTCTTGTTCGGATTCCTGGCAGTGAGGGAATTGATTTGAGGGGGAGGACGGCGACGAGCTGAGATTAAAAGTGGGGATCTTGAGCGAGGAGAGGAAGAATGACGGACGCTGCAGGCCGTAAAACACCCAGACGACAGCGCCGGAGGTAACGATAAGGACGTCGACCGACACGAGAAGTAGTGATGGCCTACTGCAGCATTGACGCCACCATTCTTTTACTTGCCTGCCTGCAGTCCGTTTTCGTGAAAGGATTAGCCCCCCATGACCGTGCCAAATACATCATCGCCCACGGCCTCACTTTCTCCGCATAATCCAAATAGTGGAATAGAAAGAGAAGTAGAAAGCAGAAAGGATGACGATGATCACGCGGCGACATCTGAGGTGGAAGGTTGACCGATCTGCGTAGATTTCAAAGGTTGAAATCCGGTAGCTTGGAAAATATGCTTTTTGAAGTTGGATAGTTTGGTAAATAAAATTTTGAAATACGCCCTAATAAAATATATTGTTTATCCTGCTGAACCGACTCTAGAGATGTTGACTTGAGGTCAATCTGTCGAAGCCTGGGATAAGAACAATGAATCTATACTCTGTCATCTGATCCTTCTCTCTCCGTCCGGACTCGTCGGATCGGATTGGATCGAATCAAATCGGAATTGAGAAATCACAAGTTTCAGAAACACCCCTTTAATTAACAGATCTTTCTCTTTATCAGTTTATCAGATTTTATCTACAACAAAATCAACAAAAGCAATTAAAATTTGAAACCAACCCAAATAAAATCCAGAAAAAAAGGGAAAAAAGCGAAGCAGAACCAGTAGAACGTCACGTCATGTTCCCATTGTTTCTGCGGTACATTAGATGTAGACAGCATCGAGTATAAGGCGGTGTGCGTTGGGTTGCTTTTCCTGTTTTCCCCATTTCGCCGCACTCCAGTGACCCACTCGCCTGTGGCTGTCCTGGATGTGGTGGAAGCCCCCTATTTTACGCCACCGGCCCACTAGCAGCATCCGTGCCCTTCGTCTTCTTCTTTATCTAACATTTCTGCATTTTTTATACCCACTCTTAACCTTACTTGTCAGGCTTTCTTTTATTAAGGCAAGAGATTACTTCGAAGCTCTTGAAAAGTTCTTCCTATGTAGTACGGTACCTTGTTTTCCAATTTATCATCATCGCCAGATTGAACCAGCGATCGGAGGTAGGAAAAATGTCAAATTGCATGACAGGAAGCTGTCTTCTAGCTGCTAGAGGACTTCTGAATGACACCCAATGAAATCCCAATTCTTGCTGGGTATATACCAAAGTTTCACTTTAATTAGACGTGGAAAGTATGTTAGATATATTAATGTGGACGTTATCTTTATAATTCATTATCAGAGCCTTGCCCCGGAGTTAGGAGTTAGGGATACCATCTCCATTGGTATAAGGCATTTTGGGGTAAAATCTAAAAGCAAATCCATAAGATAAGCCTAAAGTGGACAATATTATACCAATGCGGAGGAATAAGATCAAATCTATGAGGGTAGGCCTAAAGTGGACAATATTATACTAATGTGAAGGAAGATAGTATCCATAAACTTTTCAATTCTATATGAAATTCAAATAAAAATACATTTTCCCCAGCTTAACATCTAATTGAATAAAAGTTTCAATCCAACAAAACACAGCTCCTGCAATCTTCAAATAATTGGGAAATGGGTTTCCGGTGGAAGGGCGAGATTGAATTGTTTTTGTTTGCTCCCTGATTGATTGATTAATTAATATGAAGAAGAAGAAAAAAGGCTGAGGATGAATTTGTGAACGAAGCTTCCGACGTGAGCCTCTTCTCTACAAAACCCATCAGCGGGGAGACCAGTATGATCTTGCACCCAAATGACAACTTTGGCTTTCGTTCACTGATTTGTTTATCTTTTTTTATTATTTCAATCATCGACATGATTATTCCTAAACATCCCATCGCCCAGCACCAAGATTATAATATTTCTCTCAAAATTCCGCGGAAGAAACTTCAGTTACACATTCTTTGTAGGGTTGAAAACTAGATGGTTCCAAAAAATAACTCGCCTTCTTCACGAAAAGTGAGTTAAATTTCGAGAGCATCCGAGTCCGCTTCCGCGTTGGAAAGATGAAAATGAAAGAGAGTTGAGACATTGTATTAAATTATGAATTATTTATTAGCAAAGAGAGAGAGAAAGAGAGGACAGCCCTGTTGGAAGATTTACATGGGAATCGCTATATATAACTCGCGAGTGAGGAGAGAGGGGGAGAGGGGCCAGAGCGCAGGAAAGGAGAGGAGAGGAAAAGCAACTAGGCAAGGCTGGCTGAGTGCTGTCTTCTCTGCCATGGCTGCAAAACCAGCCAAAGAATGCTGTCTGTGTGGAGATATTGGCTTCTCTAAGGATCTGATTCTCTGCCCAATCTGTGGATTCCGCCTTCAACACACGTAAGAAAGCTATTTGATCTCTTCGCACTTCGCACTCTTTCATCTTCTCTCTTGGCCGATTTGGGAATTGAGGTTCAGTCAGTTTTTGGTTCCTGGAAACTCTCAATCCCGAGACAATTGAAGAATTCAGGAAGGAGACATTCCTGCCAGTCTTCTTCTCTTCACTTGTTTTTTGGATTGAGGTGTTTGATGATGGCTTCGAATATTTGATCGAGACCCAACTGGGATTTGTAGTTTCTCTTCGCGAATTAACTTCCTTGAATCTCCTCAGACTTCTGGCGTTCTAAATCTATTTCGCTGTGATTTTAGATGTAAAAATCACTCTCCCATTTTCTCCCTTCTTCTCGCTCTTCATTTCCCATTTTTTGTTTCCCGTTCTTTCTTCTGTAACCGCAGTTTCGATTTCCGTGTCCTTGGACAAACGCGTAATACATTGAGCAAGGCCAACTGCGACGTTTGATTCGGTTTATCGTTTTATTGCCCGGAAACGAGGATAATTTCCGCATGAACACGGTTAGGAATTCTAGCTATGTGAAGGCCCATTAAAGACGTTGCTCTCTTTTGCACGGATTGATTTCTTCCAAAATTTACCCGAGACTGATCAAATTTAACTCGGAACTATAAACGAATGTGCAGATACTGCAGCAGATCATACCCCGGCATAGATATGGCGACGTGGAGATGCGAGTGGTGCGTCTACGACCAGGAGAAGCGTGAGGCCGGTAGCAAAAGCAGTAAGCCCAGTGAACTAGCCTTGGACGCAGTCGTTCAGTCGCCGAACACGGCGCCAGACGGCGGTGAAGCCACTGAGGATACCTATGCAAGCGAGGAGATCAAGAAGGCCCGCCGGAAAAGAGACGACGATAGGCGACAGACTCCCAACGCCGGGATCAGTCCCAAGTCGAAGAGACACAAGAGTGGCTCTGATCGATGGAGGAAGCTTAACTGCAATTCCCCGTCGACCAGAGTGATCGGCCGCCGATATAAACTTCTCGCCGATGTTCTCTGTTAGACTGAAAACACCCACCGAAGTCTGTAAAAAATGAGACAGAAACAATAATTAAAAAAAAAAAATCTTTTTCAGTTGTTTCTGTCGGTTCCTTCCCTGAGTAATTTTTTCTTGGATTACTTGTAAAACCCGGAATTTCTGAACAATATTTTGAGTGAAGAACAATGCAAGAATCAGCAAAAGAATTCCTCTTGAAAGCAAGATATCCCATATCTTCTCTTTTCTTTCTTCTTCGGTTTTCAATTTCGTTTTCACAGATGACCAAAGTCCATTTTTGCACTTCAATTCTAGAGCTTTAACTTACTAATCAATAAGTGTCTCAAGCTATAATCACCCAACCGAATGATAAAAAATTTTGAAACAGAAAAATCTCCAAACGCAGCCCTTCAAAGCTCACCCTCCCATAATTTTATGCTGCTCGCGAACCTCGTGTTTTACTAAAACTAAAGAGAACGAAGACAAGAGTTTTCTGTCACATCGTCTTCCAGAGAACGGATACTGAGCAGGAGAAGATTTTTTCTTCCTTGCTCGGGCAGGACGGAAAGCAGTAAGGATCAAGGAAAGTGAATCCACCAAACAGAACGTGTCCGATGGGAGAATAACCTTCAATTGTTTCTTCCTTGCAGGGGCGTCTGGTTTTGATGGACCACTCCAGTTCGTACAGATTTAAAAGCTGGTGAGCCCGTTCACGAGCAGTGCCATCGATTGGATGGGTGTGGAAGCACATAAATATGGAGTATTCAAATGATCAAATCTACTACGCAGAAAACAACAAACAAAGAGCTCTCTGACATCGAGCAGCTGCATGTCTGTGGTGAAGAGCTATCGACAAGTACTCGCCTGTTGCTAGTCCAGATTGTCTCGACTAAGTTATTAAATGATGGGTTGCGGGCATAATATCGGCAGCCATGGTTCCTGAACGAACTAGGCTTCTCTGAGGCATAAAGTCGAGCTTGTCTCTGTATCCTAGTTGAGTTCTCATCAGTTTCTCTTCGAACGATCCAATTAAACTCCAATCATCTGAAAATCTGAACAGAGGAGGAAGCAAGCATCGGGTGCTCCCAAGTATTGGGTTGTTGGAGATTTGGAGACTATGGTGGGACATTCAATCACATGCATATATCCCTTCTGTTGCGGAGGATTCATCCATTAATGGATCTCCACTTAGTTATCACTCTCGACTTCACCGTCGTCCTCATCTCATTTTCTGCCATTAACTTGTTGGGCTCCAGTTACAACAAATCAGGGGACGCGAACCCATTTCCAGTCCCGCCTCCCAAACCCAGAAGAATTTCGACTGTCTCCATCGTTTTCATTAAACCACTGAGATTAGTTTTTTAAGACCAAGAATCCAAGCAGAGGCTGCCCCACAAAAATGGGTGTGAATGCCTGTTAATTTAGTCCAACTACTACGCGTATTAGTTTTCCTGGCTGATTTACAGCATTCAAAAACAAAAAATGCTAATGAAGACTCGATACGGAAAACGGCGGACCTGATGCATTCCCCATAGGAACCCATTAATGAAGTTACAAAGAAATTAAGATCTGAAAAAACCTCAACATATGGGTTGTTTCGTCGCTCAAGGTCATTCATGTAATGGAATTATCGCATCATCGATTTGACGTTCCGAAAATAATTTGGCTTTTCCAGTGTGCGGGATAGCCTGGATCCAGTTATACAGATTATCATTCCAACCATTAGAACCACTGGATAGTGGATACTCCCATGCAAGCAATTCAAGTAACTGATCTGTGACTGTCGAATGACATCCCCCACGAATATCTGGACACAGAGACCGGTTGACATACAGAAAGGAACGTCCAGGACTTTTCTTTTCCTGTAAAACATCGTGAAGGAGACGTCGTCATGGCAAAGTTGATCGATCGATTGCAAAAGTGGGGTAGGTTAGGTAGTATCGCATCCTTTTTGAAGGCTCTATTGGCATTATTGCTATTTTTTTCCGATTCCTCGTTCTGGGCTTCTGTTTTTTATCATGTCTGCGTCAACCCCATGATCAATTCAGAGTTCATACACCGAGAAGAGGGAGGAGACAAACGAATCAGTCCAGGAATTGCAGTCTCGAGCACGTCAACAAACAGTGAAGTCGATCTTGTTTGCTTTGAGCCACTTTCCATTAGATAACTGTTTTGCACGCCTAGATTTCTTGCCTGGGATTCTGGAAAGCTGAGAATTTAATGGAGTGAAAGCCTCGGAAGAGTCGCATCAATGTGACGCGATAGCAGTACTGCTTGCTCTATGAACCAAATTAGCTGAGGCCAGATCCATGGCTGCCACATCAGAAGAGAATAATTGATGGGTGTAATTAAACCTCGCAAGGTTCAGACTTGAGAGAGAAGAAATCTGCAAAAAATCGAACAATTTACTTCTTCCAAGTTCACAATCTTTTTCATGCCATAGTGGAAGAACTCAGAAGATCAAAACCAAAAAAAATCAATTATTTTTACTGTAGTGTCTCAATGCCTAATTAATGTTTAAGAATAGATATCTAATCATAAAGATGAGTTTATATCTGATAAGGCATTACGGAAATAAAGATAGAAGTGATTTTATAATTTTCAAACCTCTTCTGTTATAAATATACTCGTCCACACCGAGCTCGAAGTTGGACTTCTACAGTTACACCGCTTTGCTTAATTTCTTCTCCGTCCCGCAGAGCATATTTAACTATCAAACAACTTTTGCAAACGAGTTCCATCTGTAAAAAAATGAACTTTTTTTATGCTAAAGCCAACAGTAAAACTAAATGCTTTTAATCTTTCCAACGTAGATATTATGGTTTAGAAATTCCACGCGAGACACGCACCATTGTCTGAGCTTGGCAAGGCCTTCGTCAGAACATAAGACCAGAAGTCACAGCTCGAAACACCGAGAAGAAAATGCAAGAAGATGACCCCATGAAAGCGATTGAGGCGGAAATGGAGAGAAACTCGGTCCTCACTCATTGGTTTCGTCCATTTTTTTCTCCACCTAAACTTTTTTAAAAAATTTAAAATGTTGAAGGAGACCCAAGGCTTCGCTTCTCCCTGGGAAGGGAGCTCTTCTTGGTCACATGGGAAGATGTCCCCACAACCTTACCTCTGATTGACCTAATCATAGGATAATAGTCAATCAAGATTTGATTGCTTTCTTATTAGATTTTAGGGTTTTATGCTTAAAAGACTTAGAGTATGTTTGAAACCCATGAAAAAGAAAAGAAAATGAGAATTTGATCGTTATTATTCCCAAAAATAATTAGTAAAAAAAAAATTGATCATTATTTTATTTTTACTAATTATTTTTAGAAATAATAATGATCAATTTTTTTTTCTTTACTTTTCTAGGGGTTCCAAACAGACCCTTCATATATAAGAAAAAGAAGAAGGAAAAACAGAGAAGAGAGTCCAGGAAAGAAAGACTAGGAGCACGTGAGGCAAGAGAGAGAGAGCGAGAGAGAAACAATGCTTAGAGGGCTAGAGTTGTGTATGCCCTCCCCCTCAACGTCTTATTTATTGTTTGTAGAAACCCTAGTACATGAATAAAAAGAAAAATAATTTGAAAACTCTCATAATTACAACTTATGTCACTCACTCACTTAATTACAAGAAATGACACTCATCTCATTGTCGAGTCTAAATTAACATAGCACAACTATGTCCGGTTCTATTTAGGTTTGATAACATAACGCAAAATAATTAAACCAACTAAAGACCAAGTTCTTTCTCTCAAGTTAATATTTGACGGTCCATTCACATAAAAAAAAACTCTATTTATAAAATTTGGTAATAATTTTATAACAAGTTAATGTTCGTGTAGAAAAACCGACTAGTTTTGGCTAGTCGAATGGATCTTAACTCAACTTTAACATAGTATCCTATATAAACCTGTTTAATTTGTATCATATTTATGTTGTCAATTTCTCAGCCTCATTCTCTATATGTTTAGATAGGTTCAATTAAAAAAAAAAAAAAAAAGCTTATAAAGGTATAGGTTGAGAAAAACAACTTCTCCATTGAATTAGTCATTTAAGATGAAATTCAACCAGCTTTAACACTAGCACATGTATAGATCAGCAGATCCCAACTCGTTTTCTCAACATTGTAATCACCAATCTAACAGTATTGAAAGACTTCATCTCAGGCTTTCTTTCTATGGAGAATAACTTGCAAAATGTTCCTTCTATACGAGTCCACCATTAGAGAAACCAGTGAATTGAACAAAACCCTTTTCAGTTAACAAAAGAATTTAAAGCTTGAAAAGACTACACTGTCGAAGAAGAAAAAGAGAGATCGATTGCATTGTTGAAAAAAACAGCAAATGGAAAAGAAATAAAGAGATGAGTCTCGTCACTTTCCAAGTAAAGAAGAGACTTTGATTACATGCAAAGGACTGCAACAGCACCCAAAGACGCGTTAGGAAATCTTAAAGCTTGACTCAGGCGTAAAATTCTCTTTTCATACCTGGGGAATTGACCAGGACATGAACGATGAGGAAACTGCACAGAGTTTGTCAAACACGTTAGCCTCGTTCTGGCATTGTTGGCTTGAATTTTTCTTGACCTGACTTAATTTTGAAACTCAGGTGAGTCAAGTTTTAACTGAGTCAATGGTTTCTTGATCGGATACAAGCAAGCCTAGTTTCAACATATACCATTTTTTTCAAAATCATATCACCTGTTGCTGACTTTGAACAATCACAAAATTGAATATATATGGGTCATAATAAGTTATTTCATATACTCGGCCATGTATATTAACTTAATAAATCTATAATACACCAGTAAACCGCTTATTATGTCTATTTTATCGAATGGTAGAATGGGTAATTAGGTAAATAAATGGATAAAATTACTTAAAATATATAAAATTATAACAATTATCAAGAAATCACATAATCACACAAAGCCCTAGGAATGATGTCATTCTAACATATAATAAAATAACTATAAAATGTTAGAAAATCCTAAAAATGAAATTATATTTATCTCAAACATATATCAAATTAAATAAAATAAAGTTATTGAATTACTCTTTCACATAATTAAATAATCTATCGAAATTAGGTGATTAATAAGGTAATAGCCAAGACCTGTATTTATTTTATGTAATAAACGATAAATGGGTAATTAGATAAAATTACTATCAATGATAAACGATAAATGGGTAATTAGATAAAATTACTATCAATGAGGTCGGTCCCCTCCAATCATAAGAATAAATGAAGGAATTGGCCCATTTCATCTTCTTCATGTGACCGAGGGAATTAACCAAATATTAGAATATACTAACCAATCTGACCCCCTCAAACATATATCTCGAAAATTCATACACCCACGATTGTAAAGCAAATATTAACCTCCTAATAAACTGCAAAGACTTGTTTTGAAAGAGGTTATTTAGAGAGCCCACATCTAAGATATTTATGGAATGAAAATGTGAACTACCATGAAATGGAAAAACAAGACTTCTCGCTAAAAAAATAGTTGAATTCATTCGTTTGCTTAGAATTTTCTTCAATTTATAGTAATTCTTAACTCGAACTCAATACCTGTTTTGCTTGAATTTGAGATGGAAGCACTAAAAAAATATTCAAAAAAAATCGAACTCAATAAAGCAATTTCTAGTGTTTTCTTTCAATTGATAAGTTTTGTCTTCGGCCAACAAGTAATTTCTCAGCGAAAAACCATTCCATAGATAATAAGAAAAAAAAATAATACCATATTTTGTCAACGAATAATTTAAATTTTTTTAAAATATATGTCAACAAAAATTCCATTCTATTTTTCTTTGTAATATATTTACCTGAAAAAATCCATGGAACTATATTTAAAATTTTCAAAGATATTCTGCAATGATATATTATAGAAAATATTTTAAAGTGAAATTTTCCAGAAAAATATTTTACAGTGGAAAATTCAGCCCAAAAATCCTTTTTTTATAAAAAAAAATTAAAGGATAAAATTCTCCTAAACTATTTTTCAATTTTTTGAAATTCATCGAATCAAATAATTAAGCCTATAAATAATCTTAAAAAATATTTTATGGGAGATATTCCTCAAAAATATTTTTCAGAAAAGATTTTAAAGCAAAAAGTCTTCTAATTTTTTTTAGTTTTATAATATAGATTTATTATTTTTTAGTGAAATATTCCTCCAATAAAACACTTTTATTTTTAAATTTTAAAATGTCTTACATTTGTTCAATATTTAGATATATAAAATATTCTAAAATTATTACATATTAATAAAGATAAATTTTAAAGAAAATTTATTTACATACTACATGATGATGAGTATCTGATATATATTCTAAAAATATTTTATTGCAATATAAAATAATTATACATATAGGTACAACATTGAAAGATTAAAAAATAATAGATGTATTATATATGAAGATCATGTTGTGACGAGGAACCACTTGAGCATGAAGATGATGCAACATCAAATGTGGAAAGGAGTGATCACTAGCAATTATGTATTGCATCATCTTAGCCATCTGAGTAAGATAGTGCTCAAATTTGAGATGGAAGCACTAAAAAATATTAAAAAAAAAATCGCAAAACAAGGTTTAGGATCATCAATAAAGCAATTTCCAGTGTTTTCTTTCAGTTGATAAATTTTGTCAACTACATTCGGCCAACAAATAATTTCTTAGCAAAAAACCATTCCGTAGATAATAAGAATAAAATTAATTAAATTTTTTGTCAACGAATATTTTCTATTTTTTAAAATATATGTAAAAAAAATCCATTAAATACTTTTTTTGTAAAATATATTTACTTGAAAAATCCATGGAACTATATTGAAAATTTTCAAAGATATTCTAGAATGATATATTATAGAAAATATTTTATAGGGAAATTTTCCACAAAAATATTTTACAATGGAAAGGTCAGATGAAGAATCTTATTTTTATAAAAAAAAAATAAGGGATCAAATTCTCCTAAAAATATTTTTCTATTTTTTGAAAATCATTGAATCAAATAATTAAGCCAATAAATAATCTTAAAAAATATTTTATAGGAGAAATTCCTTTAAGATATTTTCATAAAACATTTTAAAGCAAAAAGTCTTCTATTTTTTTATAATATCGATTTATTATTTTTAATGAAATATTTCCTCCAATAAAACAATTTATTTCAAAATTTTAAATGTCTTACATTTTTTCATTATTTAGATATATAAAATATTTTAAAGTTATTAAATATTAATAAAGACAAAATTTAAAGAAAACATTTTTACACACTACATCAAGATATTAATACCAACCACATCAGAAAAATTGAGTTATATTAAACAAATCATAAGGCATCCTAATGTAATATGATTTTTTTTGTCGTGAATGTTGAAGACTATTCGAGACCAATCTCTAATTGGTATTCAAAGTTATTTTTTTATTTAACTGGAAAACAGCCAAATTTTTATTTAACAATCTGATAAGTAATTGTATCTATTAAAATTATTAAATTTTATGTAATAATAAGTATAAAATAATGAGAAATAAAAAATATTTACGTAAAATATAAAATTCATAACTTTATGATAAACACACTTATTTGAAGTTTTCAAAAACACAAAGAAAACAGATTGAGGAAAATTTTCAAAGAGCATAATTAATTATTTATATTTTGATAATTAATTGTTAATTTTATTATTAAAGAATGTAAATATGAATTAATTAATTAATTTTAATTTTAGGAAAAGTACTTGTTACTTTAATTGTTCAAAGTATTTTATTATATAAAATATTAAATATTGTACACCGTTTAGCTTTAACAAAAAAAAACTTGTCTGCACCTTTAATTTCAACTCATTAAAAATATTTTTTATATTAATTTATATTACTATTTTTTCAAATTATTATATTTTTATTATATTTTATTATTTTATTAAAATATTTATGTCTTTAATCCATAAAACTGAAAAAAAATTCATACTAAAACAATTGGTGGAAATGATTTGAAAATTTTTTAGAAAATCATTTTTCAGTTTCTTAATTTAAAATATGTTTTGTAACTTAATATTATTTAAAATATTTTAACATTTTAATATTTTTAATTTTCAATTCAGTTTTTCTAGTAACTTTATTTAGCTTGAAACAATTGCAATTTCTTATTAGTAAATCTTTACATCTTAAATTTCAATTATTTCTAATTAATAAAATTAATAATTCTTAAATAATCTTTTAAACTATTTTTTGTCATATATATTGAAAATATATTTTTTTTAGAATTTTAGATGTTAAAAAGGTGTGTCTACCCTTTTAACTTAAGTCAAATAATCACATATTTTTTAATTAATTATTATTATAAATAAATAAATAATAATGATTTTTTTAAGTTTCAATAAACACTCTTAAAGGATCATCCCATATATTAGTTATATAATTAACTTTTTTTCTTTTTTTTGGAAAAATATATTCTATCAACAAAAAATGGAATTCAATTATTATTTTGTGTTGGAAAACCATTTCTACAGTAGTATAGAGATTTAATTCTCCTTTAAGAACCAGTACTAAATCAGCATACATCAATACTGGAATTTAATGTTAACCCTTTTATTATGAGAAACAATTTTTTCATAATCATGGTCTCAACTTCTAGGAGTTGCAACTCCCTCAGTAACACGAAGCCATGAACAACCTTGATGGGAGGTTGGCTTCACATCGTTGTTTTGGTCCCCTGTCTCGTCACTCAAGGCCTTTTAGTTTTAGCCATCACTGAGAGTGTTCGGAGATTAGAAGCGCCGAACAGAGAACAGAGAGAAGGAATTTGAAGCATATGGAAGGAGGTATGATCTAAGCTTCCGTTTAAATTTATATGATGAATTTCATGTCGTTAGAAATTCATGTTTAGGCTTACAGTTGGTATCAGAGCGGACCTCTCATCTAGCGTTTTGATTCCGAGCGTTTTCTATGCGCTCTCTGTATGAGAATTGTACTCACCGATTGCGACAGCCGGGGCTCTCACATCGGCGAAAAGCGTCCAAAAAAGACGCAGCGCTGACGCCGACGACCATTCCAAAAGGTATGCCGACATCGACATGTATATATAAAAAAAAAAACTAGTGCATACAATCTCTGTCCGCTCTCTGTGCGGGACTATCGGCGGCTCTCTTGCGACTTCTTAAAGAATCGGAGCCGCAACGTCGACGCTGGCGACAATTCCGACAAGTTTGCTAGCGTCGACGACTTTAAAGAATGCCGGAAAACCTTATTTATGAGCGCTGCTGGAGGTTGAAGACGACCTCCAACTCGCAGAAACTGGTTAATTAAAACCATAAGGTATTTTTGTAAGTACCCGACAAGTTGGATCGAGCTGAGTCGTTGGCGACTCGCCGTAACAACTCGGCAACCACGTTTAAGGCCGGGGCGACTTGGTGGAAATTTTTTTTTGAGTTGACTGGACAGGTTAAGTTGGCTCATTGTTCCAACTCGCTTAAGCGAATCACCCGATTGAGGACCGAGTCGACTCGGTAAAAATATTTGATTTTGTGCCAGCAGGATTCGAACCCGCGCTCTGGCAAAATCATCTGCGCCAGTGACCATTAAGCCATTGGCCGTCGGCTATTAAGCATATTGAAATTTTTAGATTTATTTCCTGTTACAATTTTTATGCATTTTTTGGCATATATTTAAATTCATGAAATTAAAGTTATGCATAATATTATAGTTTTAATCATGCATATCTTATGAGAATATTTTGTACATAATGATAACATGTTAGTGTAAGTTAAAATTATACAATTCATGCTATTCTCATACATTTATGAGATTTAATGTCTAGTGATCTATATAATTTTTATTAATTAGAGAGTAGCCACAACATCTTTAACTTAATAAAAAAATTATATATTATGATTAGGATCACATAAAGAATATTAGACATTAATTGTAACTAATTTTACTTGATATAATAAATTTTATCCCATAGGAATTTTTATTATATTTGAGTTTATTAGTTAAGATAAAATATCAAGTTATTCATAATTTACCCACATGGATTATGAATTCATAAATAATGTGATAGTTTTATCATAAAGAAAAAGTAGATATTAATTTTAATTAATTATATTTAATATAATAAAATTTATCCCACATGAATTTTTATTATATTTGATTATATTAATTAGGATAAAATATCAAATTATTCATAATTTACTCACAGGAATTATGAATTCATAAATAATTTGATAGTTTTATCATCATGTTTACTCATAAAGAATATTGAATCTGCTTGAATTCAAAAATATTTAACCCACAGGCAATGGTTTTTATGTCAATTGATTTAATTTTTAAGCATGATTTACATTGGTAAAGCATGCCATTTTATTTAGGCCTCAATTTTAACATCAACATGTAATTTGTAATTTTATGCAATTGTACAACTTGCACATTTCTCTGATATTCGTTGTGATATCCCTGATCTTAAGGGAGATAACTATAAGGTCTGGAAAGAGAGAATGTTTCTTCATTTAGGGTCGATGAACATAGATTATGCTATTAGGAAAGAAGAACCACCGGTAATTACTGATACTAGCACTGCAGTTAAAATTACACTTTATGAACGATGGGAGCGATCTAATCGCCTCAGTGTAATGTTCATTAAGACTAAAATTGTTGCTAGTATTCGTGGTTCTATTGAGCAGTATGAAAATGTCAAAGACTTGTTAAAAACCATTGATGCTCAATTTGTCACTTCAAATAAGGCATTAGCAAGCACCCTAATCATGAAGTTCTCATTCCTAAAGCACACCAGTATGAGAGGTGTGTACGAGCACATCATGCAAATGAGGGATATTGCAACTCAATTAAAAAATCTTGAGGTTGATATGTCAGAATCTTTCGTGGTGCAGTACATCCGGAATTCCCTTCCGCACCAATATGGACCCTTCAAAATCTCGTACAACACACATAAAGATAAATGGTCACTTAATGAACTTTTGACCATGTGTATTCAAAAAGAAGAGAGACTGGTGATGGAACAAAGAGAAAGTGTCATGCTAATGTATAGACGGACGGACAATCTAGAAGTCATTGGTTACTCAGATTCTGACTTTGTTGGCTGCATTGATTCCGCAAATCCACATCATGATACATTTTCTTGATGGCCAGTGGAGCAATATCATGGAGGAGTGTCAAACAGACTTTGACCGCCACGTTGACTTTGGAAGCCGAGTTAGTTTCCTGTTTTGAGGCTACTTCACATGGTATATAGCTTAAGAGTTTCATTTCTGGGCTTAGAATTATGGATTCTATCTCTAGGCCATTAAAAATATATTACGATAATTCAGTTGCTGTTTTTATGGCTAAGAACAACAAAAGTCGAAGTTGAAGTAAACACATCGACATAAAGTATTTGGCCATAAGAGAACGTGTTAAAGAAAAGAAAGTGGTCATTGAGCACGTAAACACTGAATTAATGATAGCAGATCCTTTGACTAAGGGCATGCCACCATTTAAATTCAAGGATCATGTTGTGAATATGGGACTTGGTTCCATTATGTAAATTTTTCATTGTATGAACAATGTTATTTTAGTGAAATTCTTATTTAATGTGATTTTTTTCTCATATTTATGTGCACTTTAATTTTGAGAAAATTCATCTCTGTTGGACCAAGAGTAAACATAGGGTTTATTCATAGAGTATAAGAAATAAATACATAGTAATACATGAAAGATAATGCTCGTCATTAGAGGACCTATCGCCATGATTCATGTATTTATTACTTAAATTTAAATTATCGATGGGTTTAAGATTATATTAGAAGTTTGGACCAAGTGGAAGAATGTTAACCGTTTTATTATGAGAAACGGTTTTCTCATAATCGTGGTCTCAACTTTTGGTAGTTGCAACTCCCTCGGTAACACAAAGTCATGAACAAACTTGATGGGAGGTTGGCTTCACATCGTTGTTTTAGTCCGCTGTCTCGTCACTCAAACCCCTTTAGTTTTAGCCATCGCCGAGAGTGTTAAGAGATCGGAAGCGCCGAACAGAGAACAGAGAGAATGAATCTGAAGCGTATGGAAGGAGGTATGATCTAAGCTTCCATTTAAATTTATATGATGAATTTCATATCGTTAGAAATTCATGTTTAGGCTTACATTTAAGCCATCTGTCATCTGAGCATCCCTTTCCATGGAAATTTTCTTTGCTGACAGACAACCTATATAAGATATATAATAGATCAGCCACGACGTTAACTATTAGCATATCCATGCTCCTTCCAAAATCTGGGTAATGGGGGATTGAACGAATCCATCCTCTTTGTTTTTCAAAGTGAAATACAGATGGAATTGAGTCTCCGACAAAGTTAAAACCAAAGAGGAGATAAGAGTTTCTGTTTGCCTTACAATACCCAATTGATGTTTCACTGAGAAGAACCAAAATTCAAGACTTGATGAGATACTTGGGCTCTTTAATGAATCACGCCAGTGAGGCTAGAAGTTTTCGAAAGATGGTGATTGAATGGGATAACATTATGCAGCCACGTACAATGATGAAGGTTGAAAATGGTGAATGACATTCTGAGCTGTTCTGGATTGAGAATGGATAGAAAACCAGTCTGCTTGGCCTTTTAAAGGAGCCAGCTCTCAGAGACACAGCAGACTCCACATTCTTCACCCATTTAAAGCCACACCAGCGAGGCTAGTTGGCTTTCATGGAGACAAGGGAACAAGCAACTGTCAATGATCTCACTTCAAGCAGTAATTGCCATATAGAAACTTTCAAGTTTCTTGCAAAATCAATGTATGACCTTGCTCATCGTTAAGTGACTGTCATAATTTATACGATATCTAAAAAAAATTAAAATTTTACAATGAAGAAGATCTCTGAAATTTTTGAGAAGCATTACGAGAGTTGGATTCACCTGGAACGAGTTTTCAGGGTCAGATTTTCTGTGTGGGTTCTGATTTTAAAAAACTAAGTTCAGAACCTATCAGGGTCATTTGTTTACATGAGTTCAATTCGAATGAACAGAACTGCATGGCTGCTCGGAGATAAGACCCGTCTCCTGAAATATAAATTTGTCTCCACGTTAGATTCTTCTTCCAAAATGTCTTTTTTTTTTTATTCTTTTGGTTGTTTGCATGGATTTACATGAGCCACAGAACCAGATAGTGATCAATGAAACTCCAATGTCCCCTTTCCTCGATTTTGTTCACAATGACAGGAAACCAAGTAAACTGCATTCATTTCGTTTTAGAAGCGAAGACTGAAGCTCTCTGAAACCAGAATACGAACAAACAGAAAGTAAGACACAGAAGAGAGGCGACGAGGTTCACGTGCGGAGGTGATATTCTTGTCCCATGGTTGTCGGGACCCCCTCCCTCCCTTTAGTTACCCTTTGTGGCTCTCCTCCGCTCGTGCCCACCCTCTGTCCAACAAAATCTATACAAGACCCCTGCCTCCTTTCTCTCTGGCCTCCTTCCTCTTGGCGCAGCGATCGCAAAAATCTGTGCTCCTGTTCGCTCTGGCCTTCCACTAACTTTCCTTATCTTTTCACTGTTCCTCTGCGCACTTTTAAGTTTTATCTACCCTTTTTGGAGTGGGAAATTGCACAGTGAAACGAAGTTGGATTCCCTTGGAACAACTTAACTTTTTGGAAATAGTTTGGTTTTGGAGTTGACGGAAGTGAAAGTCACCTATGATCCATTAACTCAGTAAAGACCCTTTTATCTGAGTAAGAACGCATGGAATACGTTAATAAGGAATGAATAATCTCACATTGGGTATGGCTTGGAGGAAGTGAAGAGACACCTTCGCTATTTGAGAGCAGCAAAATCTCAAAATTTGCAGCCAGCCATGTGCACTTAGGTTTCCAGGATCAGTGCATGCCAACACTGGTCAAAGTGGGCGGCCAAACTCTTCTGCAGTGAGAAACCTACACGCTTGAATGAGGCTAAAAGCTGATTTCAAAATAAGATGAAACCCACAATTTGTTTACAATAACTAGAAGATCCGACTCTTCTTTTGTTATTACTAAAGGATTTGATTACTGTTTCAACCTCCCTTTTTCCTCTGTATAGAATTTCTACAGGCGTTCCTCTCCAACATGAGTGAGAAGTTTCAAATCTATCTTCTTTCAAGATATTCTCAGCCAGAGATAGAGGGAACAGCTTTGCTGATGCAACAAGTTAAGAAGATTCTCAGATAGCCTGCAAATGTTCGCCTAACTAGGCAAATTGCAATACAATCAAAGTGAGACTTTAATGGGGTCTCGGTCTAAGTAGCAGGAACTGCCTTGATTAGCTTCCAATCAGATTTCTGTTGCAACTGGGTTATCCCAAAACTGCGGCTGGGAAACCAAAAAAAGCCGTAAAATGGTGTTTGAAGTCCCAAGTGTCTGCAAACAGAAGTCAATTAACTGAAGCAGTTTCGACGAACAAAAATCAATCTGTCATTGGTAGAAATGGAGTAGCTCATCCATCTCTAAGCTCTGTACCTACGGAGCAGCCAAAGAAGGTGTTCGAAGAAAACCGTGTCACAAGGCAATCTTATAGCGCCGGTGTTTCTGAAACCAAATTCTTCTTCTGCTCGTCTCAGTAAGACCACGAAGGCTTGGAGCTTGAGGTAATTCAGAGGGATCACGTATCTCTTCTCTTCCTCCCCAACGTATACAGCGAAGAAGCCTTTCGGAACGTCTGCAGGAACGGAGAGAGACTGCACGGAGCTTACGGAGGCCTCGTCGTCTGTTAATTCCATGCCTTCCCCAAAAACAAGAGTGCTCTTCGGAGAGTCGGGCTGAAGCTCCAGCTCGTGCCCGTACCTGGAACATGACGATGGAGACCTGGGCTGAAGTTTCTTCAGGGCTCCGGTCAGTTTCATTCTTCGCAGAGGCATGGTGTCTAAGGCAGATAAAGCAAGAGCTTCTGCTCTCTTTTATAGAGAGGCAGAGAGAGAGATAGAGAGAGGAAAAGTGAATTGAAGAATGGTGCAAAGAGGAAGGAGACGAGGGGTTTTATAGAGAGCCAAAGGGGAGAGCAGACAAGGCCTGGAGTGACTCCGGTAAGATTGTAAGAAAATTTTCATCCAACTCAACAGTCAAATCTCTGTATTTGGCTATAAATTTTTCTTTTTGTTAGATGGTTGTCTGCTCTGCTGTCTTCACCCTTTTACAGATCGAAGGAGAGACAGAGAGAAAGAGAGAACAAGGTCTCCCGTCCTCGTCCAAGTGATAGCATTCCGATTGAGATACAACAGAGTTGCAAAAGCTAAAACCTGCCAAATTATATACCGACCACCTACGTCAAATCTCAATGATATCAAGTTTCAAAGTTCAAACCTTCATTTTCATTTTCTAATATCTCTGAATGTTTCTCACTTTTATGAAATCATAGCAACTCCTGGCTAAATTTTGGTAAAACATAATACGACCATGTTTGGTTGATCTTTTTAGTTAAGTGGGTCTTATTCAAGTCTTTTTAGTGATTCCACCTATTACACATACATATACTAAACATAATACGATCGAGCTGTAATAGCAGCTGAAGACTAGATAGTTGAGATGCCGAAAAACCCGACCCGAATTTTTGTTGTATATTCTGTTGTAAAATTAGTATAAATAAATGTAAATCCTCACCACTTAATTTGTAGTGTTTACAAATATTTTAATTAAATCATACATGGTATCGGTATTTAATCAAATTTTACATCCTTAGGTAATGAAAACAACAACTGAAGTATGTAGAAAAAGGCTTGTCACAGGACTTTTTTTAAGTTACAACTTGAGAATGTACATTCAAGAAAAAGGGTGAAAAATGTCCCCCACATGAAGGGCTGGAACCAATGGATACTTTGTTGGCAAGTTCATGCACTTGGTCAAGCTGACACAAGGAGTCCAGTGATGAACATCTGCTTGTAAATAACTAGGACCCATGTGAAATAATAATCATGGTCAGAAATTTCTGTCACACTTCTTCAAGACCAAGTTTTTTTTTTTTTTTTAAGGTGAATTTTGTTGGTAACTTCATTGGGATTAGGAGTTCTATCTTGTAATTTAACAAAAACGATCCGACATACCAAAGGATTCTTTTTGTTTAAAAGGAAGAAGAAAGAGAAGAAGAATATATTTGATTTAAAAATATTACAAGAATGTATAACCACTATTTCAAGGGCATTTACCCGTTATAAATAAATCACATTAGTAACCCGAAAACCAAATTAGGTAGCCAAACTACATATTGATTCCCATGAAATAAGTTTTAATGAAATACAAGTTGTTTGTAAGCAAGCAAGGGAACATGTATGGATGATAAGTAAGATAAAGTGTGTAAGCTTAAGGTTCAGTTTGGTTGTTATGAGAATAGAAAGCTACCATAACACCTTTAGGACAAATTCTGGTCTGCACCAATGTTTCCTGTCTTCCAAATGTTTGTCCACATGCTAGGCCCGATGCCCATGTGAACATAACTTTGTGTATGCTGGAGGCATGTGTGTGATGTGAAATATCAAGACTAAGTTAGGGTTTTGGCAATAAATGGGTCATATTCGCTTAGTGAAGGTGTCCTAAGCATTGGATTTGGTCTTCTCCCATTCCCATTGCCCAAAGAAATTCAAAAATGTGAAAATGAAGGAACTAATTAGTTCCATTAAAGATACTATTAAATATATTTTACTATATTCAGATAAAAATGACAAAAATATCAAATTAGAAAGAAAATTTTGACAATTTATCACTATAAATTATTATTCTTCGATTTCGGGTCGAAGCAAGGATAAGGTTAAAGGACCATGGTTGTAGGACTAAGCCAGTTGACTTAGGGATGGTGTAGGGTAGGTTCAAGATGGATTTTAGAATGCCCAACTCCACCTTGCAACCTCGGGGCCTAACCCTCGGCCTACTTGTCCCCTCAACCTCAACCTCAACCTCTACCTCTATTATTCTCATTGTGCATTAAAAAGAAACATGTTCATTAAAATAAAAAAATATTTAATTTTTAATATATTACCATGTTGAGCATTAAAAATGTAATATATTTATTTATTTATATATCAAATAAAAAAAGTGGAATATAATGTAACATAACTTCTTGTGAGCACAAGTTTGCATAAGGGGAGGAACAAACTTGTCCCTCACTCAAACCCTTGCAAGGATTAAGGAGGGGGGCGGTGGGGCGGTCACGGTTGGAATATTGGGCAATTCCTTGTGACTTGTCCTAGGTTGTTCAAGAACTTTGTCGAGGACATAATGGTAGGCTTGGTTTGACTTCTTTGAACATTTTTTCATTAAATTTGGTTCAAATTTTTTCATTAAATCTTCTTGTCATTTGCCAGTTTTGTCATGCCCATCCAAGGGGAAGTGATCAAAATCTCATATTTAATCCAAATATCCACTTCAACTCGCCTGTACACAAACCAACGCCTTGTTTTCCTCTCACTCCACGGGATCGATCACAAAAAGCCGGTGCCGGTGCATCCTAACAGCCCATGGATTCAAGCCTACTTTACAAGAGCCAATTGGGGTTCTAACAGGATGTCTTCTACCAAAAACAGGTAACGAAATCTTAAATCGAAAGGGACAATGGTGAATCCCCTAGCACAAAGGAGTCTCTGTTTCCTCTGTGAGGTGCAATCTCGAACTATAGATGCCTGTTCAGGGGAAAGGTATCTGCAGATCCAGTCTGACAGCAGTGAGTCCTCTACTATTCCTTTGGCATAACAATGTAGTAGCTTGGGTACCAGCAGTTTCCCTTTACTGCTTATTCCCACTGATGCTTGGATATAATCCCTCAGGGACTCCTGGAGTTGCTCTCCAACATCATCCCGGTTGAAGATTTTTACCTGTGCCAAATACAAATAACGTTTCACTTTTACATTTATAAAAAAAAAAAAAAAAAAAAAAGGAAAACTGTATTTCCCAACTACTGGATGTCATATATCTGAAAATAATAACTCTCGACTCAGATAATTGAATTTCTTTACCTGATCATTGTGTAACTTTACATTCAGCTCAGAAAGGCAAGAAAGCAAAGTTTACTTACAGCAGGAGAAGAATACATCCCACAGCTAAGAGCAAATGCAACCATGGAATCTGGGTTATCGACAGCGTATGTCTGTTGTTCCTCAGATAACTTGAACTTATGCAAAGCCAGAACCAAGGCCTGAAAGTAGAAACAGCGTAGTCAAGACTGGACCAAACTGGCCTTCACCCAGGTTAAACTAGAACCAGATTCTTTTCTGGTTCTTATTTAGACAAAAATCAGATTTACGGTAAAATCGGATTGGTCTATTCCCAGCATAAATCTGACCGGTTGAATCAGGTCCGATTCAATAATCAGTGTAAGAGACTTGAAAATTTTTTTAGAGGGAGGATTTAAAGTGGAGAACTAACACTTTCATGGAAAACGATATACCAACTCACCGATCTATTGGATGGTGCTAAAAGTTAATAAAATGAAACATATATAATAAATCGAATGGTAGCCTTCCACTTTGGTCTAATCTACCGTCGAACCCGGTCTAACCCGATTAGATCAAATATGGTTCAACAAATAAGCACATAAAAAACATGCATGTGCAGGTAAACAAGCTGTTTGCTAGAACCATGCAGAATATTGAATAAAAGAAAATAATCATACTATTTGTGGTCGATGAGCAGGAGGTTTCATCTTTAGAATGTTGTATTCAATTTCAGCAGCACTGAATGAATGCCCTCCAACAGTGTAAGATACCTGTGAAAATTTTTATGTCTCAGTATGAAGAAAATGGAACCATCATTATTATCAGGAAAAAAGCTTGATTATTCGAGCAAACCTTCTGCATTAGAGAGAAAAACTTGATCTCACTTTTTGGAACTCCATATGCAAGATAAGCCTGGAAACATATTATCACACATCTCAGCCAAGGTCCTGTATTAAGAAAATAAGTGGCAAATCACCTCAAAACATAAAAAGTGAGACATGAAAATAAGAAAATCAATCAGAAATTTTTAGGCAAAAAAAAAAAATATATATATATATATATATATATATATATATGTTTGTGTGTGTGAGGTGGGGTTACGAAATCATTGATCACCCTAAAAATCACATGCTTCAGGTTTGAAGTTTCTCATTTGCTCCTAAAAGAAATTTGTGTCATCCCTAAAGACTTGATATTACTTTGTGCATATCCCTGGTTTCCATGTACTACAAAAACTCCAAGCCCCACATCAAGTGGCGCAAACGCAACTATCTTTAGAGCACTAAGTCAATTTACAGGTGCAAAGCATAGAAAGGCGTCATTCTACTTTAGGACTCAACCCAGTCACAGACCTAGCGTCCTGGCCCTAGTTAGGATCAAGCCAATTCAATAGGTTCAAGCATAACATGAGCCATAAGATGTCCTAATAGATAAATACATAAGTATGTAACATTCATTAAACTTCAATATTATTACTTTACCTGTACAAAAAGTTTTGTTGGATGGAATAGTGAGAAATGAGATTCCATGAAGAGAAATGGGATATAAAATTAACCATGCATAAAGTTACCAAGGTTCAGACCTCAGGTACACTTGTTCCAACATTTCAATATTTAAGGACCTTGGTTCTAAATTAAACTAAGAATTTAACCAATATGCCAAAAGCTCCAAAGACGATAAAACATAAAAACGTTAAGCCCTTTAACCTATCCGATAATATGGTGTCAACCCTCCAACCATATTCAAATTGGGCCTAATGGTAAACAAAAATTCAGCACACTTTTATGCCAACATTCACTACGACCCATTCTATGACAGTTTTTACTATATATATATATATAAAGGCCTTTTCACTTTAATGCAGCCATTCATGTGTACCAGGTAGCCCTTCTATATTTGGGATTCGGACAAGAGATTGGCTGGTTTCCATAAATAGAAGCCTACTTTCTGACAGCTTTCACACAATTTCAGGCAGCTGTTTGTACCTTGGTGAAATCTTACTTTGGTACCAAGTAGCTGTTTCTATAGGTCGCCTCGAGATTCAAACACAAGATATGGTACCGCCTTTGATGCCAAATTTTAGATACCTAATGCCTAAGGACTGAACACAGAAAAACTAAACCCTTAAACCTAAACAATGCCAGGGTGGCCCAACCAACACCCATACCCCAGATTGGGCCACACTAGTACATCACAAGTTTTCAGAGAGAGAGTATGATCAAGTTCAACCTGACCATGTCCACTTGGTCCAGGGTAGTAGTCAAACCGGTTCACTCAAGTGGGTTAAAAATGGGTTGGTGTATCTAACTACTCATGATAATTCTATTCGACTTCAACTAATTAGACCAAAAAGTCCAAGCCAGCTCTTTCAATATTGACGAAGACATGTATCAAGAGCCACCACAAAATGCTTATTTTTTTACAATATGACTAAAGAGAGAGATAAGAAAGATAGGCAACAAGTCTGATATCAGGATGACCTAAGATAGTTTAGAAATTTGTTACGAGGAAGAAGCACATCACCTTTGGCTACTCTCGAATAATTCAATAAATATCGTTTTCTTTTTTTATTCGTAGTAGTAGAGCAAGACAGCATTCTATTTATAGATTCTTATATTAGGATTCCAGATTCACTAAGTTGAAAAAAAATTCACAGCCTAAGCAAGAACTGTTCTGCACTGTTCCGTCATTTCAAATATGCATTAATACTTCTTTTGGTCCTTTGAAGGTCTTCATAAAAAGATTGAACCGGCAAGGAACCTAGCACCCCACATTGAAGTTGCAGGTTTCAGGTTCCAAGCCCGGCTCATTTACCAAAAGAAATGTTTATGCAGTAAGGCATAAAAAAGAAAGAAGCTCAGACTAAAGATTAAAAGATTTTGCTTAAATAAAGCATAAACGAGTGGCACTAAGTGCATATGATATAAGACCATAAGATGAACAAACACTAGCACTGCCAGAAGAAAATTTCAGTAAATAAGTATATTACTTTGTAACCAGGAAAAGGTTCAAAAGACACTCACATGCATAATCAAGGCATTGTATAAGTTGATCCAAAAGGCAAGTTTTTCATTAGAGCTCATGCAAGCTGGGTTAACTTTCACCAACTGTTCAACAAGTAATCTACATTACACATGAAGAAATCACATGATTAGAAACATTGCATAAAACTTTTAAAATCTCAAACGAACAGGTTATTCTCCGATAGATCAAAACAGGAAGATTTCTAACAGACAAGTCTCATTACTTGATAACTACAACAACAACGACAATGTTAGTAATCAAACAAATAAATCTTAATCAATGCAGGTAAGTGATTTAAAGAACCTGAATCCTTTAAGAGTAGCAGCAGCATATTCTAGATGTTTTTTCCCAACAGACATCCACGACACTTGAACTGCTGAACTGTATCTTCCTACATTAACCCACTTCAGTTTTCCTTCAGCTCTGTAAGGATCAAATGCATCCACACCAGCTACTCCATAACTATGGCGTGAATCAACTGACCAACTCCTAAATAGAGATGGATTCACCGATGAATCTGAAGAGGAAGTCAGGGAAGATGAGGAAAGGATTCCACAAGGTGACCGAGGAGAAGGGGTATCCTCTGAAGAAGGCAGCTTGGATGAAATGTTAGAGGAATGAGTGAGACAGAGAAAAATATTTCTCATGCACCTCACCATCTCTTCTGAAAGTTTATTAGGATGCTGCCAGAGGTTCTTCATGAGAAAATCCTTACTCAGCTCTCCAAATGCATCTGACTGTGGATCCTGAATGCCCACCAACACTTGAACATTCCTACCAGATGGTTCTGCATCCTGTGCAGCAAGTCATGTGTTTTCGTTTAATCCAAGTCCAACATCATATTCAAAAAATAAATAAATCTCATGTGAACACATGAAAACCTTAAAACGGCACAAAGAACTCAAAATAGCAATGAAAGGAAAAGGTAAGCATGGTGTTCATTTTTTTTAATAAAATTTGGTTAAATAAAAGTTGGTTAGGTACTAACAGGCCAACACAAGGCCCAGAGATACCTAAAGCCAAGATCCCAAACTATAAAACCCCTCACATGGCCATTTAGTTAAAGGTCCAATGGACAGTGTTAAAAGTTAGACTGGTTCCTCCTTAAATGACTAGCCAAAGTTAGGAGGCCTCATCTCAATTAATAAGCATATGAACTTTTCAAGCCCAAATAAATGAGGGATTATTCTCCTATACACAAAGACTTTCACTCTCACACAACTAGTTTGAAACATGAAGCATATGACAAATTATAGACTGGTGGACTTTTTCTCCGACCAACAAACAGCATGGGCATTTAACTTGAACAGAAAAATTAAATAACAAACATGGTAGAACATTTATAGGAACAACCTACATTGTCTGTAGTCAAGTTCAAATATTTATCTGATGTGAAAAAATGTGGTTAAATACAATGTCTACAAAATTTAATAATACCTCTTCCCTTGAGAACGTATTATTTGGTCTGTCAACCATAATCAATTGTGGATGTCTAACCCCAGTAGCTAAATCTAGCTGTAGCAAATCAGCCATGCGAGTACCACACTGTGTTGAAATTCTTGAAGGAGACATCTAATGATGAGAAGTAAGAATCCATCAACAAGGATGAAAATCAGATAGCATTGGCAAAAAGCAAAGATACAGCAAAGAAAATACCACTTCTGTTAGATAAGTAGGAACATGAGTTAGAGGCGACGGTGTATTTGATGATAAATGCCTCAACTGATACTCCGCAAGCCTACGCTCATTCCTTTCTTGACTAAGCTGAAAATGCAAGGTAACTAGTTCTTCTTCAAGTTTCAAAACTGTCATCTCTAACACTTGTATGTTGGACAAAAGCTGCCGTGTCTGTTAATTCATGAGAAATTCACAGTTACAGAAGATATACATGTACCGATTTACTGGGACACGCAAAAACTACCTAAAGAATATAGGAAATAAGAATTCGAAAACTACAATACTGAAAGTACCTTATATGGAAGTCTGTTAGGAGAACTAGAAGGTGCAGCAGAATGATCGACAGCACTTGCCAATGCAACATGCAAGTCAATCTCTTCCTCTAACTGCTTTTGCAACTTTGCAACCTGTAACTTGCAAACAAAACATCATTTCCAAAGTGCAAGGAGATGTTATGCGGCAAAGAGCCATATAATAATCTCTATTTCCTTCAGTTGCTTTTGATAAAAGTAGTTTGTTTCTGCATTCAACCAAGTCAGTTGATTCCGCCAAATGTTTAGTACAATGACCAAACAACAATATCTCAAATAATTCTTTAAGAAATAAATTTTGCAACACAAACAAGGAACTCGGTATAAAGAACCCACATAAATTAGCACGGGTTGACAGAAATTGCAGAAATTGGCAAAAGAGATTCTCAAGCTCTGATGCCAGTTTTAAGTAGCCCAACTGATCTCATAGTTAAGCAGGAACAGCTGAGCACATATAGAGAAAAACTAACTCGCGATTGCAGCATTACTCTCAACCTAATCATAGCATGTTACATGTAAAGAAACTTTAATATTGTATGAAGCAACGTTAACAGTATTGTTGCTTATGATTGAATTAATCAGAATTCACTTATTAAAAAAGATAACACTAACACCAACACATGCATAAAATTTATTATAGGATGTAGGTCATAAAGTAGTCAAAAACTGACAAGATAAGCGTTTGGACTTTTCGTACTTCCTCTTAAATAGAAACAAAACAGAGTGATAACATTAAATGGGAGCTTTCAAATAGATATGCCCTTTTTCTATTTTCTAATTCAGCTAGCACTCAGGTCTCAAAACCAGCTCCTGAAGCAATTGATTACTAGAACAAGACAGTTCTATTCAGAGACACCTCGAGGCAAGTCCTCTACAGACTCAAGTTAATATTTTCAAAAGACGAGATTAACTCTAGTTAGAGTTTACAACAGCCAAGACCAACTATTGTTATGCCTAAGAACAAAGCGATGCCACTTTCAAAGACCTTTGGCTAGATCGTTGAAAGGCAACAGTGGGTGCTCTAAGTACTGAGATAAGAAAGCTGCTTCTTTAGAAAAGATGCATGTATGTCTTTCTAACAACAAGGCATTGAACCACATCATAACTTCCAATGAAAACAGCTTACTCCAAATAATCTGTACCCCAATTTCATCTCTTCCCATTGAAGCTATCAGCAGATTTCTTATTATATGAAAGCAGTAAAAAACAATTCACTTACTTCTCTTTCAAGCTGGGATCTATAAAGGAACAGCTTCCTGTCATAGGTTTGTGCTTTTGTGCTACTGCCAGTGCTAGTATCCTGGAAATACATGAAAACCAACCAGATAAAAAAAAAAAAAAAACCAATGATCATCACTCAAAGATCTCCGGAAAAATAAAAAATAAAAAAAACTATCATAGTTTTTTTTTAATTTCTGTATCAATTCTGAAAGAGGGTGCAAAGATGAACTCTGGTCCACAGAACAGATACAACAGCATCTTGTTCTCTCCTTCAGTGTTTCAAAGAAACCAGCTAAAATCGACAACAAGTAAAATATGAAACGAGCAGGAGGAAAGCTTGAGAGAGGAGAATAAAATATAATTCCTTCAATGGACATGGAGTGGCAGTTAAAAATTAGGAGATGCCAAACTTGAGTTGATATTCCCTTTTGCCATTTCAATAACCACCAATGAGAGATATACACAGGAAAATTTAACAAGAGCATTGATGACAATAAGCAGTGGCACCCCAACTTACTTTCATGCTTCCAATAGTCTTTCCTTCCAAGGTGAGAAAAACTAAAATGGGAAATATTAGTTTGCATAATTGTTTAGGTGTTTTATAGAAAATGAGAAGCTTGCAACCCCTACTCTCAAGAAGTTTTTTACATGAGTGGTTAGTGGAGAATATGTTATACTGCCTGATCAGAAAGTGTACCCTCAGTAACGATGGCAACTCGATCAACCATTGAGCAGAAAACATAATAATAACAACAATTAAAACTGTTTCCAGGTCTGTCAAACCAATCATAGTATCAAAGATAAGACAACATGTCAAAAAGATTCTTAATTCATATACATCTCTGATTCAAACAGAGAGAACGAAAAAGTAGGTAATGCTTGTTTCTTAAATATATTGAGGCTTCATGCATTTCTATTCACCTGTACCCTTTAACAGCCACTTAACAATTTTCCATATCGTGTTTCAACCTTTACGGGACTGTCAATGACCAGTAAGCAAATATTTAGAAGTTAAAGGAAAAAACAAATTGAACCGTCTCCTTTTCGAAATCAAGTGTTTCATTTTCCAGAAAAAAAACTATGGTCGTTGAGAGAGAAACAAAGAAATGACCGAACAAATCACAAACCACTTAAAAAAAGGCGTAGATTCCCACCTCCACTCCAGATGAACTCCTCGGACCCTCTCCCGAAGAAAACAACGAACGTTTTGAATGAGTGGAAATCCTCTCATTCTTCAGTAAAAATTTATGGACCGAGGTGGAGCTGTTCCCAAAACAAAATAAAATACTAACAACATCAGAAACAAACAGGCATCACCAAAAACGAAAAACAACGGTCATTCAAAGAAGTTTAAGATACAAAAAAATATAAAAATCTCACAAATTCGAGCGCAGGATCTCGCCATAAGAAGGATACATATCGTGTTCCAGAGTTTCGGTCTTGAGACAGAACATCTTGACGAATATGATAAAAACCAGAGACTAGAATCTCCGAAAGTCGAAAATGCCGGGAGAAGATCTCCAGAAATCTCTTTAACTTAATATCTGAAATTTCGGATATTTGGTTTAAGTAATCACACCTGGATCACCCGCTTTCAATGCAACCTCCCCAATCCCGACTCAGTCTTCTCTCCCTTCTCCAATCCAGTCTCCACTTTTGGTCATTACATCTCCAACACCCTCCCGCTGCCGTTAAAACGACTGCCAAAACTCGCCGACAGTCGAGTCGAGTTTAGACATTCGGAAATGCTGCTTGATTCCCGCTTCCAGTAAAAGCAAGCATATGCCAATGGAGCCGTAGAAAACCTAAATTACCATAATACCCATATCATTCCCTTGCATTTACTTGACCGAAGTTGCTCTCTCAGTCTCAGACCTCACAAGGGAAGAAAACAGACAGCCTCGATTATAATTCAGATAAAGAATTGTGGATAATTTGGTAAAATCGAACAGGTGACGAATATGAAAGTAACCATTCCCACCAAGCCTGGAGTCTCTTTCACTGGCTTCGAAGAAGAAAAGTGGGCTCCATCTGACTCCCCCGCGGGACACAGCTGCCTCCATCATTGTCACGTTGAGCTTCTCTTTACTTGAGAAGAAAGATAAACAAATGCAGAAGAAGAAGGCTCCAACCCAACAGAACAAAGATAGCTAGCTCCAACCTCTCTTTTGGTTCTTTCTTGTGAAACTCCCTAATCTCGTGCTGTTTTTACTCAAACTAAAGCATAAAAATGGCAGATAGAAAGTAGAAACGACAGTGCTATTTTTGCATCCATAATGAGATTTACTTCACTCCATTTCCCAAGAAAAGAAAGATCCAACTTCATTTCATGGTTTGGATCCTCCATCACCATCATGTTGCTTCTGTTATAATCACCATAATGGCACCAATCTGGGCTCAATGCAACCTGGGAAGAAGTGGGTGAGTTGTTGAAACTGGCAGCAGTTATCAAATTAGAACCATGGGAGAAAAAAACCAAATCTGCAGGAAAAATGGGTCATTGCAAAAAGTGACCAGAGCCAATATTTCTCTTTTATCTTTTTAGCATTTCTTGAGATTGTTGGGAAATCCTTCTGGATTGGCAGAGTGACCACTGAACCTAAAAAGGGTCACAAGTGAATCCCACCTCAAAAGGAGAAAAAGACGTTAAAAAGAAATAGAAAGCATGATCAAGTAGGCTTTAATGCAACTAAAGAAAAGATAAATGCAAAACTGTTTTTATGCATAATCCAAAGCCTGTTCTAGAACAAAAACATTGATGGCTTTATGATTCTTTAAGGATTCCAATTCCTTCTTTTTCTTTGATAAAGCAAGGAAAGGAGACTGCGGACAACGAATGAGATTAGCACTATCAAGACGGCAACAAAGGGACTTTAGATTCAGACGGCCGTCCTATCAGAAACATTCTCTTACGGCACTGATCATTATTTAAACCTTTCACACACTCCGTCGTCTCTTCTCTTATTTATTGTATAATCAAGAGAGAGGAGTGGACTGAAGTTCTGCTACTCATGGCAACTTGTAAAGGTAATTCTGGCCAAAAACCTCATTTTGATCTAGCTATTACCATCAGGCATGCAATATGAAAGCAAGCCATTGACGTTTTATGGGGAGGTATACGTTTTTCAAACAGCTCATAGGACACCATTTCCAATTGAGCTACGATCCAAAATGTAAACGTTAAACAAGTTCCAGCAGAAACGTCATTTCAGACAGCCAAAATGTAACATTTCGAGCACGTCTGCAAGTCAAGGATTCGTAGTTCTTCTGGGAAAGTGAACAGGTTGAAGAAGAAGGAAAGACACAATATATTCTGCTATTACGTACCAAGTAGAAACATAAATGCTAAATCGACAAGAGCATAATTTTGAATCTGAAACAGATTTTCTGCATTCAAATTGGAATTAGATTTCAGCAATGTCGGTAATGTCAACGAAAGAGAAAAACAAGGAATAGAGCATCCTCTTTTCAATGATATGGCCCCATCAACATTACACCACCTGCACTATTTGAGCTTTTGCAATGAAGGCACTTCATCTATCCCATTTATTTCACATGGACGGCCTCTCAAATCTCAATCTCTTCTATGAAGCATGAACACCTGAATGAATGCCTTTTAAGGATTTTCTTTACAGAGAGTGAAAAACCAGTCTTGTTGTTAATTTACACAAGGGAGCTCTTTCAGTCCTTGTCTAAAATGACTTTCCTGTACATGTTGTTGATAGCCAAATCCAGCCACAAAGCCATCTTCTTCAGATCCATTACACAATGAATGGAGTGAATGCAGTCAAGTTTGGCCGTGACAGATCAAGAACCTACTGCCACGTTCAAGATAAAGTTAGCTTCCGAAAGCAGTTTGGCTGCTGACTGGTACAGGTTATACAGGCACTGGAGTAACACACGTCTTTGTACGATTGGATGATCCTGATTGCCCACGATTTTGTAATCGTTGCAGGAAATCTAAGCACTTTGGAGTTCGCCCAACTCATAAATTAATGATCCTGGGCCTCTTTGGATCCCACATACAAACACAGGGAGAGATAAAATTATTTTATATTGTTTTGTAGTAACAATAATTAAAATAAAAGAAAATAAGAGAAAAAATCACTCTTAGTTAATAGACTTTCTTTAAAAAATAGCATTTGGAGAGAAAATCAAATAAAGAGAAAAATGAGAGAAATTTTATCATAGTATAAAAAACATTCAAATTCAAATTCATAAAAATATTAAATCATAGTATGCTTATTTATAATAAATTTATAAATAAAAAATTATTGATAATAAAAAATGTAATTGATAAATATAAGTCAATTAATAATATTTTAATACATAGATATTTTAGTTCTTAGGCTTGTATAACATTTTATCTATTAAAAAAATTAAAAATTAAAAATTAAAAATTTTTAAATTTTAATAATATCTATACTTTTTTGCTGGTTCTTTGCCCACGATTGAGTCTAACTTCACCAGTCTTCTAAAGAGCATCAGGCTCTCAAATGTAGAACTGATTATAGTCATATTTCCCTCCTCGAGTGAACTCAAAGAGTCGGCAGCAGGAGAAGCTGCTGAAAATTTGGAATCTTTACGAGTTTTGAGTACTAACACAGCTTCCAAACGTTGCCTTTCAGCTTCTAAATTAAAGCTTCTCTACCTGTCTCCACCTAGCATACGATATAAAAGCTTAAGAACTGAGAAGAATGACAGAAGATCTACATGACAAAGCTTACGATTTGAATGATAAGGGTTTTGAGCTTTGACCCTCTCCAGTTCATGCTCAGCTCTGTTCACAGAGAAAATGGGACAAGATCTCTGTAACAGCTTTGACCCCTTATTAAACCATTTACTTAGTAGCTGCCACTGAGGCCAAAGAACAAACATATCACATGACCTTAATTACTTGGGAAAATTGTCTCTAGTAAACCAGCTTAGCTGCCAAAGGACATGGCTGGTCGCAAATCTCTGCTCCTGGGCTAATCTGATCTTGTTTTCTGATAAGATATTCTACCATGGTCAGGGCCTGTGTAAACTATGTTTGCCAAGCTGTGGACATTGGACCAAATCTAGTGATTCCATCTTGCCAAACTCTGAGCATTATCGAACCCAGTTCCAGTTGGACCAAATGTAGCGATCATGGAGGAATTTTAACTGGTGTGAACATGAAGATATCCCAGTTCTTGGATGATCTTTATGGAGAGATACCCACAACTCACATGGTAAGAAGAATTTTCAGTGATGAATGATCATTATCTCATTTTTACTAACTATTTTTTTGAATGATAATGTTAAAATTATTTTTTCTTTTCTTTTAGGGAATTTTACCAAAATACCGATTAAAAATAACTTATTTATAATAATAACGAAGATCACAAAATATTTACAAAACTACCGAACTTTGACCGGTCCACTGTATATGTGGACAGTCAAAGGTGACACGTAAGCTTTGACTGTTTACGAGTGGCTCCATCATCGGAGCGATGATGTAGATGAACACATAGGCTGCCACGTCATTAATTTTAACACGTCATCTGCCACGTAATTTACCACATCAATATAAATTATTATTTTTTCCCTATCATCTGGCCACGTAAGCACCCTCCACGTCAACCCTCACATATGTTTTTAATTCTAATCTCTTCCACGATTTTCTCCTCTCCTCTCGTCTCGGTTCCTCTCGTCGCTCCCCCTGCCGCCTCCCCTGCTACCGCCGCCGCTCGGCCTTGCCCATGCTGCCGCCGCTCGGCCTCGGTCGCTCGCCTGTTGCCGCTGCTCTGCCTCGGCCTCGCCCCTGCCTCTGCCTCGGCCTCACCCCTGCCGCCGCTCGCCTCCTGCCGCTGCTCTTCCTCGGCCTCGCCCCTGCCTCTGTCTCGGCCTCGCCCCTGCCGCCGCTCGGCCTCGCCCTCGACGCCCCCTCTCAAGCACTCTCTCTTCGTCTCAGCCTTTTATATCTCCTCTGTTCATCCTCTCGCCGTCAACGTTCTTCCTCTCTGATCCCTTTGTTCGTCCTCTCGCCGCCCCTTCCCTTGAAAATTAGGGGGGTGATTTTTTAGGATTTTTGTTAATTGAATCGAGTTATTGTATTTAATTATAATATTGATTTGAATTTAGGTGTTTAATTACTGTATTGATTTTTTTGTGATTTACTGTTTAATTTCTGATTTTATGTTAATGAAAATTTTGCCAAATTAAAATTATTGTAAAATTTTGTAAGATTTTTAAATAAATAATATTTTTTTAATAATGTATTATTTTGTAAATAAGGTAATAAAAAGTATACAAATAAAATATATTTTTAAACACTAAAACAACTCTTTTGTATATATTTTTTAATTTATAAATATTTTAAATGGATAATATATGGGTCAGGCTTAATAGTAAATTTGTTTCTATTTATAAATATTATAAATAGATAATATATGGGTAAGACTTAAAAAAATTATTTATAAATATTTTAAATCCATAGTAAATGGGTAAGAGTTAGATTATTTTTATTTATAAATATTTTAAATTTCTAAATATTATTATTTTGTAAATAAGGTGATAAAAATATACAAATAAATTATATTTTTAAACTCTAAAATAGTTTTTTGTATATTTTTTTAAATTTTTAAATATTTTAAATCGATAATATATGGGAAAGACTTAAGAGTAAGATTTTTTAAATTTATAAATATTTTAAATTTATAATAAATGGGTAAGAGTTAGATTTTTTCTATTTATAAATATTTAAAATTTGTAAATATTATTATTTCGTAAATAAGGTGATAAAAATATACAAATAAATTGTATTTTTAAACTCTAAAATAATGTTTTTATATTTTTTAAATTTATAAATATTTTAAATCTAATTAATTTACTTATTTTATTTTATTTTTTAAAATATGAAGAAATAAAAAGTGTAACGATAATTTTTTTAATTAATAAATATTTTAATTATTATTAAATGGTGTTAAATAAGTAAGAGTTAATTTTTTAATTTTTTATTAATTTTTTAAAATAATTTTTTATTTTAGATATAAGGTAATAAAAAGTGTATTTGATTTTTTAATTTTTTAAAAATTTATTCAAATTTTTATCATGTAATGATGTGGCAGATGATGTGTCAATAATAATGACGTGGCAGCCTATGTGTTCATCTACAGCACCACTCTGATGATGGAGGGACACGTAAGCAGTCAAAGCTTACGTGTCACCTTTGACTGTCCACATATACAGTGGACCGGTCAAAGTTCGGTAGTTTTGTAAATATTTTGTGGTCTTCGTTATTATTATAAATAAGTTATTTTTAATTAGTATTTTGGTAAAATTCCCTTTATTTTATTTTCTAGGGGATCCAAATAGACCCTATAGGCATACAAATAGCTTATGAGTACAAACGGTATGAAACTAGACCCTATGATCGAAAGAAAAGCATGTTATACAATTGAAGCAAGTGATGAACATGTACTTCAGCAGCGCTGCACAATTAACCTGCTTTGATCTTCCTAATAACATGAATTATTGTCTCATATCTGCATTTCACAACTTACTTATCATAACAGATACATAGTGCCACATACAAATTAAGTTCAGAAAGAGAGGGAAGGAGACTGAAGGAACTGAACTTTATACTTCTAAGTTAGAGATGATCCATTTTATGACCTAAAATCACAGCATTACACCTTTTGTGTATAATAACATGAGGAATGCCATCCCATGTCAAAAATACCAAAAAGGAAAAAAAAGATTTTACAGTAATTCTCCCTTCCCTCCTGCAAATTACACCTCCATTGCTACACCCTTGTTGTTTGATCACAACCAGTCCGATAGAAACCCTAGAGTGAAGCCACAAACTCCTCCCATGTCCGTAAACCCAGTTAGCCCTTCAGCTGACTGCGTGAAAAAAGGAGGTAGGGAGGGAGTTGAAGATCAATGGCAATATCACGAAGTCTGTATAACCAGAGGAAGAAACAGGCCAGCACCCATGGAAGTTGCATCATGCACCCAGAATAGAAAAACCGAAAAAAGAAGAAGAAAAAGAGAGGCAGTCGCCGGCCCCCCGCGGCTAATCATCTCCATGAATATACCAGCACAGAAGCATGGTGGCGCAACGCCGGAGGATATAAATACGAGCCCGCTGCTCCTCCACCAGGGCAGCACACCTCCTGGAGAAGCCATTGCCCATTCTCTTGGAGTGGGCTTTGGCACACTTTGCTTTGCTCTCAGCCATTGATGTTCAGAGACCTCACACCGAAGTGCTAGACCCTTACGGCGATGTGGTAAGCAGAACTACAGTTATATAGGAGCCTCAAAGAGTAGTAAGAAAGTTTGACTAGGTTTAAAGAAGAGGGAATGAACATGGTCTGGTTGGAAAACTGGGACAAGGACTCCAATTTTAGTAATGTGGTGAACGTGGGCATCAGTTTTTTTATTGTAAAAGGATACGTTAAAGTAAGTGCATGAAGATTACAGAAGTGGCAAAGGAAGCCAGAGAAGAGGAGGGCTGCTTAAGCGAGACAAGGCAGGGGGTTAGGAAAGGGAACACTGTGCTTCTTAATTCCCCAGTCGTGAAATGCAGATTCAATCCAGCTAACACTGTTTCAACCGGCTCAGGTTGTTGATGTCTCCATTAGGAGGTAGGTGTTTCCCTGATTAATTAGGTCTGTGATAACCAGTTCCAGAGAGAATAATGTGGTTTAAGCATAAGTTGTTAGCTAACACAGGAAGAAAGATTAAAACAACTACAGTTACGATAATGTTTTTTGTAGTTTACTTAAATACTTATGTAATGCATCATTAAGGAAGTGGATCAGGGATAAATTCATTATATCTTTAAGAGTTAGCAATTGCTGCTTTTCAGTGATGACCCATTATCCTTTAGATGTAGATAAGATATGCAATTTAACCTCCCTCTTTTTATGGAAAAAACAAAGGACTTAAAAAGAAATTCTGATATGGTGTAGCAGAGGCATGTGACTTCTCCATCTTTTGAATAGACGAGATACATGTAAAATTTGGGCACTATGGTTGGAAGTAAGCATTCATGTTTCCGTTTTAGGCGATTGTAAGCAAGTTGTGGCTAGCTCAATAACTCAAACCACCCAAATGAATTCCCAGAGTTGTTTGATGACTCACTGCCAGTTTGAAGGCATCAACACAACGCAATCCAAGACGTTGAAACCTGTCGATGAAATTCAAATCCCACTGGGAGATCTGGAAGCTAGGGAGATGCCCTTTTGAGTGAATACAAACTCCTTGGGAAACCCATCATTCAAAGCATTGTTAATAAAGTTCAGTGTAATCTATGGATTATTATACGATCACCTCTATAATAAGATATAGTACAATGTCAGTAATCTTACATACTATATCCAGGCCAGCGGAACGGGAAAAGATCCGGGAGTCGACCGGGAGAAGCCGGACCGGAGGCGCCGACTTCGTGGTTCTCCGTGCGCCGTGGACGGTGCAGTGATATCTCCGCCACCGACCGGCCGACTCGGGTCAGTGAAACAAAATAACAGCACCGAATAGACCGGGAACGAAGCGTTAGAATCTGCGCTGAACGATCATGCGCTAGATCTACGGAGAACAGATAATGTCTTATGAAAGGCATTTTTTACGGTAAGATTCCCGTGAGAAGTTTCAAGGGACAAAGAAGCGCTGCTTTATTTATTTATTTATTTATAAAATTTTAATAAATAATGCTAGTGTTTACAGTTGAAATAAAATAAATTATCTTTATGAATAATAAAATATTAGATATATAGGTAAGAAGTAGCAAGTTAGAGCTCTTTATTGCTTATTTAATATGATTTTCGTCTTTATAATAGCAATAAAAAATATTTGTTTACTGTTTAAAAAATTGGGTAGAACGAAAAAAATCTATTTCTTATGGTTTTCTATATTATGCACAAACAGCTTTTTTTTTGAAGTGAAAGTAAGAAGAGCGTCTCACAAGCTTCTCGGGGTACGTGCTCCACCGATTCACGGGCGGATTTAAATATGGCGAAATGAACGCAATATTCAATCGGTGGGCGCTTCCAGGAAGCTTCGTTGGTGATCTCTGCGTCAACTCAGCATTACCACGGACTACTTTTCATCTCTGTGACCCTTTGACAAGTTTTGGGAAAGAAAAAGAAAAATCATCGTGTTCGCCTTTTCGCCGTCCGTACCCTCTCTTTCTGTCTTCGACGGCTGACGCTCGCCGTCGTCGTCGAGTTAACGTCACGCCTGCCGGCGTTACGCTTTTTTTCGTTTTGGATTTCTCGTGCTCTTACCTTCACGCCTGCTGCTCCTAGCTTTTAAGCCGATCTGCTTCAGCGGTTAGTCTCGCTCTCTCTCTCTCTCTCTCTCTCTCTCCCGCTCTTCCAACGGTCGATTATACTGTCTCGTGTAATTTTTTCGTGCGTAATAGGGGAATTGGTTTCGTTCTTTTTTGAGATTAGGGCGTCTGCATGTCTTGTAACTTCATCTTTTTAGTGAGCGGAATCTGTTTCTTTTGGCGTTTTTAAATTCGTTGGTTGCTTTGGAGATCTGTGTATTAATCGAACAATATATTGCTTGAATTTATGTATGTCGTGTTCCACGTTTAAGTAGAGTGATATTTTCCGTTTCGGTTTGGTCGATCGGTGTATTTTGTATGATTGAGTTTGCAAGTGATCGTTTTACTGATGATCAGAAGATGGACTTTGTGTTTCGGATTTGCTGTTGTTATGGTGTATGTCGTTTAAAATGTTTCTATTCTTCGTGCTTCTGGCATTTCTGTGGTTTAGTTTACCTTCGGATTAGCGAAGGGGTAATAGCACCAAGTATTTGATGGCAAACATTTGATCATTGATCGTACTCTTGGGCAGCTTGAATGCGGGAATCTGAAATAAATTATAACGTTTTAATAGGCACAGTTTTATAATTTTTGCATTTTCTATTTGCTCCTCTGTAGTGATGAACGTTCCTTCTGGAGTGAAATTAGCTCTTTAACTCGGGGGTGTGGGGAATAAACTTGCGGTATTCTTTCTCTTTTTTCAACTTAGTGCATTCATGATATAGCAGAATGTATTTGAGTTTGCAGTTTGTTCTTATACTGGTTCTCTTCGGCTATAGGAAGTTGATGATTGTGAGCTGGAAAAACTTTGTCTAGATGACTAATGTATTTTTTTCTTGAAGAACTGCAGATGCACCAGTCTAAAAAGACAGAGCTACAGATGGTACCTTTCGACGAGAAGGTGGACCATGGGACCCCAAATAGTTCATCACCTCTTGCTAAAAAGATTCATCCTTCTGATTTGGGGCCATTATCACATGTGTCTGACATGATGATGCCACCTAAGCGGACACAGAATAGGTTGATCCAGAATTTTCAGATTGTCGTATTAGGAGCAAAGATCAACGCATTATTACCTTTTGGTCCTGCTGCCATAATTCTCCACTATCTTACAAAGAAGAGTGTAAGCCACTGTTGCTTATCTATTTCAGTTGATATTCTCCTCTTAAAGTTGTGAAAACCAGTAGAAAAGCAATGAAACATACATCGTGGTTTCATTTATCATTAGCTGATGGTGAGTCAACCTATAGTTTGTAATCAATCTATGTCAGTTGCACGAAACAAAGACATTTGTAGTAGCAGAAATTTCTCTGCTCACCAAAGTACGGCATGGAACTTTAGCTAGGTTTTTGTGTCATGAGTTTGGTAGAATAGTTGAACATGCAACAAATTTGACCCCTTAATTATCATGCATTCAGCCGATATATGTCCCAACATACAAATCTTTTCTATTCTCTTTTGCGTTGAATATGCTGAACTCTGTCATACAGAAAGCACAATGAATAATGAGCATTTGTGAAAATTGAGAGTACAGTTAGTAAAAAATCAAATAAACAGCTGTAATGCTGATATTTTGGCCATTGATAAATGCACACAGTAGCTCGTTTAGCTTATTTAGTGAGAGTAGATCCGTGTCAGTTTTAAAGCTTCTGGGTGTTTGAAGCTTCAAGACTTTGTTCAAGAACCGTGGAGTCATTGGCTGGAACCTTATCAACCAACTAAGGAAAGGTTCTTGAGACTGAACTGGCTTGAGCTTGTTGAATCAATTGCATTTTATGTGATAATGTAGTATTATTCACTTACAGAGCTTCTAAGAAAAAAATAATGTTTTATAACACAAGAAAGAGCTTCTAAGCATTTTGGTTGTATGCTGTCTTTCATCTCATCATTAGGAGCTTTCTGTGTCTTTTTAAATAAATATTGTACTAGCTAAAGTGTGATACTTTTAACTGTTTTTCAATCAGAAGTCTGATCACTCACCTGGTCCTTCCTAAACGGATTTGATTTATAATCTGGCAGCATTCTGATTTAAATGTTGGTGAGGTAGCAGAAAGTTTGAAAGTCAAACTGATTAGCTCTTGTCTTGTTGCAACTGATTTATATTGCAGGGATGGGTTTTCTTCTTTAGCTTGGTTGGAATCACACCTTTAGCAGAGCGTTTGGGTTATGCAACAGAGTAAGTCTTGGCTTGTAGATTGAAGTAAATCACATCATTTTATTGGTGTCTTTATCAAAGAATGTTGTGACTTACTATTCGGCTGTTGTGATATAGGCAGCTTGCTTTTTACACCGGGCCTACAGGTAATAAGACATAGGTCCTCTGCTCACAACGTTTAATTCCTGTCTTTAGTATTCTCTTGTTTCAAATATATATATGATTTTTTTTTTTTTTTTTGGTGTCCTGCAGTTGGGGGTTTATTGAATGCTACATTTGGAAATGCCACAGAGATGATTATTTCTCTTTATGCCTTGAAACATGGGATGATTCGTGTTGTCCAACAGTCACTACTTGGTTCTATCTTATCAAATATGTTGTTGGTGCTTGGATGCTCTTTTTTCATTGGTGGGCTTTGTCACCATAAGAAGGATCCATTTAATAAGGATCAGGTCTTCAATAAGGTAAGCCCTGCTCTTGTGTTCAAGTTCCTTTACAATTTATGTTCTTAAAAAAATTGTCCTGAAAGATGAATGGCAAGTTTTACTGGTTAGCTTTGACTTATTTTATATATAAAAAAAATATGATGAAAGAATGAGGGTGAAACAGCAAAATAGGAGTTAGGAAAGAAGAGAGAAGAGGAAGAAAAATAAATATGGTTGATCTCTCTTCTTATTTTATCAACCACTTATGCTACCATAAATCATACGGACACTTGACTGTAAAATTAAATATGTGCTTTTGAGTGATAGGCCATCATGCCCTTCACTACATGGAAACATCGAAGTCAAATATCCTGGACACCCAACTTGCTACAAATTGAGATAAACTTTTTTTTTTATATAAAGATGTATTAAAAAACAAGAGAAATTACAAAACAAATTGAGATAAACTGTTTATTGGGTTTTGGTTCAATGGCTCCATGAGAGGGTTACTAGTGTTAGGTATTGGATTCAAGTCTCACTAGAGGTATTGGATGTAGTTGGCATGTGTAATCAACATTCAAAAAATAAAACATAAAAAAAATAAAAAAAATGAAAAGACCTAAGATAAACAGCTTGTGAACATGGGTTTTAAACTATTCATTAACTCATTTCCTGAACAACGTGTGGAGTACTTATCTTTCCACTCATAACTGCATTTCTCAGAGCAACTTCAGAGGACTTCTTCTTTTTTTTTTTATACCAGTAACGTACTTTGATGTGCTTCATATGTTCATTAAGCATTGGATTACTTGCTGTGATAATTGTCCATGACAATCACGTAACCTGAGAACTCAAACTCTGCATTCATAGACTTCTTTCACATTCACATGCAGCATGAGCTATAGCTTGACACTTTGCTTCAAAACTGGATCATGCTACTATAGTCTGATATTTACTCTTTTTCCCAGTAACTAAATTTGCTCTATAAATATGCAAAATCTAGACATTATCCTCTGTGCTTGGCATGTGCTACATCATAATACCTCATTACAGAAATGGCTTACAATTAATGTACCAATCTTCACCCAAGTGCCCTTCAAATACTATTAGAATAACGTATACAAGCTCTAAAAGAGACAAGGATTTTTCCTTCAGTCAATTGACCATGCCAATTGCTGAATAATGCACTCGGCTTCATTGTCAAATAAATAATTTCCTTACGAAAATTTGGCTGCTTCCATCCCAACATGGGTTGGTAACGTTAAGAGGCATGTCCCGACTTCTCTGTGTAAGATCGTCTAGTCCCACTGTTAAGTCCTCTGTCTTTAACACTGACAGCTGATTCAGGGTGTTTTATGCATTATCACCTCTTTCCATGTCTAGATCTCAATATGATGGACTGACTAATAGACGGGAGCAGACGAGGCACAAACAGAAGCAAAATGGGACTTGGACTTGTTTTGTGTGCAAGGTAATAGAGCTAAAATAAATTACTGAAAGTAAAATACTGAGACAAAAGATATACTGGAGAGAAGAGAGATGACAAAATGAGTAGGTTTGTCAACCTCTCTTCCACTTTTATAATAGCAAACTACAAATTTGCCATTAAGAACAAAATGTAAGATGCACGCTTTCATGCGTTGTACTATAATGCCCTTCACTGTAGAAAACATATAACGTTGATGACTTCCTGACATAATACCTGTAAAGGATGGTAATTGAGCTCCAGATTGACAGCATTGAATTTTTTTTGTAAAAATTAGAACATGAATCTGAACTCATTATCATTAAAGTATGTCAGGTCCCATAGAGAAACAAAGGGAGGTGGAAAATGTCATGGATGGAGGATGGGGGTTCATGTTCCACACTCTAACAGGGTTGTAGAAAAGTTTTGCTGATGATTATGAAAAATACGAGATGATACTTTTTTCTCTATGAATCTATTAATAAATGTCTATGTGAAACAAAATTTTGCATCTTTGTGGAACAATTTTTTCATTTCGCATGAAATGAAATGAAGTGAAAACTATTATTATAGCTCGCTACCTTCAAAAACAGGCTTCTGCAGTTGTCAATTCTGGGCTACTGTTGATGGCTGTCATGGGGATCATGTTTCCTGCTGTGCTTCATTTTACTCATTCGGAGGTTCACTTTGGGAAATCGGAGTTGGCTCTTTCAAGGTTTAGCAGCTGCATTATGCTCCTTGCTTATGCTTGTTACTTGTATTTCCAACTGAAGAGTCAACAAACTCAGTATAGACCTATTGATGAGGTCAGTATCTGCTCTATTTTAATGCTTTGTATTGCTGATAACTTGTGATTCATGATATTACAAATTGAATGACTTATATATTAGTATATCAAGAAGCATAGGTATGTGGCATTGTAGTCTCCAGAATGTCTATCGGGATTTGATCTATGATTGATAGCTCATGGTTTGAAATTCTTTTAACCATTCAAAAGAACAAGCTTCTCCTGGATTCCAAATTAATTCTGTTTTACTTCCTTTGACCTGCTTTTGAGGGACTTACGTGTCAAACTTGATCCTAGGAGTAAAAATTATGTCTGATTTAATTGTTTTTGTTTGTACTATATGACTACCATTTTAATTGTTGAATCATTCCTTTGAGTTTTGTGTGATGAGTACATCAATATCTATTGTAGGAGGTACCAGAGAATAGTGAAGACGACTCTGATGAAGAAGAGGTCCCTGAAATAACTCAGTGGGAGGCTATTGGTTGGCTTGCTGGATTGACATTATGGATTTCTGTTCTTTCTGGGTTCCTTGTTGATGCAATAGAGGTGAGCTTTTTAAACCTACCTGTTCCTTTTCTTCTTGACATATACTTTATGGTCAAATTTTAATGTGGGTAGGTCACCACCCAAAATTGTCTACGTGTAGGAGCCATATAGAGGGCCAACAAGTGAGGGGACTGTTCGATTACTCCCACATAGATTCAAGATTAGAAAAGATTTTTTGTATTGCTTGAGAAGAGTCTCTTAGCTTTGGCCTGTCATTTTGGGACGAACATCGACTCAACTTTAACAACTTGATACTTTGTAAATAGTTTCATTGCAATCATCGAGGTCCAATGCCCATTTCAGACTCCAAAGACATCAATTATTGGAATCTCAAATGTTTACAAACTCTCTCTCTCCTTCTCATATGTAAATATTTATCGATTTATTTATTTTATATGTCTCTACTCTTATACCCTAGAATCAAGGACTTTAATGGGTATTTGTTGAGTAGCAGCAGTTCTTTTCTTCTTCTTTTATTATTTTTTTATTTTATATAAATCTACAATGGATTATGTAATTTAGGGACTGGAAAATTCAATTGGCTGTGGTATGTTTTCCAGGGAGCATCTGAGTCTTGGAACATGCCAGTGGCTTTCATAAGTGTCATTTTGCTTCCTATTGTTGGGAATGCTGCAGAGCATGCGAGTGCTATTCTGTTTGCTACAAAGAACAAACTTGTAAGTGCTATGTACTTTGTCTGTGGGTATTTTTTGTTTCATGAATAAAGTTTAGAATTTATCATTGATTCTCTTGCAGGATATCACTTTGGGTGTTGCAATTGGATCATCTACTCAAATATCAATGTTTGTGGTAATGTTCTTTACTCTCTTCTCCATTTGGTAATCTTTATCTTGTATCTTTGAGCTCTTATCCAACTACAGTTCAGCTCCCTTAATTTTTAGTTCAAGGAATTCTACCATCAGGTTGTAGCTATTGGCAATAGGTAAATGTTTATTGACCATGATCAAGTTTCATGATATTCTTGTAATGAGAGACATGGATAGTATACTGGTGATACTTCAGTTCTATCTGTAGTAATAAAACCAGGAAGCAGCCGTTAATATGTTAATGAATTTTCTTGTAGCAAAAAAATAATTCCTATTAATCATACGCACTGTATAAATGGTAAGTTTTTTTCTTTTTAGATTTTTTGCATTGTTCAATGTCGAGGCGTAAACCCAAGAACTCCTTATTATGACCAAGCATGATGTGACCATTGAGCCCAAGCTCAGCCTATTGGTGTAAATATATATAATGAGTTACTGTGAAGGGATAAAATAGTAAATATTTACAATTTTTGACATCCAAAATGCTCATTTGCTTTCTTGTGAAGGCTTACACACTGAAAGTGTATCATTTTGCACTGCTTGTGATACTTGCAGATTCCATTCTGTGTGGTTGTTGGTTGGATTTTGGGGCTACGGATGGATTTGAACTTTCAGCTGTTTGAGACTGCGACACTCTTTATAACTGTCCTGGTGGTTGCATTCATGCTACAGGTTTGCTCCCAAACTTCAAATTACCTGTTGAACACACAATTGCCACACAACAGAAAACACTGACATTATGGGAATCTTGCATCCTGGATCTTCCATCAATGTATTTGATGAATTGATTCAAATTCTGGTATGGGGGTGGCAGTATTTTTAGTATAAGGTCTTGGTTTAAAGTCTCACTGGCTTAAGGGGTTCAGTGTACATGTATAACCAACATTTAAACCCTCACGGGTTAAGGGGTTTAGTGTGCATGTGTAAATCAACATTTAAAAAAGAAAAGAAAAAAAAAAAAAAAAAAACAACAACAACAACACTCACACATAGACACTCCCCAATTCTCTTCAAAAAGAGCTACATCATCCTTCCCTTTTTCAGGAAGTGTGTCCTTTTGCTCTTGTCCAATTGCCATCACCTGAATAGTTTAATAACAGATTTGAGCTGTTATGATATTTGGTGCTATTTAACTTTTAAATTTCTTGTTACTATACCAATTGTTAACTTGTACCTTAAACCTGAAAGTCAAACTGCAGCACTAGCTGTAAAAGGGCGCACGCACTCGCATAACAGCTTTTCCGTGAAGAGGCAGAGAGTGTTCAATAATGCAATAGCTTCTGTTATATGGCTCCTGTGCACCCTCCACCCCACCCAAAAATAAAAAAAATTAAAAAAATTGTTTTACCACTGAAGCCTGTCTATGAAAAGTTGTAGCTCTTGTTCGACTTGAATCTAAGTACGACCTTACTAGTGTGCCTTTTTTGCCAGTGTTTGAGGGCTAACTACTGTGTCAAACATGGTGGTGATCTGAGAAGCATAAGCAGGAAACCAGACCGTTTCCAGAGTTATTGAAAATGCCACTGCTCCCTTAATGTGTCCTTTAGGACCCATAATAGAGATCCTTAGGGCTTGCATATTGACTAAGGTACCCTTTAAAATCAGGCAGTGCACAGGTTTTTTTTGCAAAGTAGCTGTATGAGTCTCTTTACAGCAAATGAGGTTTTGCACCTTATAGTTGCACTTTTGCGTGCTCTATTGGGTTGAACAGTGAACCAAACATTACTAAAATCATCACTGACCATTAGTCTTGATATATTTTTTTTTTTATGATAGATATTAGTTGGCAACCAAATGGTGTTACCTTAGTTGAATTGACCATTAGTCTTGATAGATATTAGTTGGTTGTGTGAGTCAACCAAATACCTTAGTTGAATTGACCATTAGTCTTTATAGATATTAGCTGGTTGTGTGAGACAACCAAATGGTTTTACCTTAGTTGAATTGCTTTTACTTGAATCCTCCTATGGTTGCTGAGACATTGTCACCGCTTTACACTTGCGGCATGGAATTTCTATTCTTTACAGTCGCTGCCTGACATTTGCTGCATCAAATTTCCATTCTTTGCATAATAATATTGGTGGGAATAGTCCATGGATAGACAAGAAGCAAGCAGAACCAGAATCTGAATCAGGAAAAACCTTTTTGAGTCCAGCCTTCATGTTTTGAGTTACAGATCTTTTGAGGGACTGTAAAACCACAGCCGAAACCACTTTCTAGTTTCAAGGCTTTGTGAAAGAATAGAATGTAGATAGTGTTCATTCCCAAGTCCAGGCCCGGGATTCAAAATAGATAGGCGACATTGAGGCCATATAAGGAATGAATGTAGTACGGGCCAATCTTGGCAACTGTACATACAGTAGTACGAGCCATACAATATATAAATGAAAGAATGACTCAAAACTACAAGCACTTGAAACCTCCCCGGATCAATCATCAAGAGCTTCGAGAACTCCTATGGTTATTAGTTGGGAAATGGTCTTCTAATTTTGCCTAGGCATTTTGGAATGGATCTAGACTCAGCTTTAAGTAGTTGCCAGTTCAGGTCTTCTTGTATTGAAATGAGACAAGTGGAGATGAATTTTTGGAGCACAGAGAGTTATGTTTTATGTATGAGAAGAGAGCGAGGAAGAAGAGCGAAAGAGTCATAGTGGGGAGAGTTGAAAATTGTGACTAAGAGAAAACAGAGTATCATTTTTGTAATTCAACATACTTTATTTATTGAATCTTCTTACTGAAAATTCAATCCTTGTTTACAGTGCAGCATAAACACACTTTATATAAAAAAAAAACACTATGCTAAAGGAAAGCAATACAAATGTACTGTTTGAAGAAAACTATCCTTTAAACAACTGGAATTTTAGATTTGAAGTGGATTTTTTTTCTTTTATGTGTTTATGTGGCTAAGGAAATAGATAATTTTACTTTGATGCTTGTAGTACAGTTTCAAATTAATTTTCTGTTCTCAAACTAGTTTGAAATGTTTTACAGGAAGGCACTGCAAATTATTTCAAGGGCCTGATGCTCATTCTCTGCTACCTCATTGTAGCGGCTAGTTTCTTTGTCCATGTTGATCCAACATCAAGTAAGTCATTGTTGATGATACTTCAAGTTTTGAAATGTTTGAGATTTGAGAAATGACTACTGCAGGTGAGAAACATGTCTGTATATCTGAAGGAAGTAAGAGGAACTAAGCAGAAGTTTCATACAGAGATGATATTAAGCTTTATTTGTTTAACTCTCAGATAACAAATATCCTCTCTAAGTAACAGGATCCAAAGAGTGCCATTACTGTCTTTGGTACATCAAGGTGCCCCCGAGCACACCTATTTCTTCCAAAATGAAATTGAGGCTACAATTGGGGTTCTTTGTTATGTCAGACTAGATTTTAAATTAGCCACTGTTTCTTTTTTATTTCCTTTAGTGCCTTGTTTCATGGGATAGGGTACCATACCAGACATTGGCTTTATGAGCTCCAAGAAACCTCCAGTTATTTCCTCTGTGGGTCATCACACACTCAAACCTTGACAGCTCTGTGAAGTGATGATACCTGTTATTTTTGTCGTGGGGCCTCACACCCTTACCTGGACCCATAGTAGGCCCCTGAAACATTTGTAGGGGAGTGCAGTGGGGATTGGCATATCATTGATATGTATCACGATTATGCCAGCCAATATGTATTGGATTTCAGGGTGTCTTGTTGAAATCTGTCCAGATTCATTGTTGAAATATGTTTAGATTCATTCACTTATTGTCTTGCTAAAATCTCTCCTATATTAGAGGCTAGATTAGCTCTAGGAATTAATCAACTTTCCTTAGTTGTGAATCAAACAATTGTATAAGAAGTTTTTCTTGTTCATTTTCATTAGATACGGTTGGAAAACCGATATGACTACTCTTGCAGTGCTAGCTCCATGTGGGGACCCCACTTCCTTTATTGATTTAGTGATTGGTACCTTAAAAGGGTAATGTTAGGAGATTGGTTGTGTTATGTAAGGAAAGGACACATTGGAGAATAAGGCTTGGGCAGGGTGTGGTCAGAGGTGGAGCCCACTTGCAAATTGTGAACAATTTTAACTTAAAAGCCATGAATTAGTGATGATAGTACAAGTTTCTACCCAAAACCCAAATTGTCAGTTTCACACTTGTGGCAGTAATGTTTTTTGGAGCACAGGAACACGTTAAAATCCTTCTTCAGAAATAAATTAATCATTTCTGTCGTCCAAAGATTTGTAGCAGACCTTTACTATTAGACAGCTAATTTATTTTTCTGCAGATGATGATTAAGAATCCACAGTGGTTGAGAATGCAGTGGAACAATGAGCAGTCTCAGCTTGCTATATTGAAGGGGGGGTCCGTCTAATAGTGGCAAGCAATGGAATGTTTAACTGCTGAGAGGAGTTTTTCTTCTTTCACATGTCATTTAGAGGCGACTGCTCTTGGTTCGGGTGGCAGAAATTTTTTGGGTTTGGAGGAAAAATGTTCTCAATCCCAGACAGCCTCCGTGAAGCAAATCCAGAAACGAGGAAATGTAAAGTGTGCATTCTCTCTTCTTTGTGCAATTTCTAGGCTGCGAAGGGAAGACTTAACTTTCCATGCGATTTCCACAGAAAAAAAATATATTGATTTTTGTTCTATTAATTGCTTTATTTATTTGAGTCGAGTGCTGTCTCAACAAGGCTGGTGTAAAAATTGACTGAAACAGTGAAATACTGTTTCAATATGTTATCATTTGTGGCTTCCTTGTTCTTTTTGTTTATCCACTTTTCCTTATATCCACCATTTCAATATGTCTATTGCTTATCAGTTGTTACATAGTCAGGGAAAGTAATATCTATTAGTATGATTAATAATTATTGACTGTTCAATTATGGTGTATGGATCCTCCACTGATCATCACAGTAGAGAGATTTGCATGGCAAATTTCAAAAGACAAGTATAATCATATAGGTAGAAACATAACAGCTTCATGAGTCAAAGCTTGAATAATTAGGATTGGCTCAAAGAGGCTCAATAAAACAAATGATTTCATTGTTTGAGTCGACGAGTAATAATCTGAACTTAATAAATGATTTCAAAGTGCAACTGTAGTAGTTAAGTATACTCGATTCCAGAAACACCATCCCCTCCGTTGTTAAGAAAGAATTCATGTCGCATCATAATCCTCCCATCCTTAAGCTGCATCTTCCTAGTTCCCACCCACGAGCTCCAGACAAGAAGATGAAAACGAGCTTTCAGACGCAAAAGCGCGTTACCGGGTTGTTTGCGTTGGAATTTGAGACGCGTTCAGAGCAATTTTCAGCTCCGTAATTTCCATGAAAGAGACTCGTGATTCTAAATTCTAATCCTGCAATCATCAAACGTTATATGTTTTGTTATTTCTCATTCCGTACAAATAATTTCCTTTCATGCGTGGACCCTCGTCGATTCTATCCTCGTCTGCAAACGAGTCAAAAGGACACGATTGATTCGACAAAGAAAAGATTAATGCGGTTTCTATGAAGTTTGCTCAAGTAGAATGAACAGGATCTGACAATGGAAAACGTATGTAAGCAGACACGGAAATTCTTATTGTAATCTTCGCAACTGTTAAGGTTCCAACTCCAAGGAGTGCTCAAATAGAAAACAAATTAAATTTTATCTCATAATAACCCTCCAGATTTGGATAAGGCACCGGCCAGGTGCTGCAAAATCTACAAAAGGAAATCGTTAGCTGTATTTGTAAATTAATTTAGCTCAAATTGGTAACATATCTAATCGTTGGATTTTGTCCATGGAGTCGGGATGACTCGGTTTGTCCAAGTCAGGTTGGCTTTCTCCCTTTCAGAAGCTGGACTAAGGGAGTCAAGGAGGCTCATATCCAGGTTAATTTTCTGTGAGCCTCCTTAACTCCCTTAGTCCAGCTTCTGAACAGATAGGGTCAGGAGAGGCCCTCTTTGTATGCAAAGAGGGAGCAGCGTTGCTTGGTGATAAGTTTCACACCACCATGTGAGGGGAAGGGAGAAGTTGATATGCCCCATTTCCATGGATCAGCCACCAGACGATCTCTTCTTGGTTCCGGATAGAAAGACATGAAGATAACCAAGTTTTCGAAGGAAGTTTGCACCTTAAGCCTCGTGAGAGAGATAACCCGATCTCAAGCCTCGTGAGAGAAAGAACCTGATCTCATTTTACAACTATGATCAATGCTTCCTTTTTCCTTAATCATACGTCCCTATAAAGGGAATTAGGGAATGACGCCAATAAAGGTCCAAGCAAGAGGTCATAAGTTTCAACCGAATTACAAGAAAACCCACTAATGAATTAAAAGTGCAAATTACCTAATCTACCCTCTTTGTCGATTAGTTAATCTAGATGATATGGAGTCCATAACAGAGGTTTACCTTCACACTATACTGCTCCACCGTGCATAGAGAGATGCAAGGACTAACCTCTCTCTTTCTCTTTCCTTTATGTTAAAAAGAAGTGCAGGTCATGGTGGCATCAACCCAAATCGTACGAGCTTGACTCGAAGAAAACATGACTCGGTTCAATTTTTACTTGATCTTTGCTCGAGCTCAAACTTGAAATAAGGTTGTTTAATTAGAACAAGCCAAACTCGAGATTTTTCAAGCTCATCTTGTTAGCTTGTGAGCCGATTCATTAGCATAGATTTTTTTTATGAAAATACCCTTTTACTCTAATTGTTCTCGTCAATTCCCTTTTTAGTTAGTTGATAGTTGTTCTTATTTACCTTAACCTCAAAGATGATCGAGTTCAACCCTTTTAGGTTCCTCAACATCTAGTGTTTTTGTTTTCCAATGTAATAAACACTATTGATGAAAATATTTGCTATTTTTTGTAGGTCTATTAAATTGGTTATTACACATTAATATACTTCATTGCAAAATCTTAGACTTCTTTGAGATAGATTGCAGTTCAATGGTACTAAGTTTATTACAATTTTTTTTTTACAATTTTAAACGTAAGTTGGAACTCAAACCCAACTCGAGTTTAAGCTCAAACTCGATTAAATTTTTTGGGCTCGATCTCGAGTTTAAAATATTCAAATCAAACTAAGTTTGAACATTTACATGCACCATATTTTCTTGGAGATTAAACCAATATCATAGAAGTGGTCTTGCCCATTTGTACATTATCATGATTAGTCTGATTTCCTTGTTCTTCACTTAAAAAATGGTTGTTCTTCACATCAGATGTTGTGGGTCAATATGCACATTAAAAGAGACATTCACCAGGCTATCTTTCTTCACACATTAAACAACTCGGAGAAACCAAAGCCATGAACTGACGAAGAAACCCATAAGTATGATACCATTATTACTAACCCTCTTTTAATGATTTAATCAGGTCTTGAATCACTTAATTTTATGACGATTCTATCTAGAAATCTCATTACGGATAATTAAAGACTAATCAAATTTGCAGAGTATTTCGCGGGTCACTGTCCCAACCGTTTGTAAAATGCGAATTCCTCGAGGGCAGAGGTCCCACCAGAGAACCACACAAAACGGTGGTGCACTGCGAGAAGGGCCGACCCGGCCGGCCACACTGAGGGTCGACGAGTTAGGATAGTCCGGGGGCGTGAGATCCAGTGGATACGAGTAGGTTAAAAAGACTTGGCGGGAAGGTCGAGTAGCCGCGGACTGGCTCCCTCCGACAGCCCAACTATGAAAGCCAGAAACCTTCCGGGATCCAGTCCTGACACTCTGGCAGCCGGCCTCCTGCTTTCCTTCCTCGTCTCTTATCTACTCGATTCCATCCTTTTTTCCTCTTCCTCTTCAGTTTCTATTCCAGCTCGTGATTTGAACTCTCTGTTTCAGGTATCAAATTCTTCTCTTACGGATAGAACAGAAAAAGGTTTTGATAACTGTGCTTCGGTTCGTTTTGCCTTTCACTGAGACTATTCTTTTCTTCCTGGCTTTTACAGATTTCATGAAAGACGGGATTTCAAATTGTAGCAGTTACTGTTGTCTATTGCTGGAAGACTTCTACATTCCTATATTACTTCCTCGTGGTTTTTAGTGACAGAAGGATATTCTCTGGCAGATTGATGAGGTTCAATCCACTTGTTTTTGCTATCTAATTCGTATGTTTATCGTTTTTATCTTGATGAAGCTAAAAGCGACATTGGATTCGACGTAATTGGTCCTGTTTTTCTTTTGGTGTTTATGTTTGCTGACAACGATTTCTAACTCTTTCTCGAATTTCCTTTGTTCTTTCTCTGTTTTCTCTCCAGGTCTTTCGTCTCTTATTTATGTCCTTTAATTCGGAGTTTGTTTTGTTAACTCTATCGAACTGGATTGACGATTTTTACTGCCAAATGATTCTCTCTCTTATTTCTGTTTTTTTTTTTTTTTTCTGAATTCTTTATCGTAAGTAATAGAATGATCTCTGGCAGGTAAAGCGAATCCTTCCTCGAAGTTTAGTTCGTGACTATTGAACTGGACGCCATTCAGATCAGCAGTGACCATGAATCGTGATAATAACAAAAGAATCAAAACCGCTACTGGTTCAACTAGAGTGCCACAACCTGTCACTACTGCTACTGCCGAATTTCACTGGTCACAAACTGCTTCCCAGAATTCCGTAGATTCTATGCCCGAACCTCCGCATGTTCCAGATATTAGTACCCAACAGCACCCTCGCCATCATGTCGAGGAGTTCACAGCTCAACAAAATAATATCACTCCACAGTATTGCTATCCCTTTTCCTTGCCATTAAATTATTCAAAACCAGTTGAAACTTCGCCTCGTTCATCCGAATTTTGTACCCTTTTGCACACATCAACTCCCTCTTTCCCACTAAGACATACCCAAATGCATCAAATTCCCTTTCTTCCTTGTCCAGGGATGTTAGAATATCCAGTTCCTCTGCCGACAGTTCAAGTGCCTGTGTTCCTTCCTGATGGAGGTTTGCCTCATCAAGTCCGCGCGGATGCTGTCTTACTAGGCATGGCACAGAATCATCCAGATTTGTCTCAATATGTAGTGGCCAATACAATCGATGCCGAAGTCTGCAACTACGAAGATGCTGCTGGTGAAGATGATTGGCAACTTGAACCCGATCAGCTTGACGCTATCATTAGCGATGATGAAAATCTGAAGATGGGGGTAAGTAAATAATACTCAGGAATGGTGATATGACTACACAACTTGGTTTAGTTTTCTTAGCATGATCAACTACTGTGCAGAAGATTTTATGCTGGGATCTCGTTATTTTATGAGCTACTTACTCTGCCAATGATTTCTCTAGGAATTCTGTGGAGTACCTCTAGAACCCCTTAGCAATGGAGGGGAATTTCAATCTTGTCATACGGAAAGAAACAAATCATCGTCTGATGAACAGTTTCATTCGAATCCCGCCCTTTGTCCTGAGACTGTAAACAAACCGCGGATGAGATGGACACAAGAGCTACATGAGTGTTTCGTACAAGCAGTTCAAAATCTTGGAGGCCCTGATAGTAAGTACTTCCACCATTAATGGATTCATGGTGATGAGTTCTTATCTGATAAATATTAATCGTGCTCTTGTAGGAGCAACTCCTAAGAGTATTTTGAAGAAAATGTGTGTCAAAGGATTAACCATAATACACGTGAAAAGCCATTTGCAGGTCTTCGTCTAAATCTTTATATGATTCCGTGCTGCTGAGATGATGCTTAGTTCATCAAGGTATTTCACTATAACGATTTTTTTTTTTTGCAGAAATACCGGCTTGCGAGGTACCAGCCTGATGCCAAAGAAGGTGAGAGTTTTAACTTTAATGTCTCCAGAAATATACATTATTTTCATCTTTTCGTTAAACTTGACCTCGGTGTGGTAATCAGATAAGAAATCCACTTCTGAAGGCAAGAGGAAGAGTGCACCTGAGAAAGAAAGCAGAGTACCGAAAACGTAAGTTCAGATCTTGTTTCTATTTCCAATTTAGCTTCTATATCTTCCAGATATTTTGCAGTTCTCTGGTAAACATTGCTTTAAATGGATATATTTGAGGTTTGACATTGAAGTTGCTTGCACTGTGGTATCTTTCTCCTTTACAGAGGAGGGTATGAATCTGAATCACTTCGTATGCAATGGGAGCTTCAGAAAAAACTTCATGATCAGCTTGAGGTGGGTTGCTTTATTTTTGGTTTTACATTTCAGAAAAAAAAAAGGTGAAATGGTAAACTTTCCTGAATCAGAAAGTAGAACCTTTTTTTTTTGTTTTGTTTATCCATTCATGAACAAACATGTAAACTAATATAAATAAAGAATCGAAATAAAATTGCCAGCCATAACTCGATCATAATCTCCATTTTGGATTTCGTAGTTTCAAAGAACACTACAGCTACGAGCTGAGGAAATGGCACGCCAACTGCAAAGGATGCTACAGGAGCAAGACAAAGTGAGACAGGCGTTCATGCTTATTAATCAAAAACCCCTGGCTTCAGCCTCTGAAGCAGACCCGCCTTCAGATCCTACCAATTCAGCAGAACCAGAGGCTAGCGTTGAGGGATCCCCTGAAAAAGACGAGGAGACACCTCAAAATTCCGATGATGAATCAACTATAGAAATAAAAGCTCCATCTCTCAAAAAAATAAGGGTCGACTCAGAGGATGCTGATATTGATGTGAGGGATACGATATAGAAGATCACTGTTGTAGTGTTATAGTTTGCTTGAGAAATTGGTATCTATTTTGTGATGGGTGGATTTCCAGATTCTATAGCAAATCGTTTAGCCAAAAGACTGCAGGGGATCTTCGTTAGCAGATCCTCACTTAAATGCCTTATCAAAGAATACAGCTTTGAGGGTTAATAATTCTAATTAATTATCCATTATATTGTTCTATGTACTCATTTACAAATAGACTCTGAAAATAAAATCTTTACTTGTGTAAGGATTTAGGTAGATTGCTTGATTACCCATACATCATTTCTTAAATTTAACTAATATAAGGTAAAAGTCATTCTATAATTTGATTTCAAGGATTCTACGACGGGGAATTATGTTACGTTAAACCCTGTTTAATAAAAAACCATTTGGAGTGAAACATACAAAACACTATCTCAGTCATCCGATCATGATCAATGGCTATCTTAACTGTCCAATCATGATCGGACTGTTGAAATAACTGTTGTTTTAGCATGTGTTCATCTATTTTCCTCGTGGTTTTTAATACCACGAATGCCACATGTTTGTTGCTCGATAGGCGTTGCGATTTTTCCTTTTGCCGCTCGCGGGTACTAATTAGCCGCTCTGCCTTAAAAAACCGAAAACCCGCCCAGTTCCGACTCGCCACAAGAGGCACAGACTCCCCACCCAAATAAAAAAAAAAAAAAAAAAAAAACCCTCAAATGCTCAGAGCGCGCCCGTTCACGATTCTCCCGAATTCACTGCTGAATCCCTGCAATTCGGTGTCGTATACGAACTCGGTGAGTATTCTTCTTGGATTTCTTTATTTTTCAATCTTTTGCCCTAAATAAGTTTCGTTTTTTGCGGTTTTTGACTGGCACTGGGATAATTTCGGACTCTCTCAGCATTACGTTTCGTGTCCTAGAGGTTACTATACCTTATTGATTTTTTGTGAATTTGAATATTGTGCTGAAATTGACTAAAAAGTATTGAAGGGTGGAGTTGATGGTTATTCCTTTGCGTGCTTTTGGGGAAGACGCAACTATTGGTGCATAAGACGATTTTTTTCCTTACATCGAGTTTCTTTCCCGAAATGCATAGTTATGAAGTTTTCATTTGAATTACTTTTGCAGGCCCGCATTGTTTGATAATCATACGCTCAGCTGCCTACATTACTGTTCTTTCTTTCTGTATCATCTTATTGTTATTTCTAGGCAGCTATATGTTTGTGCTTTTTGTGTTAATATGACTTGCATGATGGGGAATTTTAAATCACGTTGGAAGGGAGAGAGGCTGGACCATTTTCTCTGTTCCTTTTGTTAGTGTTCTTCATGCTGGGTAGCTAGGTCTTTTTTATGGTTTTTGGTCCCATTTAGAGAATTTGTATGCAGAATTTAGACTTTGAGACTTAATTCCGAGTCTTATGAGCACTCACAATTTTCTTAGTTACCAGGTTATGGTATAACGTGGTAAGGTTCTATGTTAATTCACCATCTCTCACAAACTCTTCTTCTGGAATAGGATTGATACCTAAAGATTTTTTTTTTTTTTTTAATTTTTACATTTAGACTTAGTATATTACTATAAAAATAACCTTTAAAAAACACATTAATATATGCAATCTCTTAGTTTTATTTGAAACATTCCTTAATGATCTTTGAATTTTTTTAATACGTGATTACTAGTAATTTCTAGTTAACAGCAACTTCTAATATGTATTGTTATGAAACTATGTCTAAATCATGTATGGTGGATCCTGTTTTGCCATCCACTATACTTTCATGTGTTACTAACCTTGGTTTGATTCGCTGGCCAATTGTTGTCATTCTTCTTCTTATCAGCAGGTATTATTATTATTTTTAAATTTCACTTAAGATGAGAAAAAACAGCTGTGTGTCCTTGTATCTATGCTTTGAAATTTAGAATCATGGCATCAGTGCCTAGCCTGTCATTGTTTGTAGATCCATCATGCAATAAATCATGGTAGTCTACTTTTGTGAACTTCTTTTACTGAAATTGAGCTGGTTAACTGTTTACATTTAAAAAGATGTTAGTAGTTGCACTTGCGTATGGTCCCACTTTTTTTTGTAGGAAACTGGCATAGTAGGTCCGTTTGGTGGATCTGCATCATGTATTTATTTATTTTGATTTCACTACTTCACATTCATTGTCTTTTTTATGTTTCTGTTTGTTCTGAAGATTGTTAAGCACATTTCAGGCTGTTGTTTTTTAACAAAACATGAGTAAAATTTGTGGGACATTCATTTTCCGTTGATAATTCTTGGTTATGTGATGGGATTTACTCGTATTCCTATTTAGTGTTATGTTTGGGTCGGTGTTTGAGTTTGCTAGTTTATCAGCTTCATTATCAGCTTCATTATTCTTACAAGAACTGGCAGTTTTATCTGCTGCTTGAGTTCTGCATATGTCAATACAACTTGCTAAGTTGGAAATTATTGTGGTAGACCATCTATTTTCTAGATTCTTACATCAAATTCCAGTTTGACATGTAGAATCATTTGGTTGGAAAATGAGTAGGCCAACCACTCGAAGTAAAAACAAAAGGCATAGGCCTGATGAAAATGAGGTGCCTTCATCTGAAATTTTGAGGTATCTGGCTTTCATCTTATCTAATTGAAACTCTATTACTTTCCCATTGTTGTTTTATTGCATTTGTTTTTGTTCTGCTATAGGAAAATTCATGCAACTGGGGATATCACGCAAGATGACGTTAATCAACTGTATTGGATGTCAAAGCCCATCTGCCAGGGTTGTCGTGCAAACTCAAAGGACTCTCCGAATTGCTGTTGTGGATTCATCCCACCTCCTAATGGATCTAGGAAATCTGGGTTGTGGCAGAAAATTTCAGAAGTTGTTCAAGATCTTGGTCCAGACCCATGCCAAGATCTTCGTTCTTCTGTAGATTTACCTGCTGGATTGACTAATTTGGGTGCTACTTGCTATGCCAACAGTATACTTCAGTGCCTTTATATGAATAGTTCATTTAGAGCTGGCATTTTCTCTGTGGAGCCAGAACTTTTGAAGCAACAACCTGTCTTGAATCAGTTGGCACGGTTGTTTGCACAATTGTGTTCTAGTCAACTAGCTTTTGTTGATTCAGCTCCATTTATTAAGACTCTGGAATTGGACAATGGCTCTCAGCAAGATAGCCACGAATTTTTCACTTTATTCCTTTCCTTATTAGAACAGTCTCTCAGCTGCTCCAGAGTTGCAGAGGCAAAAACCATTGCTCAAGATCTATTTCGTGGAAGCATATCTCATGTTACCCGGTAAGAAACTTGTGATCCATTTTAATATGCAGGTAGCAAGTAGTAACTGAAGCTGCTTTGAGCTCCGTTTCTCTCTCTTCTATGCTCTGTTTCATTTCTTAAACATTGTAGTTTTAACCTTGTAGTTGTGTGCACTACATGAAAGTGCTCTTATACAGCGTTACTTGCATTTATGTATTTGATAAAAAATGGATATGATTAAAAGTTTATCGACGGGCATAGAATGATTATGTAAAAAATTATAGAATTCGAGAGTGTCAAGGTGAATCCATCTGTGATTTAATTTCTGGGCTACAATGTCTGTGGAAAAGTTCTAGCCAATGGGCCTAGTGGATATGAAAAAAGGCATCTCCTAGTGCAGATTGAAGGCCTAGTTGTATAACCTGAAAAGTTTTCCTAGGCTGTATCATTTAAAGTGGTCATAGAGAAGGATGAAACTAAGTTTTTTTTTTTGTTAATGTTTTAAAAATTTGAGCAGAATGCAACTCTTTGGGTGAATATGGGATAGTTGTGAATAGGATACTACAGTTTTCCCTGCACAGTTAATATGCCAAATAAAGTGTGAGTGCAAAATGATAGAATGGCCACATTTTTTTGTTGTGGTTAATTTCAACAATGAAGCAACTCTTGCAAGAGAATGTTGAGGTTTATGCATGACAAAATTTGAAGATGATCTTATTCTAGAAAGCTTTTACGAAGCACCTTGATGTAGAAAAGCTGGTGCAAAGTTAAGGGAATTGTATAGATATCAACATATCCTGCAAAACCTATGGCTTATTGTAGATCAGAATAGATAGTAAAGATTAATCTAGGTGCTAACAAATTGTTTGGGACAAGGCTCTCATGATGATCTTTGAAGATATTCAGCTGTGTACTTTTTTCTAAGTTATAGTCCTTAAATATTTGGCTATCCTCACCTGTTTTACATGGTTCATTGATGACCTGATTTTGGGGACTCTTTTTTTCTTAAAGTGGATTTATTTTGGTTTCTATGTTCTTTAATTCATTGTTTTTATTCATTTTTATTTGATATTCTCTCTTTCAATGAACAATCTTCTCTTGATATATATTGGTTTTTATAAATTCAGAAAATGATTTCCCTTCCTTACCTGGAAAGCAGTTGTCAGCCCTTGTTAATGTGCATTAGTTTTTGTTTCTTTTTTAAAAAATGCATGTAAATCATGTTTTGGGCTGATGCTTTTGATGTTTGAGAATCTTGCACTGCATTTTTTTTTAACCTTTTTTTCTCCATAAACCAAGTGATATTCCTTTAGTAATCATTTAATTGCAATGTAGGATTTTTTTATCAAATAAGTTAGACTTTCCATGTTGTTAAACCAATAGAGATTGTTTGGATGCAACAAGAGATCATAAAATTCACATAGTCAATCATTAAAAAAAGAAAAAGTTAACTTTTGGTTACCTCTTCAAGCATTTTTAATGTTGAACTTTGATGGAAGCTTATAGAACCTTGAGAGGTTTGAAAGAGGATTATCCTATTTGAAGGTTTACCTTATCCAACCTTATGAGAATGACTACAAAGATAGAATCCAATCTACCTGGGTCACTGACTATTTTCTCTTATGAGATCTCATTTTGAAGGGAGCTTTAAGTAGGTTTAGTGTGACCTAGTCAGTTGGAGTGAGGTTTGCTTACTTAAAAGATACGGTGTTCTTGGTAGTAAATGTACTAGACAGATGTGGATGCTCCTATTCTGGCAAAATGGTTTGTGGTATTTTAGACTGGGCAATCCTCAAATAGATTAAGGTTATATGGCAAGGCTTTGGTAGTTCTAAGCATAGTTGTTCTGACAAATAGGTTTCCCCATCATCGAACCACCACTATGGACTAGCTTATGGAAGAGATTGTGGAATTACGTGTAAACTTCAGCAAGAAATATGTTATGGTAATATATTAAAGTTTTGGATACTTGGTTTTGGGACTAGTCTTGTTGTAGGCTTCCTTGCTCTTTTCTAGGTGGATCGTGACCAAATGGTGTCCACTCAGTAGTCTTGCCTCCCTTGAATCTGGATGGAAATTATTGAATTGAAAATTTTACCAGCCATTAGATGTTTCGTTGAATAACAAGAGCAGCGATGCTTTTAATGTGGTTTATGAAATCCAATTTAAGGTAATTCCGCTGTTGGAGATTCATTTCCTTTGTTATTGGTGGCTTGATTACAAAACATACACAACGCCTGAAACCTGTGCTAAGACTTGAAGGCGACTTGAAGACTGTTATTAGTTGATGTTCCAAAGACAGCTCCCCCCCTTGGCGCTACTGGCCCATCACTGATAGTATTGCTGACATTGTATCGTCTACTCATTGTAATTGGAACCTCATTCCTAGATCAACCAACTCTTTGGCTGATAAATTGGCAAAATTTGGAATTTTCCAGCAATCTCTCATTGTTTGGGAAGGCTTCCCTTTTTTGTAAATTGCTCTTTTGAGCTTTTGTCTTAATAAAAATCAGCATCATTTAAAAAAAAAAGACTTGAGCGCAAGACTTCCACAAAGGAGAAAAGTAGAAAATATTATGGGATTCTATTAGGATAAAATTGGATTTCATTAATACCTTGCTCCTTTTGTGTATTTATATGTTAGTGTGTGTGCGAGTAAGAAGTGCATGTGCGCTTGTGCACATATTTTACTTGCACGGTGCTTTATTCTCGTTGTGGTTTAGAGTGTTTGTTCTTCAAGGGTCTATTCATTTCTGGTGAAACCACCTTCACAAAGGAGAGACAAAGAAAAGATTGTGGGACTCTGTCTGCGTAAATTTTCCTGCTATCAATACCTTCCCATGGTTTATACATAGATAACTTCTGAATTTCTGACAACTGCCTATCTCTACCGAAGGAAATGACTTCATACTCATCTATTGTTATATAGGTGTTCAGTGTGTGGTAAAGAATCTGAAGCATCTTCAAAAACCGAAGATTTTTATGAGCTTGAGTTGAACATCAAGGGTTTGAAGAATCTCAATGAGAGTTTAGATGATTATCTTAGTGTGGAGGAGCTTCAAGGAGAAAATCAGTATTTCTGTGAATCATGTGGAACACGAGTTGATGCCACACGGGCAATTAAGCTTCACAAACTGCCTCCAGTACTTAATTTTCAGTTAAAACGTTGTGTTTTTCTTCCTAAGGTATGTCTTATTGGGGTATATGACCTGTTCCTATGTGAAATTTGTGGTGTATTTCCATGTTCATCTGTCTTTTTTTTTCTTTGTATAATTGTCTTTTTTTTCAGACCACAACAAAGAAGAAATTAACTTCTGTGTTCAGTTTTCCTGGCAAACTCAACATGGCACAAAGATTATGTGACCCTTCTCTGACAGAGCTAATCTATGAGCTATCTGCCATATTGATCCATAAGGGCACTGCTGTTGATAGTGGCCATTATGTGGCACATATTAAAGATGAGTTTAGTGGGATTTGGTGGGAATTTGATGATGAGCATGTGTCAAAGTTAGGTCTTCATCCTGTTGGAGAAGGGTTGTCAGGATCAAGTCTGAAAACTGAGCAAGTTGTGCAGGCTGCAGATTCTGAGCGAGTGGGACTTTGTATGAATGGAGATCATAATGAAACCGGTTCTTTTCCATCTGCAGACAAGGATCTTGTCAACCATACTCAGATCTTTTCATCAACTGATGCATACATGTTGATGTATAAAAGGAGGCATCCTAAAGAGAATGGTATAGTTGAAGCAAACATGGATGCAAGCAGAAATGACTTCCTTCCATCTCATCTCTCTGAAGAGGTAGAAACGTCAAATGCATCAACTATTGCCGCTTGTGAAGAGTATAAGTTGAAGAAAGAGACACAGGTGGGTATCATCACAGAACGTAGACAGGAAGTACGCTCACTTCTTTCAGAAATTCCTGTTCGATCACTGGGTGATCCATTTTTCTGGATTTCAACTGAGTGGCTGCGTCAGTGGTCAGACAGCATTACTCCTCTGTGAGTTTCACGTTCTTTCCACTTTACGTGGTGTCTATATTTGAATGTTTTCTTGTTTTCGTTCCTTTTTTCTGCGTTTAGCAATGAGGTGTGTTGAGGATGACATTGTGACATTTAGGTTTGATATTTCTTGGTATTGGTTATGTGAAGCTTTTAGCATAGAATATATGTATCCAACACCTTTTGATATTTCTTAGGAAATCAAGAAAGGGTATTTGTTACTTAGTGAATTTCTAATATTTTACTCGAGCATCCAAAACTCTGTTGGCAAATTGAACATCCTCTTTCAGTTTGTATACTTGTGGATTGGGATTTTCTGCTTGGATTGAGCCGAAACAATTTTGCCAATAATTAGAAACCCTAAATAACATAGATCTCGGCTTTGTTTGATCTTCGGCTTCAACATTCACTTTTGTTGACTTTATACATATTGATGTTCCGTGGTTAGCTTCACATTGATCCAAATTATTTGTTACCCAAATGGGCCTTTTCCCAAGCAGTATTGAGTTATCACAGAAACTAGATGGAACACACTGTATTTACTCACCCAAAAAACACATTGTATTTACTCACCCAAAACATTCTCACTGGATTTATTACGTGCTATTTGCAAATTCTAAGACCGGTATTTGATAGGTCTCTTAGCATTCCACTAAGCACCTTGTTTTAGTTCTTATTAGCTCCTTCCATATATCAGCTCGATACATATTACCTCTATTTGCAGCTATTTACACTATATTAAATTATTGCAGCTCTATTGACAATAAGTCCATTCGGTGTTCACATGGAAAAGTTCCACTTTCAAAAGTTAGCTCCATAAAGAGGATATCAGAGATAGCTTGGCGCAAGTTGGTCTCTATGGTGGGCATTTATATTATTGAAGTGTTTATCATATATCTGCTTGAAATCTAGTTTTGCTTTATGAACCGGTGTTTTATCATTAATCGTGCTCTTAGTTACTTTATCATCATCATTATTTTATCATCATCATTATTTTATGCATTCTAGGCTCCTTTTTGTACTCTATAGTCTTGTGGAAGCCGTCTTCTTAATATAAACTATATCTCCTCATTTTTTTAAAAGTTGTATGCATCTTAGGGAATCCAATGTGAGCGTGTTAGCTTCATTCTTGGTATCTACTGGAAACTTTACCTTAATAATGGAGGATAAGTTCCCCTACTAGTAATGACACATATGCCTGTTCTAGTTGGAGCCTGAATATCTTGAGAGCCCTTTCGGACTCAAAGGCCTTATTGGCGTCCAACCTCCATACTTGTCTCTCCTCAGTAGCTCCCCGAAATGTGTCTAATACACTCATATGGACTCCTTGTCCAGAAGGTACGTTCTCCACTGCATCTGCTTATAAATTCCTCAGCTGCCCCAACCCCCCATAAACCGATCATTTTGCAGCTATTACCTGGACCTTGCTTGCCCCTCGTGCAAATTGTTTATTTGGAGCGCATGTTAGAACAAAATCCTCACGTTTGTTTCTTTAATCCAACGAGGACCCCTGTCCCGAACCCCTTCCGCCCCTTCTGCCAAACTTCCCTCGAAACAGCCTCTCATGTGCTCTTACTTTGCAACTTTGCCTACATTGTTTGGACTAGGCTCCTCAACAAAATTGGTTTCCAATACTGCCCTTCTCAAAATTTTACATCCACTAGTCTCTCGGTTACCAGTGCTAGCCTCCCAAAACTCGGGAAATTACTTATCTCTTGCTGCGTTGGCCATATCATTTGGGCCTTATGGAAGGAAATAAACAATCGAAAATTCAACTTAAAATCTATCCCTATTGATATACTGATAGAAAATATTGTTGACCAAGTTTCCACATGGATCCTCATGCGTAAGGAATTTCGGAATCTTAACGGCTCCATCCTAAGAGGGAACTGGTTGCTGATAGCTGGCATGACTTATCCTTCTAGTCCCCTGACTATGGAAATTTGGTCTCCCCCTCCGATGGGCCACTACAAATTAAATTTCGATGATAGCGCTTTTGGATGCCCTGGTCGTACAGGCTTTGGTAGAGTTATCCATGATGGTAATGGTTGTTTACTTTTTACCTTCACTGGGCCAATAGGAATCTCCGATTTACTTAATGGGCTGCATTTTCAAACGCCATCTTGTGGGCCCCCTTTGTATTGAAGGTTATTCTAAAATTGTCATTAATTGGTGTGCAAAGTCAACTCTCCCCCCGCTGGCGGCACTTGGATATGTTTTTTGATATATATATAAAAAATTTAATTTCTCTTATGAATTGTAAGTGGAAGCATTCCTAGATCAGCTAACCATTTAGTTGACATTCAAGCTAAATTAGGTGTTTCACTCCAACACTTTGTTGTGGAGGAAGACCTTTTTTAGCTAGGTATTGTACTTTTTCCTTTTTTAATAGTTTATACATTTTCATTCAAAAAAAAAAAAATTGGTACATGGACGCTTAGATAGCTACTTAGGATCTAAGCAATTAGATGGTCTGAGTACAAAAATTGTTAGTGCATAAAAAATTCCTCTGGTCTAATGTTGTATGTGTGTTCCATATTTTAAGCTAGTAGTCTGAGAGTAAGAGCTAGGGTATATCTTTTCCATGTCTTGAGTCAGGTTGTTTGTTTAAGCTTGGGCGTGCGAAGGAGTATTGATGGGTAAAAAGTGCATTAGTTTTGAGCAACATGTATACTCGACATCTCAGGTTAGGAGTTGTTGTGTGTGGGAGAATAGTTGCACACTGGTTTAGCTTGAAAACATAGCATGCAGGAATTTCCCACTTGAAAGCATCTCACTAATGATCACGTGGGGTCCTTCTAGTATTACAAAGTTACATTAGTAGGGAAGAGACTCCCTAACTTCGGTTAGTCATTTTGTGAAGAATTGGCTCAATTTTAACCCAAAAAAAACCCTGAATAATAATTGGGTAGATTTTGTAGCAATGTGTAGCATATTAGGTATACAGTAGCACTTGTTAAATATGATGGAACTTGTGATATATATTATACAATTCCACAGAAAATTAATTTCTTCTGTGTTTTTTTTTTTTGAATTGTCAGAAATCCAATTTGTTGATATTAGCATCCAGAAAAATCCCTTTCTGGATTTGAAGCCAGTTGTGGTGGTTGATGAAAACCGTCTATTATTTGTGGTGATGGTTATTGCCTGTTGAAGATTGTTGCTCTACTTTTGTTCTTTTGAAATTCATCTTTATCTTTTCCATTTCCTTTCTTCTTTTCTTCGCCAGCTTTTCCTTCAACATAGTTTCCCGGTTGGCTAATGAAATGTGTTTTTATGTCTTATAGTATGGAGGGGGGCCAGAACTCTCTGGTGACGATTATTGCATAAAATGTCTGGAGGACCTGGCAAAGACTACTGTCTCTGCTGACAATTACAGGGTCCGTAGATTATCCATGAAAGAAATTGCTGAGGCTGCACTAGCTGGAAATTGTCCTGATGAAAATCTGTACTATGTCTCCAGGGCATGGTGTGCTTCGCAACAACTTTTTGCTTACATTTTCTTGTTCCATTTTGACACAATTACAGTGCTCTTTGTTTAGCAAGAATGAATTCCCATTCAAAACAATGAAGTGTGACTGGTGGTTGGCCTACTTTTGGCCTTAGCATGTATGTGTTTGTGATTAGCAATTCCTTCATAGAAGGGAGATGAATTTATTATTGCCTACAATATGCTATCGACCTCTGAGATCATTTTTAGATCATTTGTTGAAGTTAGTAAGATTTTGTAATTTGTCTAAGAGATGGTCCTAGTTGTAAATATGTAAAGCTCTACATGGGCATTATTATTTGTACTGTTCAGGTGTATAATTGCCTTTTGTATATGTAATTATCTCAACTTTAAATACTATATACAGAGGGAAAGGGGGGCTTAATATTTGGCTACTGCCTATCTCAAAAAGATTTTTATGATAGCAACTTCTCATCCAAATTGCAATTTTTAAATCAAAACTCCTAACTCTGAACTTTTACGACGTGTGTCTCATCTTCAGGTGCTCGACCTAACTTTTATAGCTTTTCTTGTACAATGGAATGCTATTCTATGAGTGTTTTTCAAAAATGCTATCCTGTGACTGTAACTGCTCCATTTATGGTGGAAGAATCACTTTTTGTGCCTAACAAATTGGTTTTAAAGAAGTAACTGAAGAGCATGTTTTGCTATTTTTGGAATTTGTTTGAACACTTGATGCTGTACACATTGTACTGTCCTCTTTTACAACTAAACAACTTTTATCTCGATAGTGTGCTACTTCTTTGTTATGTCAGTCAGATCAGGTTTTCTGTAATTGTTTGTTTATTTGATTTTTGCAGGGTTTCTGTAATTGTTTGTTTATTTGATTGATGCCTTTTATGTTTTTTGCAACTAAATATTTCATAATTCAATAGGTTGTTGCAATGGGTGCGTAGAAAAAATATTGATTCACCATGTGATGCTGATGCGGGACCAACAAGTTCGCTTCAATGCGTTCATGGGGGATTGATGCCAGAAGTATCTCCGGCAGCAAAGCGTTTATTGATTCCTGAGAGCCTTTGGCTTTTTCTAGTTGAAAGTGCTAATGAAGTAAAGCCTGATGATGCATTAGGTTGTTTAATGTTTCCTGTTGGATCAGAACCTTGTGCTGTTTGCTGCACAGAACTGACAGAAATTGCTTGCTTGGAGGATTCACGAAGGTAACATTGCAAACTTTTTTATATATTATAAAGAGCTTTAATTTTTTAAGCTTGGGATTGACAATTGTTTTATTGCTGCAGAGCAGCCAAAATTCAGCAACGCCAAAAACATGAAAAGTTGTTCTTGGGGAAATGCATTGGAGTAAATCCTGGTTGTAAATACTATCTATTACCTTCTTCATGGTTGATGAGATGGAGAGCTTATGCTACAACTAGTGGCAAGAGTACATCTTCTGCAGAACCTGATAATTTGGAGGTGGTCATCGAATCACTCAAATGTCAAAAGGTAAACTCTTTTATAGTCCTTTCCAATAGCAAGCCTCAGCTATTCCTCTTTCCCCCAACCCCAGTGAGCCCAGTTTGATGAAATTAACAGCTGCATCTCGTTGGAAGCATATGCTAAAAGCTGGCGATACTTGGTCTTGGCTGGAGACAGTTCCATCGTTGGAAGCACCTCTCCCCTACATTATAAGCTAGCCTTTGTGAACTGTTTTTATATTGTATAACTTCATGCATTCCTGCCCTTTGCTGGGTTCTTTTCCTTGTGTTTTCTGATCTAAAGAATTACCATTGTGAGAAAAGTAGAATACCTGAACAGTTTTAATTATGTAACAGTTTCTTATAATATATCATTCACTATAACTTATAGAGTTATTGGGACAGGCTTTTAAGATGCACTCATTTGTTTATTGTCACTGGAAGTGTTTGTTTTGATCCCTGCAAGATCATAATTGTTCTAGATTTGTTTCTTTTTGTTGCAGCATTCAAAACTCCTAGAAAGGCCTCCAGAACTCGTGTGCAAACGTGGTGTCGTAGTTCAGAAAACATCATTTGTAAGTGAATGGCCTGCAACTTTTTCTAAATATTATGTCATTTATTTCCCCAGAAAGCTTGCATTTGTACTTCACTTGGTGCTAATCTAGGCTTTCATATGTATGAGCATACTGGCTATTGTTTGTAACATTTTATCTCTTCCTGAATGGTGATACTCTGGATTTTACTATTTAATTCGTGGAGCAAGTATTATTTGAATCATTTTTAACCAAAGAAACTTTGATGACAAACATAATCTTATTTACTCCATCTTTCCGTTACTGCAGACAGATGGTTTAACTATTATCACAGAGCATGATTGGAAGCTCTTCTGTGAAGATTGGAATGCACCAGTTAAAAAAGGTCTATACGCTGAAATTGAATTTCCAAGCTGCACAAGTACCTTGGTTGGTGCTTCTGAAGATATGCCTATTTCAGATTCACACTTGGGTCGATCCAGTGACGAGGTTGACACTGAGCATGAATCTAGATTACCTACAATAAAGACATTTCCAGAGGTATGTTTGGACTACTGCAGTATTCCTTTTTCTTTTGAATAATCAAATATTTGTTGTTTTTATTTTAAAAAATGAGGTAGTAATTCATTACTAGTTAAAAAATAAAAGTTGAGGTAGTAATTACATATAAGTCGTTTGTATTTAGTAACATTTTGATAGATATTCAATGAAATTTGTAATTTACTTCTGGTTTAAATTGTATTTGGAACCACATTCCACGCTCTGCTAATCACTTAGCAGACTCTCAGGCTAAGGCGGGTGTGTCTCTCCAACACTTTGTTGTGGAGTCAGGCCCCCAAAGCTACGTCTGTACACCCCCCCCCCCCCCCCCCCCTTTGTTTATCAATATACGCATTTTCATTAAAAAAACATTTTGATAGTTATCTTTTATGAAAATTGGGACTGTCTTAAAATTTGTAGGCACGATAATCTATATGTAACTATTAAATGTTCTGTTATAAGATTTACTTTGTTGTGGAGTCAGGCCCCCAAAGCTACGTCTGTACACCCCCCCCCCCCCCCCCCCCCCCTTTGTTTATCAATATACGCATTTTCATTAAAAAAACATTTTGATAGTTATCTTTTATGAAAATTGGGACTGTCTTAAAATTTGTAGGCACGATAATCTATATGTAACTATTAAATGTTCTGTTATAAGATTTTTTGTGTAGCTAGCTTAGGAAGTTTAGGAATCACATGACATTGGATATCTCTCTCTGACATTTACTTGGATCTCTCTGAATGTGCTAGGTTTGTGAAGTGTGTGTGGGTGAAAGAGAAAGTTGTGAACTGATGCAGAAACTTAATTACTGCAATGAGGATATTTGTATTTTTCTTGTTCCAAGTGGCAAGGAAGCTCCCCGATCAGTTTTAGAAGCTGCTTCAGGAACTCTTTTTGAGCCAGATCGCCGTGCTTCAAAGCGATCTCGCAGAACCTCAGGTGGTAATTCAATCAACTTGAGGGTTTCTGGCACCACGTCAATGTATCAGTTGAAAATGATGATTTGGGAATCCTTTGGGGTAGGTAGTTGTATTAATGTGTTATTAGGTCAAGAATATTTTTTATGAATCATACACAATTTGATTTTATATGAAGGGAACTTGTGAAGTTGAAACAACTTCTCTAAAGTTTGTACATTGGGTAGCCCCACTTAGTACAAGAATGCTGTATCACTACACTAGTAGTGATTCTTCTCTAGTTTTGTATTGTTTATTTTCAGAAGCGTGAATAAATCCATAAACCACTCTTCTATGAGTTGATTTATGTGTACTTTGTCTTACTTAGCAAACTTACTGCATGATATTCTGCAGGTAGTTAAGGAGAATCAGAAACTTCACAAAGGCTTGATAGAGATAGAAGGAAGTGAATCTGCCACATTGGCTGATATGAACATATTTCCAGGAGATGTCCTGTGGGTCACTGACTTAGAGATTCATGAGAACCGTGATATAGCAGGTATTTATGCATCATATATGCACCATTAGGAAATTCATATGCAGTCAATAATTAGTAGAGGTTAGTTTACTAATTAACCGGAACGATGAAGGTTTTATGGTTTATTCAAGAACAGGTGAAAGTCTGTTTTTTATTGAAATTTTGGTGTTGAAGGGAAAAAAGTCAATTGCTCTTTACTTATTTAGATTAAGACCGTGGTATGTTGAATGAAAGCTCTTGATTGGCATCTATATAGTTGTTTGAGCCTAGATTATGATTTTTTTTTTGTCTCAAGTCACTGAAAGCTTTCATGACTCCTGCATTAATAAAGAAGCCTTAGTAGCTCTTTTGATCATGATCTTACTGTATCATGCAGATGAACTTTCAAACCAAAAGTTGGAGCAGCAGCAGTTTGAAGAAGGTTTTCGAGGAACTCTTTTGACATCCAATCTCTTGCCTCAGGTTATTTATTATATGCTTTGTGTGATTTTTTGTCAAGGGCAGTTGATATGCTTGCTTGTATTGATTGTCCTTGTTATTGATGCAGGAACCCTAAGATCAAGGAAGCTATTTAGAGGTATGTACACTTATTTGTTATTTTATATCCTCCCTTAAAAGTTAGGTATCATGTGTAGCTTGCAACTAAAGAAAATCTTGGTCAAACGTTTAGCTTCTGTATAATTCTAGGTTAGTTTGGTCATGTTGATGAAACAAACTTTGTTTCCTTTCACTTTTTTCCAAAAAGTAAAAAACCATTGTTTGTTGCAATAGGTTTGCTGTTCCACTCAGACATTTTTGTGTAACACTTACACATCAATGCTGTTCATTTTGATCCCAAAAATAATCTTATGTCACTGATATATGGTCTATGAGTGCGGGGAGGAGTCTACTTTTTGCAAGAAAACCTCCGAGTTGTTGCATATGACTTCAAATTTCTCAGCTACATTATGCTGTCTTTGAAGATGCCTGCTTATGCATTTAATGTGACTACATGCTATGTGGACCAGCTAGATTCAAAAGAATAAAAAAGTTTCTTAATATAGGAACACACTGAAACTTAGCACTTAAATTGGACGCTAGGAATTATTTTGGAGGCCATCATTGTGGGCCAAGTTCTACACAGCAGCTTTATGTGTGGCTTGGAGGAACTCTGCTACAGAATATCTTCAGGCAGCTGACAGGTGGGTTTCTTCACGTTCCTGTATGACAAGATAGTACCTGCACATTAGGCATTCTAAGAGGTGCCCTATAAAACTCTTGTATTGTTCTTTTGTTTATTAGAAAATGCCTTATGAATTTAAATCATTTCTAGAACTAGAAAGCCTATGAATAGCTTACTTGGAGTCGCATTTATTTGGATTGCACAGTAGCAAGTAATAGTTTCACCAATTTTGTGTACTTCTGAGTCATCTACTAGTGGATAACATTGATCAGATGAAAAAGTCTAAATTTCTACTACAGTACTCATGTGCATCATTCATCATCAATAAATCAATGCATATGAGTATGGCTGACATAGGTGCCCTTAAATATGTACACAGTCATAAAAAAGAAACAATCAGTAAACAAAGATAAGTAAAAAAGCATGCCTAACTGACTGATGTTCTTTTTTTTCTTTTCTTTTTAATTGCAGTTTGTCCATTGAAGTTTTTGTCACCTTTTGCTTGGTAAAACAAAATTTTGTTTCAGCAGACCTTAACCCTCCTGGAATATGTATCTTAGTTTTTGTGCATAATGATATTCATTTGTCATATTTATGTAATTTAAGTGGCTGTTCTATACCCTTTGCAATGTGATCTAGCACTACATCAGTATGCATGCGGAACGGAGCTTCAGGAGGTTTTTTTTTTTTTTTTGTGGGTTTAGCCACTGCTTAAATATTATGCTTCAATAGGCCGTATAATCCCTATAAGCCCGGTGACGTCTGAATTATCAATTTGGTCCTTTTTCTGTCATCTCCTAAAAAGGGGTTGGTTTATTTAGTTCCTTTCATACCCAGCACTAGTGTCCGAGGGAGCCAAATGGCGATTCAACTGTGATAGCCATTAGCTCCCATTGTATTCATCTGACTTCATCCATCTACATCCTAATCCAACTGACCTCTTCAAACAACATCCAGTGCAATACGAGATTAATAGTGTGATCACTCCTGGAATGCCTGAAGGATACAAAATGGTATGTAAATATGATTGTGTGTATTGTAGAACTGAGACTGTAGGCCAGACCGATACGATCTTTAATTCAGTAAACTCTTTGCAGCAGCAGCAGCAGTGGAGTTAGTATCATGCCCAACTAATCAGTTGATATAGGACTTGTTCTGTTCGGCGCTTGTACCGGTTTAGCTCTTGTAGGTACTGGCATAGAGGTTGCAGTTTGTGGGCTGCTTAGCTCATCATTAGATTAGAAATATAAATGATTATTATCGAGGTAGAATAAGTTATATTATAAACTGTTTTATTCATCAATATCTTATGTTGTTGCAGTCCCGTTTGATCTTTAATCAGTTGTTCTGTATGTTGTTTTTCTTATTTACTTTTGAATGGCAAAACAGTTCATTCGGTAAATTCACTAATAATTGTTAAGACATACTAAAATTTTTTAGAATCTTAAAAATATTAAAATACACATGCTATGAAAGTCTTCATCAAACTTCTAACAACATATTATAATAAAATTATTCCAAAAATATATATGAGATGTTACAAGCCATAGTTTTCTAGCTTTGGTTATGATTTGGGTAGGGTCATGGTACATTTTTAACTTGGATGACCCATCCATGGCGAGTGAGAATACTCTTCCTAGATGCCGGCAAATTGAATGCTTTTCCTTTTTACGATTCAAATCAGCACTACATTTTTTAGATTTTGTTGAGAAAATTCGAATTACTATGTTGGTTTCAATTTTCCACTTCCCAAAACCTTATCTTCTTTCCTATTTTCTATCTTTCTCCCGTATAATCATTAAAGATCATGAGCTAGTACATGTTCAATCCCATTACTTCCTCTTAATTGCTTCTTACTGATGCATCTAATCTCATTCACTCTCCCCATCTACCGACATTTAATTACTTTTTTTTTTTTTTTCTCCCCTTCAAATCCAAGACATATCAACTGATAACTAATGACACCTGAAGTGTGTCTGCAACAATTCAAACAAGGTTCGTTGGGGCCATTTGAATTGAATCACGCTCACGCTTTTAATCATTTCTTCCAGGCTTTTGGCCTCTCCAAGCAACATTGCTTCATACACTCCATTTTCTCAATTAGGAAGTTTCAGCATGAACCACTGTAGAATTGAAACAGTGATGATAATGTCGTCCACGGGTGTTTGCTTGTCCCCATTTTTTCATTTCTCGCCCACCCTTCTACTGTAGGCCACAACCAAATCCTCTTCTTATATAGAAGGCAGAAGAAAGCGCTTCACATCTCACAGCCACTACACAGAAGAATTCTCCACCGTTACCACTTCCCTCCGATCCACTGCATCTATTGGTTTCTTCATCGTTTTGTACCATGGGATACTCCTCTCCAACGGTTCTTTTACTTCTTCTGTTCTCTCTCCTCTGCCTCTCCGTTGTCACCGGTGCTGGAAAAACACACGGCCGATCAAATAAGGGCCTTCATCCTTTTTCCGGTACTCAAAAAGAAAAGCTCAGCCATCTCCACTTCTACTTCCACGACATTCTCAGCGGGCGCAACCCATCCGCGGTGCCCATCATCATGTCGAACAAGACGACCAGTGGGTTCGGCACCACGGTCATGATCGACGACCCATTAACCGAGGGACCGAAACCCACGTCGAAGATAGTCGGAAGAGCTCAGGGATTCTACTCCCTGGCGTCGCAGCACGACATAGGGCTGCTGATGGTCATGAATTTCGCCTTCGTCTCCGGGAAATTCAACGGCAGCTCGCTGAGCATAATGGGGAGGAACGCAGTCTTGTCGAACATTCGGGAGATGCCGGTGATTGGCGGCACGGGACAGTTCCGGTGGGCTCGAGGGTATGCGCAGGCGCACACCGTCTGGTTCGACCCTCCAACTGGGGACGCCATCGTTGAGTACGATGTCCATGTCTTGCATTACTGATGGATGAGACTTCAGCTTTTTGGCTTCTTTTCTTCGATCTCGTGACTCCTTGTCGCTTTAATGTTGCTAGTTTGCTTTTTCTGCTCTTCTAATGGAGTCTAGTTAACCAAATTACTGAAACAAAAAGGCTGAGACAGTGGATTAATGCATGCGTTAAGGATTCCCGATGCTGTTGGTCTAACACCTCCACCCAAAAAATGCAGGAAATCACATAGAAACACTTTTTCTTAAGCTTGGACGGTTGTGGGAAATTTGGCTCGCGTGTTACTACCTTAATGATTTACATAGAATTAGGATAAGCTGATCCGTAAATTAGTATCACGGCTAGTCTCTTTCATTTACATCCTTTGTCGTTGGAGTTAAAAGGGAGACCCAGTTTATATCAAAATCTGCAAGAGAAATAGCCTGGTCAGTCTCCATGGCTAACCTGTGATTTTGTGTCTTTACCAACAACACAAGCAATCATCTCCTGGAAGAAAAGCTGTGAAACGAAGGGAAACTCAAAAGAACATTGACTTGAATTATTCAGTGAATCACTACATATCTTGCACATACACGAGGTAGAGAGTAGAAACAATGGCATCCTCCTCAACCCAATCATCTTCCATCCTCGCAAACAAAGACATCCCGTCATATAATACAGAATCACCCCTCCACCTCTATCACTTTACTTACAAAAATACCCCCTTTTTCAACCTTTTTACAAAACCTCATGGCTCTCACCATTGGTCATATCTCATAGATCCAGCCTTGGGTATCTTCACTACATCCCACTCCGTGGATTTCAGACTGCTCATATTTATCTCACAGAGAAAACCCTCAATGGCACTTCACAAACATCTTAGGGTGTCCACCCTGTCTATGACATCTAAGGCCTTCATCCTGTCAATGTCAAAATTTATAACAGGTACAGATGACAGTCTTCTGGTACCAAACAACTCTTTCTTGTTTCCATTGTTTCCGCTGGTGGGAGAGTGGCTGCTGCTCTTACTAAGCCTATTATGCTTACACAATCGGGTCTTTACTGTGTCAAATTCTTGGCTTTTACTTATTCCGGGGGTCAACTTTCGGAAGTTCACATCTCGTAACATCTCCTGGTCTTCCAATGTTAGAACAGGAGACGTGCTACCGGGCAACGACCCCAGAAGAGTTTTCTGATTGGGAGAGCGAAGTGGGGATTTAATTGGAGATTTGATACCCCCATTGCCCAGGGCTCTAGATTGGCTTACAAGATGGTGAAGCCAAACCACCAGTTCGAGAATGTAGGCTTCCGTCTTCTCCTTCTCAGCATGATGCAGTGTCTCTATCTTCAATAAGTCACTTTGCCCAGCTGGTTTCCGGTTGACCTCAGACCTGAAATGATGTGTTTTAGTGAAAAATAGACAACTCTAAATTTCATCAAAACTTTTATCTCCTAAGATTGTGATGAGCAGCAAAACTGCTGGTCATCAAATTTTACCAAATGGTGAAAGTGAGAAGGTTTAGGTATTGGATAGTATGCTTACCCTGTGTTTGCCCACTCTCCAACCCAACCAAACCCATGATGCGCCCTAGTTTGGACAAAAAGTTCATATCATGTCCATCAGTCGAAGTTATCAAATAACTTTCACATTAAAACAATGAAGCTTGTAGAAATGGATATTACTTGGTTGTGTTAGTGGCAATTGGAACAAGCCATTGCAAAGTTCTTTCCATCTCAACCTTGATCTGTGGGACAGTCATCTACAAGTACATGAAAATTGGAAACAACAGACATGTTAGCTTGTGAAGTAGGGACAAAACCCACATTGAGAAATCTTAAGAGAAGAAAATGAGCTATAAAATTGAGCAATAGGCTTGCTAAATGGTTAGTCTTTTGAGGATGGAATTGGACTCAACCCAATAGTGGTATTAGAACAGGTTGAGTGCATAGGCCAAGGACCAATATGTGATGCCCAGGTTATATGTGTATTCTAGGCTCCATAAGGTGAGAGTAAGATTGTTTGTGTCGTGGACACGTCACAGACCCGTTACATGTAAGCCATAGACATGAGGGAGAGTGTGATTTGGGTAAAATTCCTACATTAAGAAATCTTAAAAGAAGTGAACGAGAAAAAAGGTTGAGTAATAGGCTTCCTAAGTGGCTAGTCATTTTGGGATGGAACCTGGCTCAACCCAACAGTTAAAACTCATGAATGAAAGAGAAAGATTTTTTACTATTTCTTTGGACTGGTGTCATGAAAATACCTCTTCTTTGACTTTAAATGATTGTAACTTTGATCGTAATGCTGACTTTATACTTGGCGGAAGCCCTTGGTATAACGTGTCCCTTGTATTTGGAGGCACAGAACTTGATCGAGAGACCTGAACAAATGCTCCATCAAACATCAAGAAAACACACAATGCAATTAGACAAAGAAAAATAAAAGAAAAACACCCAAAGAAAAGAAATCTGTAAAAACCAAAATATTGAAAATAAAGCTGAAACCAAACTCTAGAGCAAGAAATTATTTACATGGACAGGCAATTCTCAAGTTTAAATGATGTCAAGGTTTTATTAGTGTGATACCCATTGGAGTCAAGAGATCTTAAATAAGCAGTCAAGGTCACCGAGGCACAGAAAAGAGGAAACTGCCAAGGCTATAGGCCTCACAGATGAATAGATTAATTTGATAAAAAAAATTCACCCAGTAAAGTAAAGAGATCACAAAATTATGCGGTTAAGTTAACTGAGTTACAAAAAAGAACAGCCAACACTGTAGGCCTCATAGATGTAGACATAGATCTACAAGCCATGTTAGCTGTCAAAAGATTTCAAAATGCACATACAGCCAATACTGGTATAAACATGGATAATACTAAAACAGCGAGCAACATTTTAATCACCTCCTTGAAAGACAATACCAGAATTACTCAAAAAATATCAGAGACAACCAATCTAATCCAGCAACACAATACATGGAGCAAAATCTTGAACTTACAAGAGTATCAATTTGAGTGATGATATTTGCATAATGCAATGCAAGACCAGCAGGCCCCAGTCTTTGCTGATTGTGCTTCATTGGTTTATCACTGGCATCTGCAATAACCAGTGAATACACATGTTCAGCCTTCTTTCTGGAGATTCAACATTTTCATGTCAAAATACTCTGACAAGTACAAATATATACACAAATATGCAAATATGCATTGTAAGGCATATAAAAAGTATCTTTGAAACAAAAAGGCAAATAAAAGGTAGTTAAAATTTCATACACATACCTGCACTGCCAAAGGCATCATGAATCTCTAGATGTAAGAAATGGACAATGTCGACAAGCTTTTCCATGACCTGTACTACACTGAGTGAAGTACTGTTAGAAATCAGTTGTAAAAAGTAGTTAATTATGAGGATGTAAATGTAAACAGAGTGTAAGGGGTGAAGGGTCATTAGGCTTTAGTAGAGGGCTAAAATAGTCAAAAGGTTAAGAGTTTATTAATTTTCATGAGGTGGGTATGTTAAAAATAGAGAAGAATGAGAGAGAGAGAGAGAGAGAGAGAGAGAGGCGAGACACATTTGGACACAATGAGAAGAGGGGAAAAGAACGTGTTTTGTGTATACCTCCTCTAGACTATCTTATATTAATAAAGATACGTTTCCTAATAACAAACTAACTCTACTTTCCCATTCACCCAATTACACCCAAAGATAGCATGCTAAATAAAACATTAAGGGACATAAATCAAACCAACAACTAAAAGGGAAACATGTAGATGTCCTCTTCCTTCCTTACTTGACTTTCCCTCTTCGAACAAATTCCACATGTGAGATTCACCTTAGACTCCCTTCAGGTTGTGTGAATGCTCTGCATGAGACTTGTCTTAGACTCCTTGATATGGTTTCTTGAACACTCCCCTCAAGCTAGAGTTTGTAACAAAGAAACACGTAAATACCTCATTCTATCCTAGTCCAGTGAGAAAAGAAATTTCCATGTCTGCTGCTGCACCAACAAGAGCAACTAGGACTCGGCTAGAATTCAAAACTTCCATCAAGTGAATTCAGAACAGCAAACACACACCAAAACACATCAATGTCTCAGCTCATAGCAGAATCAAGGAATTTAAAATAAAACAACGGGAAGACCAATCTCTGGACATAAAACGGCAACTGTAGACCATGGAAATCATGCACGAGGAGGAAACCAGAGAAAGTTTCTGAACCCAGAAAGTTGACTCAAACAAGCAGACTGGCATTGAAATCCTTTTAGAGCTAGGATTTGTTGCCTAAGTTAGAGGAACACTTTTCATTGCAGCAAAAAAACACTTTTGAGAGGCCATAACTGCTTAGTATGCATGACAAAGATGTAGCAGAACTCAGGTTTTGGAAAAGGCAGAATCCTTTGATTTCTGAGGTCACCTGAAGGATGCTGGATTTAACAATTAGCTATGAAGAAAAAGAAAGCTTAAACTTAAAACGAAAGCTAGACCCACCAAACTCGCAACTGAAAAGAATGGGTGTTGGGACAATAAAGACTCAAGGGAAAGAGAAAGACTTATCTTTCTTCTTCTTCCCCTTCTTTTTTTCCATCTTCTTCTCTTTCTCCTTGTCAGAACCAAGTCCGCTCCAATACCATATTAATTTTCATAAGGTGGGTATGTTAGAGAAAGAAGAGAACGAGAGAGAGAGAGTAGGAGGAGAGAGGCGACAGCACGTTTGGACACAATGAGAGGAGAGAGAACGTATGTTACATATTCCTCCTCTAGACAATCGTATATTAATAAAAAGAAGTTTCCTAATTACACATTAACTCTACTTTCCTAGTCACCCAAATACACCCAAAGATAACTTGATAAATAAAACATTAAGAGACATAATCAAACTTATAACTAAAAGGGAAACATTTAGATGTCCTCTTCCTTCCTTAGTTCGTTTACTTCCTCTTTGAACAAATTCTACATGTAAAACTTCTTTAACATGAGATTCACCTAAGACTCCCTTCAACTTGTGAGATATGTGCTGCATGAAACTCATATTAGACTCTTTGATATGGGTTTTCCAACAGAGTTAAAAGTAGTTGAAAAACAACAACAGGGGCATTTTGGTCATTTTACCTTGTCGTTATTTATATTTCTTGGTGTAATCTTGTTCTACATGTCAAACTATGTCTATGGACCAAATTTCATGTAAAGAGGACACGTAGCATTGGAGATATAGAGAATTGGGGTTTTCACTTAAAGTAGGGGAAATGATACCCTAAGTTATAAATAGAGGTTGGGGGACGTGACCCCTATCTTAGTCTCTTTCTCAATTTTTCTCTTCCCCACTTTCTCTCCCTCTCATTCTCTCTTCGACCTTCTTTCTTCTTACTTTTTTCAATAATGCCAAACAATTAGAAAACAGTTAACATAGTCCTAATCAGTTTGGAGTACTGTAAGTTCCTGTGTTTGAGTTTCCCTTTACAAGTAAAGTTAGGAGTAGGTGTTTAAGTTGTTCTAGGAAAAGATAAAAATTAAATTTCATCTTAAAACTCTATCTAATCTCCTACTTAATGAACATTTATTAAACGTGTGAGAATGCTTGGACAAACCTTATTTCTTCTCCTCCACAAGCTCCTATCTCTAGATATACAAGCCCTATTCTCTCTCAACTAATTCTCTTTTCTAGACATGCCTCTCTCTTTCCTCTTATTAAAATATATGTAAAGGTATTTTGGTCGTTTCCCTCTTTGGTACATATGTCTAGATGTAGTTGTATGTTATTTATCATATTAGGAGCTTAAAGTTCAGGTTTAGTTTAATTCTGAGTTGTAATTATCAAGTTATGTGAATTTAGGTTATGAGGGGTGATATTGTAATCTTACTCTATTTCAATTTAGCAATTTTATTATAAAGAAGAGGGGCTTGAATTTTAAGCCTGACAATTGCAGCCTCACGCACTCTTTTCTCCCTCTCTTTCTCTCTTCTCTTCTTTCTTCTCTTTTTTCCTCAAGTTTTATCTTGTTGACCCCTCTTATCGTTTCTCTCTCCCTCTCTTCCAGTCAAGCTCCACAAAGTCCAGACAACTTGCTTAAAGTATTTGGCGTCTTGCTCTCTTCTTGTTTCAAGGCACGACTGAATATTGAATATTGGACAAAGTTAATGAGCAGTCAGTAACTAGGGCTTAGGAGAGTAAAATTCAGAAGCAGAGCTGAAAATTGACAGCTAAAAGGAAAGCAGAAATTTACAGTAGCACCAGTCTGTTACCTCTTCTAAGATTTTAGACCACAGTGATTTTTTCTTCAGGCTTCTCACATGTTTCCTTTGGCTTTTTAAATCTGTCCTCAAAATTGCAAGGCTGTCTCCTACGAATGAAAAAGGGCAGACCCCACAGTTGTAGAATCAATGACCATGTGTATGTTTTTTTAGAGAAAAAACAGTGTGAGAATTCTTTTTCCTATTACTTATTTCAAGCAAAACGTATAGTAATTATAAGCATAAAAAGCATTCAAATGTAGAGAAGCTCACCTCTCTGAGAAGTATTTGTATTCTCTTCTTCCTGAAGCTTCCTTTTATAATCTTGCTCGAAACGGTCCAAAGCATGCAACTCATGGTACAGCTCCTGCAAAAGCAAATGAGGCATTGGTCCGCATTCATATGTTCATATCCCTTATCAAGGGCATTTACCAATACCCCAAAGTCTAGCAAAAAATGACAAGAAATGACTTCGCACAGAACCAACAAAATAAACTGCAGGCCAATATGCCAAATGGAACTTGCAGGGTTTTTTAGCAGCTGACTAAAAGGACCCATGTAAAACTTAAATCTGGGGGTGGATACAAGAACACAAGCACATTTTCAAAACCAAAAGAACATGAAACAGCCATCAAAGCTGGCCAAATAATAAATGTAATTAATCCTACTGCTCACAAAATTTCCAATCATGCTGTATCTTTTCACTTTTAAATATTTTTTCACATATTGGCATCTCAAAAGAAATCATTGTGGAGAGATATCTGTACTAGTCAAACTCCTAATTGCAGCCAACAGCAGGAAAGATTTAGGACCCATAGCCAATTAAATCACTAGAAATGGTCATACAAATAAAGAACATTCTATCCAGTCATTTTACCAACAAATGAAGTAATTCTAGTTGATAAGTCAATTCTTGAATCAATACAACAAAAATCTCACCCAAACCGACCAAGACCTGTACATTTTTTTATTTTAGTTTTTTGAGAAAGAAGACATGTACATATTTCTTTCTCTATTTAACAAAGTTTCAGCTACATCATAAAAAATAATAGTGCTAAAGAAATAGACAGGAACATGAGAGAAAGCCATCACATTTTCCTAAATTTCTATACATCCACTTGAAAATCAAATCTACAATTTCGTATTATCCCATAAATACTGCTCTGTCAGGCATTATACTAAGATTCTCCAAGTTTTTTTTTTTTTTTTTGAGAACTAAGATTTCTGGTGTATGATAAGATTCAAGATTCTAAAAGCACAAAAATGCTGCCAAATAAATCCATGAAATTTCCAAAGCTTTCTTTACATCCACTTGTAAATCAAATCCACAATTCAGCATCATCCCATCGATGGTCTTCTGTCAGTAAGATTTCTCAAACATGATAAAATTCAATGATCCCATTAATTAAGGCATACAGCCATAAGCAATAAGCTTGCAATTTCACAAGCTACAGCAGACATCACCAGTGATTTGGCTGTGGCCCAAATAACTTAAAGCTAAACATGTGTAAAAAAGATTATCAACATTATATATATATATATATATATATTTTTTTTTTTTTAAATAGTGCCGAGTTATATTAAAAGGCTCAAAGAGCAAGATTACAAGGATCAACATTATATTTCAAAGCAAGAAAAAAAAAAGTAACAATCATTGTCATCACTATCAAAATTTGTCCAACTATGTTGGGAGAGGATAATCTCGCTTTTTTCCTCCATCTCAAAAAATCACTTGCAACAATATCATCAAGTTATCATTTCAAAAAAGAAAAACAATATCATCAAGTTGCATTTCTCAAACTTCACCACTTTTTCATTACTTACTCACAAATATTATTTATGAAGAATAATAAAAATAGCAATAACTTCCTCAACACTACAATTCTAAATGTACCATGTCAAACCCTCACAAGATCTAAATCTAACTACTTTTCTATTGTTGCCACTACATGCTTTCTGCTATGTTGCTTCTTGATTCTTTTTTTTTTTATAAATAAAATTCCTTCCTCGTCTTGAATAACACAAGCATAACTAATATTAAAATACTTAATTTGAAGAGAAGAGTCCAAAGTTTATTCAAATGCAGAATACCCACAGCAGTATATTGAACTAGAGTCATTAATTGTTGCATCACTGCTTCAGCTTCCTCTTTTAGGTGCCTTTGTGGGGTTGATTCTAAAGCAAATCTGGAAAAAAAGAATTAAAAGTCAGGAAATAGAGCTTGTAAGATTAGGCAATTCAAAATAGGAAACAAAAAAGAAAAAGTATTAAAAATAAATAAAAAAATCAGGTAGTTACTTTTCAAAGTAGCGCTCCAAGTTGTGCCATTGAGGATCTTTACAACGATTTCCAAAACGAACTACTTCCCCAGAGAAAATTTTCAACTCATCCCTGAAAAAACCAAAGAACAATGATATAAATTATATGTGAGCTTACAGGGGGGAAAATTCGATAAAAAGTGCAGACATAAAAGAAATGCACCTCTTGTCTGAAGCAGCAATTCTTAATAGTTCATCCATATCTTTGGAAACTAGAAGTTGCACGCCTTCAGAAGGAAGCACAGCTTCTTTAAGATGCTTAATGTTTTCTTTCGAGAGGGATTGCATGAGATTCGCACCCTTAACAATAGTATTTGCAATCTCAAAGGCCAAAATTAAAATTTTGTTGCATTTTGTGGTCATGCCAGTGACAAATCCACTGTTTAGGTTTAAGTTGGTCATGCTGCTTCCCAGAGTGTCCAACACTTCCACGGCCTTCCCAAATCCAACAGTACCCGCTCGGCCAAGAAGTGAGCTAACTTCAGCAACCTGTTTTGCAAAACAAAGCTGTCAAGCAGGCTAGAACAGATAAATTGGCCACACTCCATGAGATCACACCAGGTATATGCCGGACTACCAAAATTCTAAAAAGTCCAGATCACCTTTGGAATCAATTGAATTAAAAACTATTTAGTAAGACAAAATCTCCTAATACAACAACATTGATATATGAATGTCCCAAATATGAATGGTCTGAACTAAAATACACCATACTACTAAATTTGATTGTCTTAATTTCTACAATGGTCTAAACCAAGAATCAATCTGACATAAGACTGGTCTCCATAGAGTTACCTACTCTTTTAAGGGCACTCATGTGGTCTGCATGGCAGACAGCTGGAAAACCTAGCAGGGTTGAAAATTTTATTAGCTGCTGCAGTATTTCCTCCTCCATCCTAGCAGAATCATGAAGGCAAGAAATGACAGAAATAACAATTAACAACTAGATGGAAATCTAACCCTCAATCGTAAGTCTTTTGATCTTACATATCAGTTATGGGTGGTACAGAAACAATTAGGTACACAACTAAATCCACCACACATAAATGTTCTTGCAGTTACATAGAAGCCTAAATTTAGTTTAAAAGATAAATAAAAGAGGAGTAACACATGAGTAAGAAATTATTGCAAGCCAGTGAAAAAACAAATTCCAGATTGTAAATATGCTTTTCATGACTAGATGTAAATCATGCTATCAGCATAGTTTTAATCGGTGGAGGGGCTCCATCTCCTACAAGTTTAACTTTTACTATGCAACTTTTTTAATTTAAAAATAATTACTCGATTTTTTTAATTTAAAAATAACTAACTCTTCGAGTAATTTTCAAGATCATTTTCAAATGCAACTCTGTACAAGTACCACAAGATTAGTTTAATTTTTCACACCTGATCATCCGAGAAATTCGATAAGCCCTTACTGTTAGACAGTAAAAAGTTAACATCTGAGAAAGCACAACATAGAGGTCCTATGGCTACATGCCTCATCAGTTCTTGGGAAGCCATGAATCCTTCTGCACCTTTTCCAAAAAAAAAACTTGGTTCTGACATCGACTTTTCATCCAGTTTTAGGTTGGATGAGCCACAGAAGTACAGCACTATACTGGTCTACCACTGTGAACAATGACTAGATTTCAAGACACCCTAACATCAGTGACAAAAGCCAGTGGAAGCGCTTCTAGATCTCTCACCTATATTTAATGTTAAATTGATTAATTCAACCCTTAATCTAAGGTTTTTCCCATTTCATTTACCAGCACACAATCTTGGTGCAAGCAGCCATGTTTGACCTCTGAACACTACATCACCCAGACCAAAGAAAAGGAAATACTTTAACCCGAAGCATCCTTTCTTAATCCCAAAAACATGCCAAACCTGTGCAAGATAACCTCACTAGTGGACAACTTCCCCTGGTAGGCCTTCCTAGAAATCATTCCACTAGAAGAATGCAGGCATACTGGGGAAAGTTTTGGATACAGGTGAACACACACCTAATTCTATCCATAATAGTATTAATGTGCTGGGTTTATTTCCCATCAGCAAGTTTGGTTAACTTTGTTATGAATGTGAGGAAAAGATAATAAGAGACTATTGAAGTTTAACCGACGAAGTAAATCACCTGTCCAGACGTCAGATTTAAGGTTCATATTTTTAACTGCATTGCAGGCTTCACAAAGTTATGAAATTGCTCTTATAGATGCAAAACAAAGGCCCACAAATTTATGTAAACAATTTAGAACTTACTGATCTCTTGATCTTTCACTATAGCATTTAAAAGAAATTCCATAAACTCAATAGCAAGCAACCACACCAGAAACGCAGTTCTAATGTCAAATCCAACAATCACTTCACACCAGATCAAAAGGTTGCTCTAAACTTTCACATATTTATCCTTACCGAATGGATGCCACACATATTTATCCTTAATGAATGGGTGCAACACATATTTACCCTTGCTGAATGGATGCAACTACCCTTAAAGATCAGGTGGCCTGGCAGCTCAGGAAACTTCATTTATAATGGGAGGTCAGTGGAATAGCTTGAGATTAGCATGTTCATTTGACTTTTGTAAGCACAAAACTCTGTTACATGCATTATGCTAACTCTGAACACAGTTATATCCGGTTCAAAGAACTAAACATCCATGATAAACAAGTATTTTTTGAAATAATCCAGGGTATGTGGTAACTAAATCATAGATGTATATGTATATGTGTACATACTACATAAATATAGTAAATAAGGAATATGGACTCAATTCGATATAGGTCAGGTGAACTTGTTCTCTAATTTAGCCACTACAATGTTATCCAGTGGCTTCAATGCACTCCTATTACACACTTTTTTCCTCATGTATCAGTAGTTTTTGTGCCATTTAAGATTTTTTACTTTTTCAAATTTGAAATGTAAGAATAAAATTGCAGGAACTGTTTAATGAAATACTGCAATAATCTTTTTTTTTTTTTGATAAAGATGTATTTATATTAATAAGATAGAATTTATAAAGGAAGAGGGAGCAAATCCCTAACAACAAGAGATTGCAGGGTTGCTCTCTGCTTGGCTAGCACATCTGTTGCCGAATTTGAAGATCTCGGAATGTCAGACCAAATACAAAAGAGTAGTGAGGTAATTTATAAAATCCCCGAAAGATGTCCCAATGGCGCCACGGCGGAGGGGAAGTACACTCGCACCAGCCAATGACCACCTTCGAGTCCCCTTCAATGTGAAGGGGACACTGCAATTGTCTCTGGAAATACTGTGATAATCTTGTAAATAAAATAATGTTCTAAAGAGTAAAAAGTTAGGTGCAACCAACCTGAGGGTGGCATTAGTCCAGCCTTCCAGGTCTGACGACAATGTCAAGAACCATGTTTGATTTAAAATTGCAATTTAATCACTTGGGGATTCATCTCTTTACTCACTGAACCACCCCCATTGATTTATTTCATATTTATGTCGGGGAACCTCAAAACAGTCCAGGCCTAACCATTGAACCAGACTCATTTTCCTCTGCATACATATATACATAAGTATAATGTTTCTCAATGACCATTTTCTGCTAGTTTCAGTAATAAAGCTGGTTCATCTAGCCTCTACAAAACTAGCAGAACACCAAGTCTTCAAACACTGGAAAGTAGACAAATTAAAGGCAAAAGAACTCTGAATAAATTCTTAATGAAGCAGAAGATGGGACAAGTAACATCTTCTGTGGAAACATGACAAACTAATGCTAGAGATATAAAAAGTCCAATAAAGATAGTCGAGAAAAAGGCAGACCCACCTCAGCTTTCAGCAGCCTGGCCATAAATTCTCTGAGAATTCTAAATGCATGAAATAATGAAATGAATAAAATCGCATAATAACAAAAGCATTTGTTTTTTAGGACATGCGATTCATAGTCAATGTTGCGTTTCCGTCTTTATTTAGTTAAGAGAGAATACGATAATGAAGCCCAAAGAAGCTTACCTTGATTGTGCTCATCTTTGCAGCCGCAGAAGGCTTTGACTTTGTTGACCTAGACTTCTGTGAGAAAGCCCGAGATAACTTCGGCTGGTCAGACACCGTGGCATCCTGATTATTATTGGTGCCATCACCAGGAGCATTCGTATCCAACACTGCAAAAGGTTCCACTATTTGCTTATTCATATCGCTTCCCATCTTAGTTTGCTTATTTGAAGAAAATCCAACAGATTTGTAAGCCATGGAATCATTCCCCATATGTCCATTAGACCGCTGAACACTTCCTCCAGGAGAATTATCCACAGTAGATCGCTTCGAGCAAAGGCCTCCCATTTTATTCCTGCAGTTTATGTGGGTCTAAAGGACTCGCGCCAGTGACTCAGAATTTCCCAAATCATCCGGCAATTCGTCCAAGCAAAGCAGACCATCACGCGGAAAAGTGGCAACCAAGTCAGTGGCACAAATTCAGAACTACATAATCCTTTTTAGAACCGAGATCACTTCTGCCCACTTCTACTTCGATCCATCCAAATGATTCTGGGAACAAAATCCAAACAATGAGAGCTCCAGACACGATAAATTATCAAATAAAACACTCATGACCACTTCGGTGACAAATCTAAGTAAATCTCAGAATAAGAAATACCACTAATGAATAAACTACCAAACGGATATTAGACAAGTCGAAGTGTAAAGAGTAAAGCAGAGAAGTAAATAAGAAGTTGAGGCAAACAGAACCCAGCACAAATCAAATACCCATCATCTTAGGCAAGCAACATTCCCCGAAGAACAAGGAAGGAAAGAATTTTCCAGTTCACAAATCAAAGCTCCCAGAAAAACAGAAGCAGGGTATAAAAAACAGCCAATCAGAGAAAAGATGGGGCAAAAAAGAGGCACGAATCAAATGAGAAATGAAAAAACTCCAGAGAAAACCATAAAAAAAAGAAGCCAGTAAGATACAAAATCGGTACTCAAGATCGATCAGAACCAGCTTTACCGCCAAGATACATCCTCAAAAATGCATCCAGCAGAGGGGATTGGATCTGAGAAGCGGATTATTCAAGCCATAGCTGTGTCTCCAACCTGAAAGAGAAGAAACAGAGAGAAGGCGGTACGGCAGCACCAAGTCCACCCACCGAAATAAGGCAGCCCCACGCACTGAGGTGGAGATGCAGCTGGTCAAAACGCCTTCAGTCGTTTTCGTTTAACCATGGTTAAGACTTGGAGACATCCCCTTAATTAATAGCTAATCTCTTCAGTTAAACAATTACACTTCTGGGTTTCCTACCATCTACACTCTACAGCATTTATACGGTTCATTGTACAAATATGGATTCTGGACATGCTGGCGGCGTCGATTTTCCTCCCTCGTTCAGAGTGAACAGTCAACAGAGAAAACTAACCGGGGTTTCTCTCGGGCATCAGATTCAACACTGAGGGAAAATATTCCATGGCCAAAACGAGAGATTAATCGGTAAAGAGATTCTGAATAACTGGGGTAATTTTAGGTTGTCTTTACACACCTTGGAGGCAAGAGTCCTGGATGGGAGAGAAAAGGAGGGAATCGGTCGCCCTGATGTCTGTTCAGGTCGCCGGTTTTTTTAAGGCAAGTGAGCGAGCGGAAAATGTAACAATGGGAGTCAATGGACAGATAAATGCAGACAGGAAATATCATATATCTGCAAAGGAAGGGCAATTTTGGCTCTGGCAAGAATTGACCCACTGGAACTGATTTGAGTAAGATCGTTCTTGCTGAATTTGGATTATACGAATCAAATAAATCGTGTTCAATTAAATTCGACCCTTTCTCTATCTAGAAACACTTCAAATGATAAACGAATAATTGATAAGCAAACAAATCTGGTTAATCGAACCAGTTAAGATCGTTCTTGCTTGAAATGTTGTTCCATCTAATTTTGATATAACACATAAGGGTGGGCACAGGTCGGATTTCCTAATACCCGAACATGATTTGGAAACCAACCCCATCCCCGTCTGGTTCCCCTAATATTCCACCTCGTCCCTGCCCCTCACCTTGTACCCCTAATATTTCACCTTGTCCCCGACCCTGCTCCCGTTCCCCCAACCCCGACCCATCCTGACCTGGTCCATAAATAAGTGCTTCGATTTCTAAGCTTCATATTTTCTTCCTTAAATACCCTCAATTAACTTTTTTTTTATGGAGGAAAAGTATTTAATCTTTATTTTTAAATAAAAAATATAAAAGTCCATATAAAGAGTGTTTTAAAATAAAATATTTGTTCCTTAAATACCCCAATTAAAATTAAGAAATATTTTTTTATTTATTAAACCTTGTATCATTTTAAAATAAAAGAGGGGCATTACAAGAATAAACACTTGCGTATTGGGTTAAGGGAAACTCATCCTTGACTTGAAACCCGACGGGGTTTATTTTCTATCCCCATCTTTCCCCCACGAGGTGAAAATATAACCTCATCCCCAGTTTTTCCGATTAGGTTGATCGGGTGCCCACCCTTTCCTATTACTAATAATCTTTTATAAATAATAAATTAGCAAAGATGGGAAATATCTTGCTCACTAATTAAAAATTGATTTTTTTTCTACCCCAAATGATAAATATCATCTAATTAATCACCAACATCCTTTATATTGAATATCTAATAATTGAATATAAAATTTAAAATTCAAAAGAAAACATTTGCGTTATTTAGTTCACCCAAGTAATATACAATTGATCTACATTGCCATTCTAACCAAATTGCTCAATCCCTAAAGAGTTGTTGGCCACTGAGCCAGATTATTGGTATCCCCAACAAGCTAGTTACTTCTCATACCAAACTGGTCATTCAATCCAATTGAATCGAAATCAGACCCCTTTTTCGGTTCTCACATATTGAAAATCTGTTTTTGGCCTAACTCACCAATACCTATCTGGTTGATCTGGTTTGAACTTGATCAGGACCAGTTAATTCAGACCGATTCAATCATTTTTCTTATGAAGAAACGGTGATTTTTTTTTTTTTATTAGAGAGAGGATTAGAAGCCTGATTCATGCAATTGGTATCCAAAGTCACTGGATTAGGCCGACACCCATAACATCACGCTACTGAAAATTTCCAGCGTATTGGAGGTGTCGACGACAATTGCGGTCGGTTCCGTCTCACGTCACGTACCCACCATTCGTCTTCTTCTTCTTCTTCCCCCTCAATCTGCAGCTTCAGAAAGTAATTAAACATCATTTTACACCAGCATCACTCTCCGAACTGGCTCTATACGTCTTGTGCCTGCATACCTCGTTCAAAATATGAAAAGAGATGGAGAAGCAGAATCTTTCCACTTTCCTTTCAGATGGAGTCAAGTAAACTTGTCCTTCCGTTTCCGCAAACTTAAAAACTAATAAAATAAGAACATTCTCAACGAAGAAGGAAAGGCGAACGAATGAGACAAGAAGCGCAGACCTCCTTTCAAAGTCTTCGCCTGACAGTCCGAGACGGAATCACGGACTCGCAGGGAAATTTTGTTTCCGTGAGGGTCTTCAATCGCCATCAAAGTGGAAATCTGCTTTATTGGAAGTTTGCGAGAGTTGTTGCAGCGACTCTGCAAATCATTAAAATATTTACCGTTGGTTGCAAGGAACTTCCGAGAAGTTCCCTTCTATGAGAACTGAGAGAGGTGACCCATTCCGCTAGCGGTAAAAATGAGATTTAAAAAAACACGCATTATTTTATCCCGACTCCACTGGGGATCGAACCCAGAATCTCTGGTTCCGTAGACCAGCGCCTTATCCATTGGGCCATGGAGTCCGTTTTGGAGATCTAACAAAATCTAGACTATTACTATTCATTACTCAAATCTCATTTTTAATTTTCTTCCTTAATTATTGCTCTCAAAGTCTTCTTATACCATTCAATTATCTATTTGTTGAATGGTAGAACTTGTAAATTGAGTAAATAAATGGAATAATTTAAATAATTTAAAAATATTAAAAAAAGCATTTTAATCTTGTTTTATGTTAATCAAATATTTACTCAAATAAAAATTGATTAGAATTACTCTTATACATAATGGGTAATTAGTAAACCAGGGACAAACTAACTGTTACCCCTTGGCTCTTTCCATTCCATTTAAAAAATCGACAAACAAGTAATCGAGGCTTCAAGATTGATTAAGCAATCCATAGCTCTTCAATTTCATATTGGCAGGGTTCATTACCTCAATACCGTCGAAGTTCTCCGGTGTGTTCTCCGAGTACAGAACTTCATAAAAGAGCCTATGTTAACAGAAAGAAGATGCTTCCACCATAAGACAAAAGCATAATAGAAATCAGGTCATTTCGTCTTCGAGTTTCCGATCATGGTAAGGACTAAGTAACAAGTGTTTTGTTTAGATCTCATCGCGAAGCTGAAATTTACTTACCCTTTTTATTATGTGTTTTCTTCAAATCGGCAGTCGGCGCTCTTCAATTTCCATTCGTTTCTGACGGTTGTCTTGCTCGTAATCTGCACTTGTACTTATATTAAGTTGCACTTCCCTGCATTTCTTCAGGAGAAAACCGGGTATGCGGGATCTTTTATTTTTGCATGCTTCGTCCTTTAGATCTTTTAATTTTTCGTGGTTTTGATCATTCTGGGCAGCTGGCTCATCCTGTTAATGTACTATCATCATTTGAGCTTATCTCAATCTCTGATCTCCCTGTCTTTATTTTATCTGTTTTACAATTTGCAATTCTTCACAATCTTATGCTTGTATATACGTATTTGTAAGCGTTTAATCAATAACCTAATTCGTAAATTAGTCAAATTGGTTTTGGTTTAAGTACTTTGAGTTTTTCATTTATGTAAGGTTCGAGGACTAAATCACTAGTTTTAACATACAGATAGTAAATTAAACAATAAACATTCACATTCTTAGTTTTTTGTGTTATTTTAAAGTCTTTCAAAGAATGAAAACTAAGTGATCAATTCAATGTAGAGATTGTAACTTAAACATGGTGATTGGGTGCTGTTCAATAAGGACCTACTCATGGACAGACTTGGACTCCTCTACCTCTATAATGCTATCAATTATAAATGAAATTTCAATAACAGGCTACATCCTCATTATTCATGAGAACCAAAAAATGCATTAAAGAAAACAAATTGGTGGCACATCCACATTATTCTTGTAATATTTTCTTTCTTCATCTCTGTAAATTTCTATGAATTTCTTGTAAAATGTAAAACTTGCAAAGAGTTATGAGGGTAAACTTGTGAAAAATTTCAACTGTCATTTGTATACTTTTGATTGCAATGCTGTGTCCAGGAGCCAAATAACTCTCACACATTCAAATAGCACTTTTGGTGCTGAAGTATCACTATATTGCATTTGATCTGATCTGTGATTTCTAAATTCATGGGAGCATAAATAACTCTTCCTTCTTTCTTTTTCTTCTTCTTAATATTTTTCACTTTAAACTGTCCTGGTTGAAATTGGATGTCCAAATGCCCCTAGTTCGTTTGGGACTCCACTGAATGAAGCTCCTGTGATGCTTGAAAGAATGCTTTTTTTCTTAGCTGACCCTGTATCCACTGATTATCAAATGAAATTTTATGTCACTTAATGGGAGAAAGATATATGTGGCTTGCTTTTGAGGTTTTTGATCAACTCTGTTCTCTGAAAAGATTGGATTGCTTTGCTTCTCTATGGAGGTGTTCTGGTCTCAAGATACTATGGAAGCAAAGATGAATGCAAATTCTCTAGCTAAATAGGGGTGTCTTCAATCAATTTAAACAGCTCTACCTTGGCCTTTAAATGGCTTTTTATCTACTCCATTCATTCTCTATACACGCTGCTGACAAAAGCTCTCTTTGTGTGCAGATTTCGGGGTTTCTTCTGGAAGGCTGCTAGAATAGGTGAGGATGAATCTTATGTTCATTAATGCATTTGGTTTAAAAAATTAAAAGGTAAAACTATCTTGATTCCTGAAACATATTATAGGGCTAAAACTGATTGACTATCCCATCTCAAAAAAAAAGAAAAAAAGGTTAGTATCATTGAGGTTACAACATAACAAATCACTCAAACTATTCATTGTTCCAGAGGAATAATATGAGGAAACTGTAATTCTCAGAAAAGAAACCGTAAATTTTCTCGAGGCATGTCATGTCCAAAACAGTTTATCAAAACATACATGCCAAAATTTTGAGTATGAAGAATATTAATCAACCTACAAGCCTGAAAATACTCTTTGTGAAGGTGACATTGAAGAATTAGCTTAAGAATACCTATAGACACTAGATTGCCCCAAGATCAATTGAGCATATGAAGGAAGAAGAAAGGAGGCTCAATTTAAAGTGAGTCGATTCTCCTTTTTTAAGTTTGATTTTCTAAAGTGGGAAAGTCCTAAACGGAGTCTAAAGTAGTGGTAACTAGTTATACTGGAAATTTTGATTAAAAAAAGCTTGCTGATTTTGTTAAAATTTGAAGTACAAAGTCCATTTCAAAGTTGTGGTTTCAAGCTTTTGTTTAGAGTGTTGAAGTTTCTTAACTAGTAGTAGCTCTACAAGTTAGGAGTTTTTTTTTTCTTGTTAGTGTCTATTTCCTAGAATAGGACAGCCAAAGTTTCCTCTATTATTGAGTGAATGTGCCTGTCAAAGGCTTCATATGTAAGGAGTCATCTTTTGTTTAGTGAATGAAATTTTGGTTGGCTCTAGTTCAGTAAATTTAATTTTTTACTTCTTCTTCTGTTTGTTAATTGCCTTAATAGCTGTAGAAACCTTTTATCTGACCTTCACGTTTTACCCATCAAATTTGAGTTTAGGTTGTAGTTTTTAGTTGTTTGCTGAACTCTAGGTTATATTCTCTGGAGGAAGCTTTTGACTTCATTCTTCCTTGAATTCAAACCATTGTCCTTACCAGAATTCCTTGGATCAGATCAACTCTCCTAAGATTCCAAGTAATTTGTACATTGGATTGGTATTACTTCTGAACAAAAGCATTTTGATTTCGAGTTAATTTGCCTTAACATTTACTTATTTAACCAAAAACCCCACTTCTAATGTGAATTTGCAGCCTCTGCATGATGTAAGCATAAGCCCGCAAATAGCTTTCCCAATTCCTGGAGGCTTGCAGTATGATGAAATTTTGAGGAAGTCAATCATTCTAAGAACAATGATACTTGAGATTAATAATGCTTTTCCACATTGTATTCTTTGAGTATCGTATCTAAATAACCATTTAGCAAGGAGGGCATCATTTATAAGATTTGATTCTTTTGATGTCTAAGACAACTTGTTTTTTAAATAAGTAAACCTCTTTCCAGTTAGTCAAATGAAACCAAAATTTTCACTCACTCATCTTCAAGGGATGCTTCTATGCCTCAATTTTTGTAGCCACTTTACTGGGACAACACTGAAGGAAAAAGGCAATAATTGGTAGGATTAGAAATAGTGGATTTAATAACAGTGACACTTCCCACAAGATTTAGAAGATTTACCTTCCAAGTCGAGAGTTTTTTCTCATCTTTCCACAATATGGAACATAAAGCCTTTGATGGTATACCTTTAGAAAGGAGATGCCAAGATATGTTGAAGGAAAGGAACCCATATTATATCCAAGGATGACTCTAGGGTTCTGATGCAATGAATTGTAAGGAACATGAAGATCATTTAGGGTAGAATTAGACTACCTAACCGTTTATTTCAGGATCACCTCATTTATTGAGACGAGGGCTTTGATAGTAATTATTTAATTCTCTTAAAGAAATAAGTGCTGTCATCATCATATTGTAAAAGTGGGGTTTGAAAAGAAGCATTTGGTGAGCCATCCATTTTGTTATTTCTCTTTGTAATTTCTTTATAATAGGGCTCCTTTGTACTCTTTTTTGTTATTTTTACTAAACACAACATCTTTTTTAGCTTGTTCTCAAAAAAAAAAAAAAAAAAAAAAGAAGAAGAAAAGATGATACCCCTACGGAATGCATAATATTAATTTTTCTGCTAGCCATATCCGAAATTTAAACTTGTGGCTGAATGGAAAGGTGTGGACATAACCTTCATTCTTGTTGTTAGGGGACTCCCTTCCTTGCTTTTGTTGTCTTTTTGCTTTCGGGCCTCAATAAAATTGCCATTTAAAAAACCATTTGATGATATGTGAGTGGGTGCAGTAAGAATTTGTAAGCTCTGTCACCACTTTGTAGGGTGGTTGATGATCCATGTTTGAAGTGGTGACTCCACCTCTTTTTGGCTTGATACATGGGTGGGGGAGACCAGTTGGGCCAGAGCCTATCCAAATATATACAGGATTGCAAGAACCGAGGCATCACTATTCAAAACTCATACACTCTCACTAATGATATTTGTTCTTGGGACCTCAACTTAAGAAGGGCCTTAACTGATTGCAAGGCCTCAAAAGCAAAAATCTCCTCTCCACCTTGGAATTATGTATGTGCGAGAAAGAGGATCTGATGTAAGAATTTGGAACTGGGATCCTTCTGGTGCATTCTCATTTTGCATCCCGATACATTCATATTAGTGGCTGCAACTTTAGCAATGACTCTATAATGGACTTAACATGAAAACTCAAAGCTCCCCTCAAAGTTATTCATTTCCTCTATTGTGATATAAAAGACAAAATTAGACCAACTTCATAAAAGGGGAAACCAAATTGAAGACCTGAACTGCAAGTTCCGTGCAAATCATACTGAAACAATAAATTATCTCTTCCTTCACTGCTCTTTCTCTTAGTAGACCTAGGTAGTTATAAACCTTAGCTTGGTCACCAATTTGGTTTTACACCCTTGCTTCCGATGATTGTTCCTCTCTTGATCCATTGGGGCAACACTAGTAAGGTTCTTCGGCAATTATCCTTGACTACCATTATTTGAAACTTACGGAAAGAGCGCTATAATAGGATTTTTAAAAATGAAGCAAAGATTGCTGGGGGGAATCATTGAAAGGACTAGGTACTTCATTGTCTTCTGGGCAAGTACTCGTGTTCAAACATCTCATCTCCTTAGCTCTGTTATCAGGAGAAGTTGGAAGTACATTATTAACTGTGCACCACATAATATGACTAAGATGGTTGCTTGGTTCCCCCTTCAGGAGGGATGGTTGAAACTCGAACTTTATAGGGGATATCCTAGGCTGTCAGGTGGAGGAGAGGTCATTTGGGACTCTTTTGGACGTTGCCTTCTTGTCTTCCCTGTTCTTTTTGCCTTCCCCTCTTATTGTGGAATGGCAACTCATTGGTTGTTATCTCGTGGGCCTTGGGAAAGAAAACTCACCGGGGGAGATTTTTTTTCATGTACTATGAAGAGATATAAGTCATATGTAGTCACTTGACCATTACTTAGCAGTATACTCCTAGGTCCGCTAATAGTGTTGTGGACTCTCTAGCTTGAGAAGGGGCTACTTGACATCACCTCACTATCGACAGCTGATTACCATTATGGCCCTTTTCCTTTTGTTGCTGTTTTCTTTTATTTTTCTTTGGGCTTAGCCTTGGCCTTTTTGTATTATGACCTCTGCTCTTCTGAGACCTCTTAATAAATGCTTTTTGTCATTGTTCTCATAAAAAAATATTTGATTGAGCTGGCAACAAGAAAGCTATGGGCTGTCTTTGTGGTCTCTTCATGTATCTCTCTGAATTGAGATCTCTTGTAGTTTCTTGTCTCGGTTCACCTGTATGTATGTAGTCAGCATGCTATAGTATCCAACTGTATATTTCTCCCTTTTAGCTCAGTTTGGTGATTGTTGAGATCCGTTTATAAGTACTAAGGCTTGTCTAGAAGTGAATTTGAGGCACAGTACTGATGCTCATGGAAGGACTTGGTGATAAGTGGAAGTAGTGTTCATGGAAAGCAAGATGTTTCCTACTGGCTGACATTGCTGTTTGAACAGTTCAATAAACCTAGTACATTTCAAAGAGTGATGTTATGCCAAAATTTCTCATTGGTGGTTTGTAGTTCTATCATTTTAGTTTCATGAAGGGGGTCAAAGGGGCTCTGCAATTATGGAAATCATTCCTATTAGGACAGTCATCATCTTTTTGCAGTTGTGCAGTTGGAATCACATAATGCAGGTCTTTCCAACAAAAAGTTAAGTGACAAGATTGTTGATAATAGCTAGGAAAAAAGAAGATCATTTGTTAACTGGCTTGTATCGGTTGGAATCAGATAAGAATCTGTAAAGATCAAATCTCCTTCTTGTGGAAGAGCACCACTCTCTTTGCATGACCTCCCTGCTTAAGTGGAATCATGCAAATTAACAGATATTCTCATGTTGTGATGTGATTCTGACTCCAAGAGGTTAAAATGTCATCCCAACCAATGAGTCAATTGAACAGTAGTTTTACTTTGACTTTTAAGTCAGAATTTTTTTTCCAAGTGATTACAACTGCACAACCTCAAGAAAAGTTGTTTCTTCTGATGCTATATCACATGAAATGGCTTTCCAAGATTGTCTTCCAGCTGTATACTAATAAGGAAGTGAAAATAAAGCACTTTCATGAAGATTTGAAATGGTGGGTGAAAAAGAAGAGAAATAAGAGAAGAAGAGCTCGGAGAGGAGCAGCAGCTGCTGCCTTGGAATGTGTGCCTAAAAAAGGACGCTCCTTTTTCTTTTAATCAGGGTTTTAAGTGATTTTACATAAAAGACAAAAATACCCCTCAAAACATAAACTTACATATCTCCTAAAATACACCTCTAAAATGAATGAAAATTGAGCAATAGGTATGTGAAGACATTGCCTACCTAACAAAATTCATATAAGATAAAAACATAATATATGAAATAACTAAAATACCCCTGAGTTGATATTTTAACACTCCCCTGGAGAGTAGATATCAAATAACCCTAGTTTGTCATAGAAGGATACATGTTCAGTCTTCCCAATGGCTTGGTAAACACATTCTCCAACTGGTCTGAAGACTTCAAATACGAAATTACTACCTTTCTTTGAATTATCACATCTCTAATAAAATGGCAATCACCTCTATATGTTTAGTTTTCTCGTGGAATACAGGGTTGCTTGCAATAAAGTTGGTCGTCTAATTATCACACTTCATAATCATACGACCTAGTAATTGGAAACCAAATTCAAGAAGAACAAATTTAATCCACATAAGCTCACTAGTTGTGTGAGCCAATGCTTGATATTCAGCCTTTGCACTAGATCTAGTATCAATTGTTTGTTTTTTACTTTTCCAGCTTACCAAATTACCTCCAACAAAACAACAGTAGCCTGATGTGTTAGGAATTAAACGCCCTAATTCCAAACTAATGAGAACAATAATAATAATCCCGAAAGAAGGAAAAACAAGCAACAAAAATAACAACAAGATTTACACAGGTTCGCCTCAAGGTGAGACTATGTCCTGTTTTCCACCGTTGCAGTAATCCACTATGAAGATGAAATAGTTTTCAAGAGAGGTCACACACACTTACAAGTGTTGTTTTTCTCTAACCTCTCTCGGCAGCAACTGATGATCCTTGAATGATAAACATTAAACCCTAATAGCGGCACCCCCCCCCCCCCCCCCCCCCCCCCAAATATAAAGAGAAAACCCGGGCTACAGTTTTACCAGAGTAAAATTCCCAAACTACCCTTAATGAAACAACAGTTAACATATCGTGGACCGGGTGGGGGGCTTCCCGCTCCCCTTCCAACCCCCACGACAACCTTACCGCGAGGTCGATCCGCGTACCAACTCAGCGTAGGGCGTTGATTAGGCTCCACAACTTAACATGATGTAGACTGTCTATCCATCTTACACCCAACATAATCAACATCAGAATATCCAAGTACATCAATCTGTCCTTTTTGAGTATACAACAGACCTTTTTCAGGTGCACCATTCAAATACTTTAAAATCCGTTGAGCAGCTTCTAAATGTTGTTTTTGCGAATTTTCCATGAACTGGTTCACAATTCCCACAACAATGAAATATCTGACCTAATAACTATAGCATAAATCAATTTACTTACCAAGCGTCAATATTGTGTTTTGTCCTTGTGTGTCATGAAGATTATGGTTGACGTTTATGGGAGTATCTACCGGTTTAACACCCAACAAACCATACTCCGGTAGCATATCTATTATATATTTCCTCCGGGAGAGGACACTACCTTGTTTGCTGCGGGCAACTTCAATACCAAGAAAGTACTTGAGGGGACCTAAATCTTTCGTTTGTAAATATGCGACCAAGTACTGTTTAACTTTGGTAATACCTTCAAGATCATCACCAGAGAGTACAATATCATCTACATAGACCACCAAAACAACTACACCAATCTTCCTCTTAAGTATGAACATAGAATGGTCACAATGGCTTCGGTGAAACCCAAACTACATTAGTGTAGTAGTACTAAAATTTCTCAAACCATACCCTAAGATTCTGTTCAAGTCCATAAATGACTTTCTATAGCTTGCATAACTTCCTTGTCTTCCCCTGAGCAAGATACCCAGGAAGTTGCTCCATATAAACTTCTTCATTTAAATCTCCATACAAGAAGACATTTTTCATATCAAACTGAAAAAGAGGCCAATCTTTATTAACTGCTATAGAGATTAAGATACGTATCGAAGCAAGTCGGGCTCCAAGAGAGAATGTCTCAAAAGGTCTGTGTATCCCTTTGCTACCAGTTGCAATACATCAAAGACTTCGGATTTCTCTCGTTGGAGATACACCCCCAAGTTACTTGACTAAAATCATCAGTAAATGTCACAAAATACTTAAAACCAAATGGACTAGGAATTTGACGTGCACCCCATACATCAGAATGAATTAACTTTCCCAACTGACATGACTCGCAATCAAATGATATATCTGCTAGCAACGAAGGAAAAGACTGATGCAGCTTAATTGGTGACGTGTGTCCCAAGCGTAGATGCCATAAGTAGGATGAATCTGTAGGTAGAGAGTGCAATAGCTCGAGAAACAGATACATCATCTAGCATATAGAGTCCTCCCTTCTCTTGTCCGAAACCAATCGTCTTCTTCATTTGCAAGTCCTGGAAAACATAGGTAGTAGGATAAAAAGTTATGGAACAGTTTAAATATTTAGTAATGTGACTCATAGACAAGAGATTAAGGAGAAACTTGGGAACAAATAGAACTGAGTCTAAGGATATCTGTGGGGTAGTGTGAACATTACCCTCCCCTTGAATGGGAGAGGTGGACCCATCAGCCATAGTAACTCTACAATATGAAGAAGACAAATTAATAGACTAAAACAAGGAAAACATACCTGACATGTGGAGAGGAGCATCAGCTATTGCCTTGGAGTGCTTGCCTAAAAAAGGACACCCTTTTTCTTTTAATCAGGGTTTTAAGTGATTTTTACATAAAAAACATAAATACCCCTCAAACATAAACTTACATATCTCCTAAAATACACCTCTAAAATGAATGAATGTTGAACCATAAGCATATGAAGACATGGCCTACCTAACAGACTTCATATAAGATAAAAACATAATATATAAAATGACCAAAATACCCCTGAGTTGATATTTTAACAGTGGGAAAAGCTGTGTGAATTCATTGGCGATATAATGCATATAGGCAACACTAACTTACTATTTCCTGTAAATACATATAATGTTAAGTATCTTATTCCATGTAAAAAAGATTTTTTTCCCTTTGAAACGGCATGTAAAGGTGATTTGTCAAATGAAGAAAAGACACATAGGCTTTACTAGAAAAAAGACTACTAGATCAATGTTGACATCACTCTTAGATTCCAATGGGTGGAGATTGTGGTAAAGAAACTAATAGATCAATGTTCTTCGATTCCAATAAATGGAGGTGTGATGAAGAAACTTATGCTTGGAAGTTTGGAAGCATATTTAAGTCTATTTATAAGAAGGCTTGGAGGGCAACATTATCCTGTCGTAATATTCCTTATTACCTCTATTGACAAAACATTAAAAGACCTAGTGGAATAGCTTGTAATGCTGAAATTAGAAGCTAAAACAGGGAACTAGATGCGCTTGAGGGAGTTTTATTTGGAGGTTGTCTGTTGTAAGCCTGCACCACTCAGAAGGGTTTCATTTTGTCAGTTGATTGCTTCTGAAATTTTGTGAATTAATACTAACTGTCCAGACTCAAGCTTGCTGAAGGATGTTCCACAGCATTAAACTTATTAAAACATTAGATGACAAATCTAAATGTTGCTGATCCTATAATACTTGGAGGAGGGCTCTGATTATGTTCATAACAATATAGAGTAATTTGACCAGGATCAAGTAGAGGAGGGCATGAAAGACTTTGATGATTCATAGGCAATTTAGAAAAGGCTGACCTAATCATGGAGTTAACAGAGATAGATCTAATGGATGAAGGAATTCATGTGGCGAAACTAAACTTAATTGAGACAAATTTGTAATTAGCTTTATTTTTTTCATGGACGATTTTGGCTTCAGCTATAGAGTAAATCCAGCTAAAAACGAAAAAGAATACTTTCTTTCTTTTTTTGGCTGCATAATTTGGTGTGACTGAAGTTCAGATTCAAATGAAAGATACCTGTCTTTGCTACATTTTTCTTGTGGTGCTGGTAATAACTTTATAATAGTATCACATCTGGAAGTCTATTATGCATCAACCTTATCAAATGCTAGGTACCGGTGGTTGAGGAATGACATGGCTATTTTTCATATAGGAAGCATTGTCAAGGTTCTAGGGTTCTGTTAAATTTGCGTTCCCAGTGCTTTGCTCCTTTAGTATAATTTGACCCTTATCTTCATTTTTGCCAGGTGAACGGTTGAGCCCTTGGGTGGCAATGGCGTGTTTCGTAATGGGCATATCAGTGATAGTTTTCTGAGTAGTAGTTGATGGACAACAGTGCCAGCAGCTTCTTTTAACTCAGAAGCTTAGTTCGGAGGAGTAATTCTAATGTGTGCCATGCCGTTAATTACTGGTGAAATGGAAATGATGCCCTTGGGTTTTGCAGCACTGTAATCTTAAAAAATCTAATGAAACCCAAGATTATATTTAGTCTGACCTGGTTACCATTTATATATAGTTCGAGTGACATTGTCTCTTGACTAATCTCATAACAATTAACGATTCTTTTCTAATTTGCAGTTGACAGTGAACAATCTATGATCATGACGGAATTTTGAAGGAATTGTCATTACCATCTCCGTTTATTTGTAGTGTCTACACATAATTGTCAAGCTTTAATCTTTCACGAATTGATTTGAAATTTTTAACTGTGAATTGCTTGCAGGAACACTGAAAAGGGGTCTGATCTGGTTAAAAGATCTTAACATTGGTCAATTCGCCACTAAAACTTCATCGATTCAGTAGACTTTTTTCGGAGATACAGCAAAGGTACCTCTCAGTAAGGTGAAAGAAATCAAACGATTGATATGACAGTTGTAGGGCTTCTGGGATTTATGTTGACCAACCTTTGATTTGGATGTGAAAAGTCCTGATACCAACTAATGAATCGGCCAACCAGATGGAATATTGAGCTATTGTTGCATTAACGAAGAAGATCACTTCGTTTTGCTGGTCAAACTGATGTTAGCCGAGCAGAAGAAAACTTTTTGTCGGTGATTAGCTCCATCTCTTCATGGTTGGTTCGTGTTTCCGACGATGAAAGCTGAGGGCTTGACTTTTAGTATCAGGGGTTGGGCTGGGTGATGATTACGGAATTAAAAGAAGAATTCGTAGCCTCCAAATGGGTTGTAGACAATTTAAACAATTCGATACCATTTCCCTCCTTCGCCACCTTTTTCTACGAAGGGATAACGGGGTGATGGGGGCCTTCCCTCCAAAGAACAGGTGGAGAGCTCCTCATCTTCACATCGCTTGGCCATGTGGTAGGTGTGTTTTGGTCCCTCCAACAGTCTTTCCTATATAGTAAATGGGAGATGATGACAACGAAGATTTCTACTTCTGCGTAAGATGACGGGAGCCTTTGCCCACCTTTTCGGTATAGGGCTGATGGGAGCAATGAGGGCCTCCCCTCACTACCTTATCCTCCCTTTCTGCAACAGGAAAGAATAGTAGGGGTTGATGGAGGCCTCTGCTTTGAGCCTTTTCATTTTTTGTTTGCAAAGGAGGACCGAGAATGAAAGGAGGCCTTCGACACCCCCTCATCCACCCTACCTAGAGAGGAATAAATTTCACATATCCCCAGAACATGCAAGGAATTTCTCCATTGTTTCCAGAAAACAAGCCTGGATAAATGAGTGAGGCCAAGTTATCATCACATGTCTCAAAATTTAGGCTAATAGGAATTCATGGGAGTTGAGACAGACCACTCGAGAAGTAAATGAACTCAACTGTCCGTGATAATGGCTTTAAGAAGCAGCCAAACGGAAGAAAATTCAATAACAGCAGAAACGTATGAAGGTGGTTCACTCACCACTCTTCCTCACCTCACTGGTAGGACACGCAGTAATTAACCCAGAAGTGCTGCTACCTGCATACTTGTACTTTCCTGCTCTAATCACTAGTCAAATTTACATGTTCGTGGATGGAGACTTCACGGTAAATTACTTTTTTCACTCACTACGTGCTCTCTACGCTGTTCGGGACGCCTGGACCAAATGGTACCGGAGACCTCATCTCCTGCATCAGTCCCGATGTCGAAAGGATTTTCATGGGGTTAGCTCAACATCGTGAACAAGCCTCACGTGGGGATCTCGGGGAAACATATTGATGGTGAATGTCGATTCCAAAAACGACCCCCATTTAATCTGAAAGGAAACAGATTTCTGTACAGACGGTTGTTTAATTTCAGGAACGCAGGGAAGAAGGAAAAACAAAGCTACATTAAATCTCAGGTGCTGTCGTGGAGGTGGAGCAGATGTGAGAATTTTTTTTCAGAACATGGTGGCAACTCTTTCAAGTTTCAATCTACAAATCCTATGCGTCTTAAATGGCTCCTTTAATTAGACACAACGACAGCCCAGAAAAAAAAATTCTTTCAGATCATGACTCCTCCCCTTAAACTTGCCAAAATATTTCCCAATTATTGGTCTCCATCGTCCGAATACAACGTAGGTGCTTCAGTAAGTTCCTGCGCTTACTGCGAATAGCGTAAGTTCCTAATCTGGATTTCAGAGCCGTCTGATATTCTTTTCCAGTTTCTGAAACCTGCGCGATGTTTGCCTTGAATTGAACTGTGTTCATAGAGAGGTTCTAGTTGTATAGTTTTTGACTGCTCAGTATTGACAATTGATCTCCCCAAGTGTCTGATAATATTCCTGACTGGAAGAGTGAGGAGCGCAGACTGGACTGTCGGACTCCTCTTTGTCAGCTTCTCTTACATTCAGACTAAATCTGAATTTTCTAAACATTATGCACCAAAACACGTCAAAGAGAATCAATTATTTTGCTTGAATTGTACTCATCCATCAAGTCAATCACGTGAAAATTATCACTTGCAGATTCATAAACTATTCATAACAACACAAAGCATACGACAACTTCTCGTGGCAAATCGTCTCATAGACATCGAATCAAGAGAAGCAAAAAATTAAAAAAAATAATAATCACATGAACATGAAATTGCCGGATTCGAGGACGGAAGGCTGTAATACAATGCAAGAATCCGCCGGAGAGTCGTCGGCGGAGACCCATCTAGTATGAGCTAAGAGGATAGATCAGAAACATATAACAGAACTGATGGAGGAGGTTTTCAGTAACTATGCATTGACACCCATAGACTAAACTTCCAAGTTTTTATTTACTTGTATAAAATCCCAACCTGGGGAACCGACTGATCAACCGATCCTGCGACTCAGCATGTGGTAGGACGATCGGCTGGATCGGGGAATCAGGACCTTGGATTCCATGACGGAGCAGGAGCTTTTACAGGAGCCGTAGAGATCAATGAAGCCGAAGCCGAAGCGGTCACTCAACGTCCTGCTGACCTTGGAACTCTTCCAGCACTCCTCGTCAGGCTTGGAGCACTCCAGCAGTGCCGCAACAAACGGGTCTGTCCCAAATTTAGCATCGTGAGTCTTCTTCCTCCAGATGGAGATGAATCTCTGGGAAGAAGCTCCGGCGGGCGGTAAAGGGAGCAGATCTCGAGCAGGGCTTTTGTGTTTTGGCGAATGCAGCTGCTTGGGGATTCCGGGTTGCTGTTCCCATTTGAAAGGAACTCCCAAGAATTGAAGTGGGGAGATTGGACTGAGTGGTGAGTCGAGGTTTGAAGAGCAAAAGGATCCGAGTGAGGAGATAGAGGAAGAAGGAGAACCACAGAAAGACGTAGACCGACGGTTGATGTGTTTTGGCGAAACTAAAGAAGATGTCTCTGCTTCTTTTGGAGACATTGAAATACGTTGCACAGTTTCAGAGATTTCCATATGATGCAGCAGAGATGGAGATGAGAGGAAGAGAAGAGAAGAGGAGAGAGAGGGTGGAAGTGCCGAAGATGATGGTTATTGTACGTTTCCTTTTTTCTTGGATAAATAGGCTATTTCCTTTTTCTTATTCGGTAGGTGATTTAAAAGCTCTTAATGTGGATTTTTATTTTTATTTTGTAGGCCCCAGTTAATCACGGAGGTAACACAAAGCGGGTCCACCATTCACGTGGCAACTGCTTACCCAACATGAATGATTAGCCGTCGGATGAAACATGGAATTGATCGACCGAGGTAGGTATTTCAGTCCTGATTAAAGTGAGGCTTCTCACGTGCACCATTAGATTCATTCTGAGTGGGACCCATCAGGTTGAAATTTGAAGGGCGAGTAGAATCGAGGTTTGAAAACCTTAGAAAGAATTTTGGGTGTCTCGATCGATCTGACTCGTGGCCTTTATTTGGAACAAGGGTTTTTTAAATTATGATTAAATTTCTTTTTGGAAGATAGATATGATGAGTTCAAGGGGACATTGGCATAGATATTTGACCAAATTGATGTGGGTGATGATACCTTTCTTCCAATCTAAGCTTTAAGCTTGAGAGCACTCTATGTGAAGATAAGAGATTGAAAGACATTTAATGTAACAAAATTCAAGTGTCACATGAAGATAGGGTAGCTCATCATGTCACTAATTTGTGGGTCTCTCCATTCTTGTTGTTGGACTCTAGGCATATACTCATAATTTTGGGAGAGTATTTTCCAAAGTCTAATAATGAAAAGGAAGAGAAAAGAAGTTTTTCTTCTTCTTCTTCTTCTTCTGTCGAGGAAAATAAAATTTATTAATTAAGAGAAAAAATGATTTTCTCTCAATGATTCTCTACTGCAAAATAGTAGAAAATAACTTTATATCCCCTTTTCTTTTCTTTTCTACGGGGTTCCAAATAAGTCATTAATTTAATTCTTGATTATTTACCTCTTAATTCTATTTACATTTTATTAATTATAAAATTTTATCTTTTGATATAGATATAAACATTATAATTAACTACCTTTTGTTTCCGATGATGGCATAAAATGCAAGAAAATCGGCCAAAGACAATTTTTTTTCAAAAGAAATTTTCATTAAAGAAGTGGTCAAAGAAAAATGATTTTCTTAAAAACACAGGCTACATGGTCATCACCTCTCTTTCTTTTATAGAAATCCACCTTAAACTTGATTCAGTTCCATCCATGGCAAATTTTCATTGCATTGATAATGGTGAAAATTAGGCAACTTCACTTAGGGTTTTGTATATATTTGAATGATTGTATATGAAGTGTTAGGCATAAGACCATGGACTAACTTGATGTCACATCATTATAGAATATTGTGTGTAACCACTTATATTGGATAATTGAGCCTCAAACCCATGAACCTTGTTATCTCCCAATATCTCGTCCTTTCATCTTAGGAATCGGTCCGATTTTTATGTGAGATAGATGATTGTTTAGAGCAGAAAGAATTGCACAAATCGTATTTTCTACAAAATTGAAAGATTTTACCAATTTTCTATATAATTTTTTAATTAAAAAAAGTTACACATACCAAACTACTATTTTACCAAGTTTTAGGTCACGTTAATATTTACAAGCAACAAATTACTATAAATATTTAATATTTAATTAACATATTATATTAATTATAGTTTAAGTATTTTAATAAAATTGCAATATCTACCTTCTTATGTAAATATTTAATTCAAAGTTTTGATTGAAAATGGATATGGGCATATGGGGGGATATAGGGCTGTAGTAGCATTAGGTGTTTGATTTATCAAGAAATCAGGTTTGCCTCATGGGTTGGGCCTATATTGATGCCCTGGTTTTGCTTTGGTTTGCGTGTCTGCACAAGATCGAAAGAAAATCACAGAGACAGTAGCAGCACTAACGACTGTTAAAAGTCAAAAAATTATTAGATAATTCAGTAAGCAAATGCTATCATCGCAAACCCTTCTTGTTGTTGCGACGACATCACTTCATTTTCTTTCTTTTTTTTTTTTTTTCTCATACGAGGATGAAGTAAGAGATCATCATATGGTCAGGCTATTCACCCTTGCGTGCGCCCTCCCAAAGCAATCAAGAGCCATATACAGATCCACAAGTCTAATTCTATGCAGTTTCTACGCTTTGATCCTTCGAAGCGCAGCGTAAGCTAATAACCTGTAGCCAACAAACATGACCAGAAGCGCCGCCACGCTCACCACCGTCCCCACGTCTTCCTCCACCATGCCACAGCCACCGCCGTGATGGTGGCTGCAACCCATTAGTTGATTGGCCCGCTTCTCACCGTACTGAACTATGATCAGCAGCTTGTAGCAGTAGTACGTGAAGGAGGTATACTTGAGCCATTGCATCCATGCAGGCACTTTGTTGACGTAGAACCCTCCGGTGAGAAGAAACGCGAGCATCGTTACAGTCACGACGGTTGAAGCTTGTTTAGCGTCCATTATGGCGGCCCCCAGCGCGAGTCCCATGCCTTGTGCCACCAGAACGTACCCGAGAAGAGTTATCATCGTTAATAGGAAGGAAATTAGGTCTGGTTTTAATCCAGCCATCCAGTAACACACTATTCCGAAGGCTGCGGGTAATATGAGTTCCATGGGAAGATCTCCCACGAGTCTTGCTACGTAGTAGGAGGAGAGTGTGTACATCCCAGAAGCTCTTTCTTTCGTGAAGAGAGCTCGTTCTTGTGGGAATGTGAAGACAGAGTTGAAAGCGGGGAAAACGCCCCAGAAGATGGAGATAAAGAAGAGCAGTCCTAGTCGATCGCGGACGTCCCCGATGTCGGAGCGCCACCACATCGCTCCCGCTAAGATTGCCGCGGCTATAACTTGGAAGACTCGTAAGGAACTGAAAGCTTCGTGCTTGCGCTCTTTGAGACCCCGATGGAGGAGGATGACGAACTGGCTGAACCAGCCGATGCAGCTATTGTTTCTGCTTCTCCTCTTATCTTCCTGTCTCTTCATCCCTGCAAAATTTTATCAAGGCAGATTACAGATCAGTTTCCTCGCACGTAATTGGGTTTTGGAATCAACTGAGAACGATCCAACAAGCAATTACAAACCGAAACAACACGGAACCGACTCTTACCCTTCACAGGTTTCTCTCTTGCAGCAGTGTCCGCTCCGATGGCGGCCTTTATCCTCGGAGCTAATACATTGTTGTATGAAGAAATCAACGATTGCTTCACGTTAGGTTTCTCTCCCTCGCACTGGTAATCCACTTGAGCGACTCCTGCACACGTAAACCAATTTCTCCTTCGTCAATTGCATCCTAATCTGTGCATAAAACTGAAAAAGACGATCATCTTCTCGATTTGAACAAGAAATCTGTTCTATAAATTGAGCAATTTTCAAGTCCACTTTCTTCTTCCGTCTGGATTGACCGGAGTTAAGTGACTCAGTCAAAGTACGAACCGAGTCAAGTTGAAGATTACTAGGTTGAATAAAGCATAGGAATTATAAGATGGGTCCCACGGATAAGCTGGGCCCCACGTGGGTAATGAGAGTTTAGATATGGGTTTCTGACTGCCACGCAACATATTTCGTCACCTTCACTAATTGGTATCATGCGCCCACATAAATAAAAAATAATAATTTAAAAAATATATATATAAAAAAAAAAAAAGACGAAAGTTTGAACACGAGTCGGCACCAGAATTGACTCGGTGTCAAAATTCACAATTTTTTATAGAGAAAATGACACTTGTCAAATGCTCCCCCACTAACTGTCCACCCATTATTTTATTCTTACTTCCAGCACACTAGTAAATGATAAACACTCCCATTTTCTATTTATTTATAAATAAAGATTAGATCAGGCTAATCCCACTTTGATAAAAGCTTACTTAAATAAAGATTAGATCAGACTAATCCCACTTTGATAAAAGCTTACTTAATGGAGAAAAAAAGGGGGACACAAAGAAGCGTATTATTCTATTACTAGAATAAGCGAGGACATGAGTAATAAATTGAATAAGTGATCAGAGGATTAAAAAAACCACTAATAAAGAGCCACGTGGGAAGGTAACTGACGCATAATTGATTCATTTCCCACTAAAAGGAATTCTCACGAATCAAAATTCATTTTATCCACTAAGTACCGACTCTCGATAAGGAGCATTTATCTCATCTAGGGTAATACGTGGACCCACGTGCAGGCCGAGGGTCCTCATCGGTGTCTGCTCTAGGGCTGGCTTTGGCAAGTCGTAGGGTCGGGATGTCCTTGTCATGGATTCAATGGGCCCACTTTGGAATATTCTCTTTGTCCAAGGGAGTCAAGAATTGGAAACCTCCTGTTCCTAGTAGTAATCCAACGGGTCAGGTAAAATGTATGACTCGGTTGACTAGTCTGGTGTGGGACCCTCACACGGTGGCCGACCGGATCAATGTCCCTATCTCAGACCGTACACGTGTTAGATGACATCTTGGCCCCTCTGTGTAGGTGTAGAGCCATTTTGAAAATCATCCAGTGGCGTGTGCACTCAGGATTTTTCTACGACACGAATCATTACAACCGGGGAGGAAGGAATCCCGGCTCGACTCGGACGAGTCGAGAAGAGGAGTAATTGAGAAATTGGAAGAACGGATTCAGGAACTCACCATTTGCCAGATCGAGCATGAAGTCCGCGGGGTTCATGGGGAAAGATGGCGAGAACCCGACGGAAGCAAAGTAATCCATAGCTGCGCTGCCCTTTCCGAAATAGAGACAATTGCCTTCACTCAGCAAGAGAACCGAGTCGAACATCTGGTAGACTCGACTGGACGGTTGATGCATCGAGGAAATGATCGTCTTCCCTTTCCTAGCTAACCCTCCCAACGTCGAGACCAGTCGGTGAGCCGTGGTCGAGTCGAGACCCGATGTGGGTTCGTCTAGGACGAGCAGACTCGGGTTTATCAGCATCTCGTGTCCGATGCTGACGCGCTTTCTCTCCCCTCCGGACACTCCCCTGATGAAACTGTTGCCGATTATGGTGTTCTCGCACTTAGCCAATCCTAACTCGGCGATGACCGACTCCGCCACTCGTGTCTTCTCTTTTGTGCTTAGTGTCTTCGGGAGCCTCAACAGAGAGCAGAAAACGAGGGTCTCCTTCACCGTAAGATGTGGGTAGAGGATATCGTCCTGGGTGACGAAACCGGTTCTTCTGGAGACGGATTTGTTTAAGGAGTGTCCGTTGGCGAGGACGGTGCCGGTGTAGTTACCCTGCAACCTTCCGGCGAGAATGTTCAACAGTGTCGATTTTCCACTACCGGAAGGGCCAAGGATGGCGAGGATCTCGCCCGGAGAAACCATCCCGCTCACCCCATTCAGCACTGTTCGTTCCTCCACCACTCTTTTATCGTTCCGTCGATTCAGCGCCCTGCCAATGCCACTATTGGCTCCTGTTCTGGATTGATACTTCACGCGGTGACAAACGTCGACGAACTGTGAAAACAAAAATGATTGGAAATCAATCTCGTTAGCAACATTTCAGGCATTCATGTCAAAAAACAATTGATCAGCCGACAGGTTTCTCGTCCTTTGTTCATAAAATTGACATCTAACAACCATTTTTTGACCAAAAGCAAAAGACGATAATTCCAGCCGATCGAGAGTCATGAAATCATTTCATTTCATGGTCAATATTTCACGTACTAGACTCGGCGAGTGAGAAACAAACTCGAGAGATCTATATCTCATTAAGATCGGAAATAGTCTTTGATTACGATCATTAATAGTCGATGCAGAGAATGGCACACTCTTCTAAGCTCTTCGGTTAACTAACAAATTAGAAAAGAAAAGCTGAAGTAATCCGTTCTCCGTGTCTCATCATAATCCTACCTTGAGAGTAATCAGACACGAAGAGGACACCAGGGACTCCATCTTATCCCCTTCTTCAGTCCCCATGATGTCTTTCTTTAGCTCCTCTTATCCTTCAGCTTCTTCTTTTATCTCTTCACCCCCTCTAGAGAAAAGAAAAACAGTAATAGAGAAAAGACAGAAGGGAAGCAAGGAGGAAGAAGGTCGAGGCCGCAGAGCGAGAGAGAGAGAGAGAGAGGGGGGGGGGACAGGGAATTGAAATTTACGTGAGATGAAGTAGATGAAGAGATCTCCGGGGCGTCAGTTGGCCAGTCCTATTTATAGAGACGACGGCTCCAGTGCTGGTCACGATAAACTGAAAGGGCCACAGATGAACTGCGACGTGGCGGTTTGAACCGCCACGTGTAGGAAGAAGAAAGAGGCCGGAGGAAAAAGAGCCGACTGCGGGTGGCGCATTACCAAAATCGCTTTTGGGCCTCCTTTTGTAAAAGGTGGTGAAAGGAGCATTTAATTTTTCGCATGGTCCGTCATGGTCAGAGAGCATGGAAGGGAGGGAGGTAGTGGTGGGCGGGCAGCGCGGTGCTACGTCATTGATGAAATATCACGGGTAGGGCCGGGGGGAGAGGAGTCAGAGGGGACCCCTCTTTCCTCTAAAAATAGCAAATAAGAACCGCCGGAAGCCCTTGTTTGCGCTTAATGGGGTTCCGACTTCCGAGTTCGGAGGGTGAGAAAGCATAAGCTAGATTCAATGGTGCCGCCTTGGTGGATTTCACTGCCCAGAGTTCAGTAAAAAATTCTCTGATTGCGTATGTGCTTTAGAAGGGAAAGTTTTCAATTTCTTCTATTCTTGTACTCTGCAAACGTGCACGGCCTTCGTTTCAGCCTGTGCAGATCAAAGCTGATCATGAAAGTGATATAAACCAGGATAGAAACCATGGAACCAGATCAATACATATCGACAAAACAAAACGTAGCGTTTCTTTCAGAACAGAACTGGATTCCATACCAAAACTTTAACGTATTATGAATTGCATGGCCAGTGCAAGTCGGCATCCAGAAGGGTTCGGCGTTCAGTACATGTAACGCGCACGGAAGAAGAGTTGGATTAGTCTTAATCCGAATACCGCCATGAAAGAAACATGATCAGCTCTTCTTGTTCGCTGCTTTTTTGTATTCTTTCCCATCTCCCCATGGTCAATCTTTTCGTGCAGTGAAAAGAAAAACTTGCGTTCATGGTGGTAAGTAGAGCCTAATATTTGGAAGTATCCACGGCCATGGCCAAGAGATGCAGAAACCAAACATTCTTTTTTATTTTTTATTTTTTGTTTTGGTTACTTGCCAATTGCCATTATTTTAATTGATTTCTACGAATCTAACATCATTTGCTTGAACTATTTTTTTTTTTCCTGGGTTTCCAGAATCTAAACCAAACAAAGTCTTCTTGGAAACTGATAATGTTGGTGATGAGTAGATCCAAGGTTGATTGGGAGATTCTTTCACGCTAAAACCAAAAACTTCGCACCAGGTACTATCGTTAGTACGAAGAATCTTATTTAAATAAATAAATAAATAAATAAATAACAGTGATGGGTTTAGTAGAGTTTCATCAAGAACATATTGTCTGCAGAGCATACTCTGGACAACAAAAAACTGTCAGATTCATGAGCAACTTCTTTGATACCATCATGTTCCTTGATACTTAGTCAATTTTAAAAAAAAATAAAAATTTGAGAAGTTTTTTAAACAAAATCAACATTGTATAATCTCATTGCAACCCTGAAGTCACCTCATCAGGTAGACAAAGATGGGCACCATGGGGGTACAGTATCCCTGCAATGAACCACCCAAAGGAGGGAGAGAAAGCCTTCTGATTCAGAATCAGGACAATGCTGCATTTCATGTATCATGGTCCCCTCCCTTACTGTATGGATCAAAAGGGCCTCTTTATTCACTTCATTTTATCACTATATCCACCCAAAGTCAAAGGCAAGATAGACTGAAAGAAACCAGTGTTACATGTTGAACATTTATTCGCCCTTTCGACCTTTTTTGGTGGATGGAGGAGACATGATCCACAAACTAGCCAAGCTACCCACACCGCTTTATGCCAACAATTTAAGCTCTTGTCTGGTTCATCCCACCAGTTTTGGTTATATAAATCTTGCCTATGCTTCAGGTTTTTACTCACTTTCTCAGAAGGGATAAGATAGTCTGGGACAGTGCAAATATGGATCAGTTTCAAAAAATTAAAGAAGATGAGAAAGTCATAAAAGAGCACTACTTTGGAAGTGAGAGTTTTCATTCTTTTCTTCCACTTAAAGAAGCAAACTCTGAAAGAAATTTGGTTCTGGTATCTTAGGTGCTGGACAGGAGTTTTCACAGCACCAACTGTAGCTCTCAGTGGAACAGACCATGACAAGGTCTTCAAAGTGTGAAAAGAAAAATGAAAAAAAATATTGTTCTAGACATACTAGGTTCTTTGTGTTATTGAGAGAGCTTTCAAGAAAACACAAGAGCAAATTTGTGACATTTTGGGTTGAACTTAGTGTAGTTATCATCCAAAGTTTTGATGGGTTGTCTGCAAGAGGTGTCAAGCCATTCACTTTGGAAAATGACGAGTTGATCATACAGCTCACAATTTTTTTTCTCTCCCATGCATTATTGCCTCTGATGGAGTGGGAAAGTCAAGCCCATGGTCATCTCTGTTTTGCCATCTGTCCAAGTGCCACCCATGCACAGGTCCCTGTGACTTTTTGGAAAAAGGCTTTGGATACCCAGAGGAGCAGATTTCTCCCATAACAAAAAGAAACCCACACAATTAAAATAAAGTAGCTTTTGCTCAGACAGGGAAGGGCAGCAGGAATAAGGTTAAATGTTATGTGGGCATCTCATATGACTGGGGAGTGGGGAGTCCCACCAAAATCCTCTCTTTGGAAGATGTGCAATGAAATGCAATTACTACAAGTAATGATCTAATTATGCTCCACCATTGATGGATTAAATTCAGGAGATTTCAATAAGTAGGCTTAATCAATGGCCAGCAGAAAAAAGATTTGACCATCTTCTTCTGGAGCCTGTGTTGACTGGCAAATGGGTGCACACACGATCACCACCATTAGATCAAATGAAAAGTTTCTGAATTCAATTATCATAATACTCTTTGAATTGCAAGGGTCCCTCACTGGATTTGCAGATCATTTGATGTGAAGAAGGAACCTCCAATGCACAGCAAAGGTCATTGAGATGACCCCCTCTGTTTTGAAACTGTTCTTTTCCCCTTTGAACTAAGAAGCTTGTGAGAATAATCCAAGTTTAATGAAAAACCTAAAAAATTTAGGACCTTTTAGACTGTTTACACTACTACTTAGGTGGGCAAGAGAGGTTTCATAACATCTATTGGGAATGATTCCAAGTTAATTCTCTTCTAGCTTATTAGACCATGTGAGGCATCACTATAAAATCCCTACTGATGCCACTCACTCATTGCTTACCCCCAAACACACCCAAAAATAACAACATCTTATGCCCTTTTGACTTGAAACAAATCCACCCAATGTTGATGAATGGGGTAAGACTAGGACCCAATGAATACTACCAGAATAATAAAAGTGTAAAAGACCCTTTTGCTTTAACATTTGTTGGGCTGTCAGAGGCATCCCTCCTGGGCAAACAAGAACTCTCTCTCTCTCTCTCTCTCTCTCTCTCTCTCTCTCTTAAAAAAAATAAAATAATAATAATAATAATAATAATAATAATAATAATATATTCTTTGCTTTGTGGTGGCATCAAATGGAGTGCCTTTATGCTTCAAAGGGGAGATTAATTATTGAGGATAAAGTCATATTAGAGAATATGGTGGCAGGTAACCCCACGGACAACAATACCTCCATATTCATGAGAAGAGCTTTTGTATATGAACAGATTCATACACAAGTCATAAGCTGGTAATATTGGAGGCTAATCAATGACCATTTCTCTTAGATTAACAATAAAATGAAGCAGAGATGATGTGCTATGGAAGAAATTTTTTTCCAAAACTCATTGTCAATTTGTCCTCTTTGAGGTGTTATTGATCTGTCAGTTTGGAACCAACTAGTCTTTCAGATGAACTAAAAAAAAAAAAAAGACTGTCTTGGTTGTTAGATACAGAAGAGGGTGCACCAAACCCTCGGTGATCCTTCTTCAACAAAAAAGGTAATTTATAGTTATTCGACGGTTTGAGTAGATGATCAACCAGAGGCCACATGATCGATCGAAAGTAGGGCCGACCTTCTCAAGGGTGAGGATGGATTTTTGTAGCATAATACTGAAAAAGTGAGGCTAATTGGGTTATTTAGTCCATTATCTTAGTTTAGTGTTGACTGAGAACTAATCTGTTTTGAAGTGCATCTATTTGGCCAAAGTTTCACTTTGATGACACCGGATTTGTTCAACCCTTTTAAGGCTTACATTTTCCCCCCCTCTAGGATAAGCTCAAGATTTTGTAGGCCTCTTCATCACTTCTCATTAACAAAGCACACAATTCACCACAATCATCTCTTTCCTGAGTGAATTGCTGGACAGCTGAAGATTGAATGTGGCAAATCACAGATGGGTAAATAATTTTTTTAACAATGTTTGTGATATCTCCACTCATGAATAGACTCCAATATATTTCAGCATCTGTTTGTTCAGTACTAAAGCATCCATACGTACGCAAAGAACCAATTCTCATTTTTTTTGGCTTTTCCTCTTTCTCATCTAAAGAACCTTTTGAAATGACCCATGAAAGGCCCTTGCCATAGGGTTAGGTTTCCATTGATTTTTTTCTGCTTTTAGGAGCAAGAAATGAGTGCCCTACTGAAAGTAGTTCAAACATGTAGTACTGTTATTGAACCAATACAGATGCAGAGTTCGAAAAAGTTGCAGGAACTTCAAGTGTTCTACATTGTCAAGAGTCAGGATCAAAGCAATGGCTATGCTAGGGAAGACTTCACATTTCAATTGCTCCTCAAATGTCAAAAAAGATCCTTACTGAATCAAGTGATAAGTGAGCATTTCAGTCATCTAGTTACTGGTGGCTGAATGACCAGTTCCAACTTTTTGACATCAGAATCTTATGATGACTAATGCTAAACATGTTTTCCAAAGAGGGGAGAAGATTGGTCCAGAACGATTTGATTCCAGAAGGCTTCGTAGAGCTGGGTGGTTCTCTGCGTCCATTATTTGAAGCAGCCACAGCTTGTCACCAGAAGAAATGATTGCAGGGGAAACTACGGTCCAAAGAGGATTCAGAGCCACTCAACATGATTCTTAGTTTCTCACTTCAATTCCTAAAAACTGAACTCGGAAACAACTCTTGAGCACGAACAGAAAAAGACTCTGTCAGGAAGATAGTATGAGATAAGAAACTACGTCCGCAGAATAGAAAAAAGTGTCCTTAGTTTGGAGGAATTATTTGGTTCCCTTTTGACCTGTTTGGCGTTTTAATAATTTAGCAAACTCGATAGGTTTCCTAATAATTGGATTGGTAGCACATCCTTTTGTGGCTTTCACTTTCATTTTCAAACCCATGATTTAAGATAATAAACATGGTTTGTCACCGTGAACTTGTCAATGGAAGCACAGAACTCACGGGAATGGAATCAACGGTACATATTCTTTGCATGGTCTAATCAAGGAAGGCGAAATTAACTTGTCTGATGCATGTATTAGGAGTTTTTGTCACCTTCTCCAAGCTCAGACAGGGCCTCAAAGAATTCTCAGATCCGCACCAATTTTTGTCTTTAGACTTCAAAAATGGAGCTTTAGAGTCTTACTGGGAAGCACTAACAGAAAGTGGGTAAGCTTCAGCAGAAAGTTATCCACAAATATGCGCTGAAGGCATTTCCTTTGGACAGACAATCCTCTTGGCAAGTGAAAATGGAGACATTTGGAAGACTTATTCTTTCGTTTTTTTCTGAAACATTTTGAGCAGTAAAATAATACTGTTGCTTTCTTAACGGATAAGGATAGCTCCCTTAGAATGAAATATCAGTTTCTGGAAACCTAAAAAGGGTGTAGGGCAGTAATTAATACTGATTTCTCTCCTTTTGAGAGAGAAATACTGAATAGATCGAGCCAAGAACACAACGAAGACAATACAAAGATTAAATTAAACATAGTTGACTTATAGTTAGTTACTGATGCATGAATTCTTCCTCTGCTAATTGTGCAATAACGCCTTACCCTTTGTTTTCATCTTCTACGCAACTGTTAATCATTGGTTAAAACCAGTTTGAATTGTTTATCTGATCCTTTGGGGGGCTTGGCTTTCGTTTGGTCAAAGAAGGCATAATGCTGCCACAATCAATTAGAAAACCATAATCTTATACCGTTCTTTCTTCTTATGACAGTAATAAGGAACCCAATTGGTCCACAAAAGTGTTTGTTAAAATGAGAATGAATGAAATGATCACCATTAAGCGAATTCCTGATTGACCCATCACTCTTCAATGAATAAACAAGTTGCTCCATTAAGCCTCTTGAATGCTTCCCCTCAAAAACACACGAACACTCACAGTGAGAAAGGGGAGGAGATGAGGGTCGGCTCATTATGGGTTAGGTCCAACCCAGAGCAGAAGAAGAGAGCAACACGCGTCTCCCAATGGCCCTCGCGTCTCAAAACTGAAAATTCGAAAGCTTGTTAGAGCCTCAACATGGTAAGCAGAAGGTGACAAAACTGGAAGTGCCCCACTGAGAACGCAAGAAAACGAAGCTTCAAAAACTTGTTTGCAATGATGGAGATCATCCCACTGACAGCCCCGGAAAACCCACATGTGAGATGCTTCACTCGTTCGATTCAATGCACAAGACGATTCCCTCTTTTCTTCTCTCCCTGCTCCTCAGCCCACGACTTCTTTCGATTTTATTTTATTTTTTCTGTTTCTGTGAGCCTTGATTAAATTATCTTTCGAGTTGTTCTCTGGCTTGTAAATACAAAAAGGGTTCCGTTGAACAAACACTTTTCTGTTGTTTGGTTATCACGAATGTGGCCGTTTTCTTTGAAAACAGATGGGTCCATCACTGTAGGCATACGTAGATGGAGGACACCCAATTATTGCAAGGAGCACCATTTGAGGGAAGCACTGCACAAAATCACTTTCCATTGTCATCAGGATTCTTGAGCACCGAGCCCCACTGCACTTTGCTGATAGTTTAACAGTCGCAACCATTTCTAATTTATTATATTTTAGATTGCTCAGCGACTTGCTACTCTTTCGGTGGTTGCTGAATTTTGCGCGAAGACCTTTTCCATCTCGAGGCTCCAAATGGACAAGAAAGAACATTCTTATCTGCAAATATAAAGTGTATTTGTTGGAATGTTAGTCAATCCCAAGGAGAACTGAACCTAGAAATTCTGGTCCAGCGAGCTTATCAACCCACAAGAATAACATCCCAAGTTTGGTTTTGGCAACTACGATTCCTGGTTATCTTCCATGCTAGGATAAGACGGTGTCATTGTCGATTTTTTTTTGGAAGGCCAATGGCCCCAATACAACTCAGATTTTCGGGTGTGGAGTGGAGCCAATACTGGACAAAACCAATGCTCGAAATAGGAAATAATCTGTACAGTATGATACTTCTTCCGATGGGAGATTTTCATCCTTCCTACCACTCCGACCTAACTGAGGCTTTTCAAGTTTTTTACCAAATCACTTCACCTGAACTGGGCAAACACCAACGAGTGCACACAATTAGCTAATTTAGATGATTATGAAAAGTAGAAACAGACCCGCGAGTCTAACAAAAGAACCTTTAAAGGTACAAAAAAATTATATACCACATGGGCTTAACCATGGATTATGCAACAATCATCTCTTCCTATAAAAATAAATAAATAAATACAAAATGAACATATCTGTGCTTGTACTATGTAAAAGAAAAAAAGAAGAAAAAAATTGGCCTCAATAGGCTTATAATTACATGGAATTCAATCTTCATACTCAGTGTCTTCATCATCATCATTATTGTCCCCATACCTCCACCCGTCTTCTTCAACATTGTCCCGATCTTCCTCTGTTTCCTCACTGTCATCCTCATACACCACTTTGCTAGGCCATTGTTTCTTGGTAACATTCAAGTTTGCTGGAGCCAAACTGGAACCCTTCCTCCGTGCTAGTTTAGAAGGTGGCATTATCTTGCTTAGGGCTTTGGGTTTCGCTCTTTTTTTGCTCTTCCCACTACTACTACCTTTCCCCCCAGCAAAGGTATCTTGGTCACTGCCTTCATCTGTATCAGGAGGAGGTGGAGTGGGTTTCCCATTTTCTTCTGCATTATGACCGGGATGCTCTCTTCTTAAATGGAGGTTTAACTTATACTCATGGATGTAGGATTTGCCACAGCCCTCATATGGACAGGCATAAGGCCGGTCAGACGTTGGTGTAGCATAAACAGCAGGAGTCTTTTGTGCTGAGTGCGGCTTCTCTGATGGTGGTGTGTTTTTCATGGTTTCTGTCATGATGTGCTGTCACATTCAAAAACATAAAAAAAAAAAAAAAATGCATGAGCTTTTTTGAGTATAGCTTAATTCTTCCCAAATGAAGTAGCCATCAAGTTGATGTATCAGCTAAACTGCTGGGCAAGAAAGCTGCAGCAGCTCAGAAGTTTCCTAAAGTTTTCATTATCTGATTAATTCTATAACCAAACACATGATGTACTAATTACTTCCCATAAAAACCGCTACCCTAGGTACCACAAATGTTTTTAAGCAACATTTAAAAATATATATCCGTCAGATGGAATCAGCAAAAGGGTGCGCAGGTAAAAAGATGCAGTCCTTTCCCTCAGACAACAGGTAAAAGATTATGTTATGCCATCAGTTACAAGTCGCTTTTTCCTCCAAAGAACTGAATGGATAGTCATTTAGACCAGTTTGTGAATCACGATGCAGAAGTGTGACAGTTAAATAAGTCTCAAGAGCAGAAAAATGTCAAACACTGACCTTTTCATGGTGTGTCTTGATGTGAGTTTTTAATTTGTATTCATGGGCATATCTCTTTCTACAATCTTCAAATGGGCAGATGTGATAGTTCTCTTGAGAATGTGTTTTCATATGTGCTCTCAGGTTGAAATCCAGAGAAAATGCCTGCATTTTCATGGCATCAAAGACAATCTCAGAAAACTATTTCAAAGTATATATGTTTGATGTTAATATAATGCCATAGAAAACTGTGCAACATCATAAATATAATAAAATCAAGAACAGCCAAATCAAATGCCAACTCTAAAAAATATGAAGTGAATTACATGAGAATGATAACAAATATTTTAAGCATTAAACACCAAATACAAACTGATATTATGCAAATAGAAGTATCTATTGCAAAGAAAGACCACATTTATGCATGATTTATCTACTCTTGCCAAATTTTCCCAGCTGGAAAGCTGAAACATACAGGAGTTTCCAACAATAAAGGAACCTGACAGGGCCAGCGCACATGCCATCTCACAGACAGGTACAGGCCTCTACAAATCATGATCTCACAGAAACTTTGATATAGGTCCAATCATTACATTAAAGAAATACAATAATCAAAGTGGGCACAGGATATGAAACAGCAGTTTAGAAAGGACACATTATCAAGAAGCACAACCTAGCTATAGAATATGAAGCAGTAGAAGAGATAAAAGATAAGTAGCAAGTCCAATAAGACTACTACTGATAGTCAGAAATAGACACGTGTGGCCTTTTGACACAGGTTCAACTGCACCTGGTCCTTTCTACAGAAAAATGATAAACTCGTAAGTGGGGAGGAAGAACAAGCTGAACCACACATGCTAGGATAAGACGGTATGCACATCATCATCACTGTTCAGCAATGGTGAAGCAGATATGCCACCTTTCCAGCTTGATGACTGGTACAGTTCTTTTTTTTTTTATTGAATGAAGATGTATAAGCTATTGAAAAAGGAAATTACAATACCTTGCTAAAGAGGGCCTTCCTCCACAACAAGGAGTTGGAGTGAAACGCCTAATTTAGCCTGAACATCAGCTAAAAGATTGATCTAGGAATATACTTCCAATTACAATTTAAATAAGAGATTAAATTACATATATCATAAAACATGTCCCAATGCCGCTAAGGAGGACGTTCTGTCTTTGCACACCAATTGATGACGATTTTTGAGTCTCCTTCAATACAAAGGGGCCCAATAAGACGACTTTTGAAAATCCAAAGTTCATTTAGTAACATGGAAAGTTCAGCAGTGGTTGAATCTGAATTTCCAATAGGGCCAGCAAAAGAAAAAAGAATAACACCGCTTCCATCATCAACAACGCCACCAAAACCCGTTGGACCCGAACATCCAAAAGCACTTCCGTCAAAATTCAATTTATAGTGGCCAATTTGGGGAGGAGACCAAATTGCCATAATCAGGGGGTGAGGTGGATAAGACATACCAGCAACTATCCTCCAGTTCTCACGAAAGTCAGATCCATTTAGATTTCTGAATTCCTTACGTAGAAGGATCCATGCAACGACATGACCAATACTTTTTTCAACCAATGTATTTGCAGGAATAGATTTTAGATTGAATTTGCAATTATTCCTTTCTTTCCATAATGCCCAAATGAGATGCCCAACACAGCAAGAGATTAATAATTTTCCGAGTTTTGGGAGGCTAACATTAGTAACTGAAAGGATGGTAGATGAGAGATTTTGAGAGAGGCAGTACCGGAGACCGATTTTGTTGAGGAGGCTGGTCCACACAAAATGGATATATTGCAATGTAAAAGGATATGGGTAGCTGTTTTTGGGGAAGTTTGGTAGAAGGGGCATAAAGGGTCTGGGACATGGGTACCTCTCCGGATTAGGGAATCTGATGTAAGAAGTTTATTCCTACATGCAGACCAAATAAAAAATTTAGTACGAGGGGGAACAAGCAAGGTTCATGCAATGGCAATAGGATGTTTGGTTTGTGGAAGGCTGGGGCAGCAGAAGAAGTTGAGAAACTACCTTGCGTCCACGGCTTCCAAATAAGAGTATCAGGCACATTTTTGAGACTTACCGAGGAAAGAATGGTGATGAGATCGGATGCCACCAAGGCCTCAGAATCCAAAAGTGATCTTCGGAGATTTAAGTTCCATTCTCCAGAATCAGTTCGATCATCCGAGCTAGATGCTTCAATATTTCTCGCTAAGTTAGAAATCAAGTTGTGGCTGATGTTGATGCTGTGGGTGCCGGTCCACTAGACTGACCAAAATCATGTTACAATACCCGTGCCAGAATAACATGTTACAGCCGTTTTGAAAGCAGGTAACAATATTACAAAAAAATTCCACACCGGGGACAGCCTATTACATCGCCCACCCTCAGTCCACCAACCCAATAATTTATTTGCTTTAGCAGCAACCAATTTCCTCCAAATCAGTTCCGGATATAAGTTTAACATCCAAATCCATTTAAATAACACTACAGAATTTCTGGTAGTTGAATCACAGATCCCGAGTCCGCCAAGAATTTTTTATTTACATACCTCAAACCTATTTCACAAGGTTATATTTCCTTTCGCCGTTTGGTCCTCCCCACAGGAATCTCCTTTTGAGTAGTTTAATTCTTTTGCGGACAAGAGTAGGGCATCGATATAGGGAGAGGAAATAAGAAGGGATACCGTGTAGGCAAGACTTAATAAGTCAACCAATTTACCAGCCTTAGATAAAAATCTTCCTCCAGGACGCCAGGCAGCCCTCCAAACGCTCAATAACAGGATACCAAGAGCTTTTGGAAGGCAAAGTAGGTGACAAAGGTAAGCCTAAATATGAACAGGGAGGCGTTGCAATATTACATTGCAATTTTACATCCCAAATAATGAGCCATGGCATTAGGATAAATATTAAAGCCAGTAATTGAAGATTTTGTCTAGCTTACCTTTGACCAGAGGAGAGTTCAAATAAATTGAACAGGACCTTAATATGAGAGATTTCTTCTAAAGTACCTTCACCAAAGAGAATAGTGTCATCAACATATTGAAGCAGGGAAATATCTTGACTGGGATCATCAGGGATGGGGCTTAGCCAATCGGAATTTTTTGCAAGACAAACCATGGATGCCAGGTATTCTGCAATGAGAGTGAAGAGGAAGGGAGACAAGGGGTCCCCTTGCTGAATGCCTCTTGTGGCGTTAAAATAACCGCAAGGTTTTCCATTAACAAGGACAGAGTATGACACATTGGAGATGTAGCTCCTCATCCAAAATTTCTAGCGTATCCCAAAACCCATTTTGTCAAAAAGTTGGTCAAATAGTTTCTAGTTCACAAGATCAAAAGCTTTTTCAAAATCAAGTTTCAGGACAAATCTGGGCATATTGGATTTTTTGAAAGAGTCCAAGAGTTCATGTGCAGCCATGGCTGAATCAAGGATATTTCGACCACGAATAAAAGCACACTGACTAGGGTTGATGATTTTGGGAAGGAAAAATCTGAGTCGATTGGCTAGAATTCGACCAATGATTTTGTAAAAACTTGTGGTGAGGCTATTAGGTCGGTAGTCTTGGGGCATGGCAAAGTTTGTTTTTTTTGGAATAAGTGCAATGAAAGAAGCACCCACAGCTTTGTGAGTGATGCCTACTTGATGAAAATTTTGAACAAATGCATATACATCATTTTTTACAACCTCCCAAAATTTGTGATAGAACTCACCGTTGAAGCCATCAGGACCAGGAGCTTTATCATTCGAAAAGCCAAGAGAGACAAGATCAACTTCCTCAATACTGAATAGTCGTTCCAGGAAGTCCGCATCCGAAGAGGAAATACGTTTATAATCAAGCTGGTAGAGCGTAGGACGGTTGAAGCGTTCCTCTGAATAAATATATGTGAAGAACTTCACAAGAATGTTAACAATGGAGGGTCTATCCGTGATCACCTGATCCCCATGACAGAGAGATGTGATACGGTTAGCCCTCCTTCTGGCCAAAACAATTGCATGGAAAATTTTTGTATTTCCATCCCTCTCGGCCAGCTAGCGAAATTTGGCTCGTTGTTTCCAGTACAAGGTATCATTTTGAAGAAGATTTGATAAATCAAGATTTAAATTGTTTTTGAGAATTAGATCAGGGGAAGAAAGGGACCTTTGCTCTTTGAGGAGATCCAACTCAGATAAGCGGTGGCAAATCAATTTTTTCTGAGAAACAACAGCAGCGCGCTAATAGAGAGACCATAGGCGGATCTTCACCTTCAAAGCTTTGAGTTTTAGGGGGAGCGCCCAACCCAAGTTAGGGTGCTGAGAGAGTTCTTGCCACCATCCAAAAGATTGGAGATGAAGGATTCTGAAAGGATCCAAGAGTTCTCGAATTGAAACGGAGATCGGCCCCAAGCAGACGGATGAGTGTTGATTTGAATCGGCCAATGATCAGAACCAATTTTATTGAGGACTTGGCAAGTGAAGACTGGTACAGTTCTAACACACATAAAGGTAGGTTGGATATGGTGAACTACACGAAGAACAAAATCAATAATGATCAAGTCAAAGAAAGATGTAGAGAAGCAAGCTGACAGGTCCAAGCTCAAAAAGACGTGTCTTAGCCTAAATATCTGTTTAGGGTTGCAATTGAGACATTCCATCGTCTAGAAAAAAGAAAGCCATTTTCGGCATTTCATTTCTCTTCCAAGCCTTTCAGGTTTCAAGTACAAAATCTTCATTTTTCCATAGTTTGCTGCAACACTGCTGACCAGACACAATTTTTTCTCCGGGTTTTGCCATCCAAGAACAATAAAGACTGATGCAGGTAGTCACTAATTTGTGACTTTACCATTTGCTGTCAACTCAAAAATCCAAATACCCAGCTCAGCACATTCCTAGCACTTGTACCATCTTCATCAAGCAATAAGAAAAATCCAAAAGATCTCCCCAACCTAGATCCTTCAGCCACAGATGCATGCCGTCCTGCTTTAATTTCCATTGAAACCTTCCAAAAACAAAAAGGCATGAAAAAGTTCTGATCTCCAATTTTAAAGCAAGTTCACAAACTGGACAAAGAACCAGCCTTATCATCCAGAGCATCTCAAGAAATCACCATTTTATAGCATCTCAAGGCATCCAGTTCAACCAGTCCAAACTGTGTACTTTATCTTAAATTCGCAGCATGTCATATACCTGATAAACACATGGAGTGGGAACCCATGGTCCTTTTACGTAGGATAAAAAACTACAAAAACTTGAGCCCAGAATCAGATGAATCAAGAACGCCAAAGTTCACTGGCTTTGAGTCACCTTCATTGACTGTCAACTGTTCGAATAGCTTTCTATAACTAGGTGCTTCAATTGCATCTATGTACAAATTTAGAGGAAGTCCTCTTTAAGATAATTTAACCAAAAACAGTAACCCGAAAAATCTTACACTACACTTTTCGGAAATTTATAAATTTGAAAAAGAACTGCAATGAATTGTAATAATTTAGCTACTCCATATTCCACCACGATTAATTTTTCAAATTAAAATTAAAAACCCAACCTTCAGTTCAAGCTATTGAATGAAGAAGCTTGCAGCACCACAATATAGAAAACATAAAGGAAAATATTTTTTATTTTCTCATCAAATAACAATTCTTTCCAATAATTGACAGAGATTACTTAAAACAGACAACAAAAGGCGAGCATTTTATAACCCACATTCACCAGCAATGTTTGAGAAAGGCCCATAAAATACAGTATAATGATACTTATCCCAAGAGATGAATTAACTGAAATCACAGAACAGTATAATGATACTTCTCCCAAGAAGTGAATTAACTGAAATTACAAAACAGTATAATGATTCTTCTCCCAAGAAATGAATTAAATGAAATCATGAAACAGTATAATGATTCTTCTTCCAAGAAATGAATTAACTGAAATCATAAAACAGTATAATGGTAGTAGGGTAACGCCTAATTATTACTTTCATCTGAAAAGCCAATACTCACAACATGCTCTTAAAACCAACACAACAAAACATTGGGAAAATTTACAGTCACTGAAATTATTACCTTCCCACAACCTTCATGAGGACATACGAAAGATCTCTCTCCTGTGTGAATCAGATGATGTCTTTTTAGCTTTGAACTATCCAAAAATTTCTGTGACAGAAAAGCAGAGGATGATCAGAAGACTTCATGGCCAGGTGCTCATGACATAACATCAGACCGAAATTCAAAACTGGAGATCGCCAAAGAATAAAAGCCACATTGAACTTTTACATGGAATTTTCAGATGAGAAGTGAGATGCAGGGATGGCAACAGATCAGATAGACCCAACCCTGCCCATGAACCTATCCAGAAAGTCGTTCACTCAAAAGCCACGACAGAGTTGGATGTCTCACCCTGTCCCCCACCCCCATGAAGCCAGGTAAATTCTTGCAAACCCCACCACAACCTCACCGATCCTAGACAGCACCCAATCAATGCCCCTCATAAAAGGCCCCTGCAATCTTATTATTTCATTTTGTTGCCTCTTTATATTGTCATTTAAAGTAAGATAAGGGATATATCTGTGAAATAAATCATATACTTATATATACCTCAAGTAAGGCCGCATTTTTATGGCTAACCCCATCCCTGCTCCAATCACTATGGTATTTACAGGCAAAATATCCCACCCTATGGGATAAAACTAGAAGCCCCCCCCCCCCCCCCACAATGACCGCATGTGAAGAAGGTAAATGATCTAAGGGGATATAAATTATTGAATTTTCCACATTAAAGTACAAAAACACTGCTTGATATTCTTAGTTGACCATCTTAACATATTCAGATACTTGAAATGATACAGTGATCAAAATCATCCTTTTTCCAGTATTCCACTGCTCATTCAGCAATCAGCATTGAACAACTGAGCAAAGCAAAAAAAGTGGGCAGTTTCATGCCTTTGAATCATGCAATAACCAGAGTTCCTATACACCGAGAGAGCCCATGGTCTTAATGAAAAAATAAAAAACAAAAATTAATTGGTGTTCCCCCATGTACGTGTAATTTTCAATAAACACAAGATTATGAAATTACCTATTCTCAAAAATGATTAGAAGTACAAACATACAAATGATGATATCCTGTTTACCACTAATTGTCTTTCTAAATACCTCTGAGCTGGGCAGATTCATAGCGTCACGTCTCTACTGATCAAGAACTGCACAGAAATGATATAGTTGTCAGGCTTACCTTCCCACAGCCTTCGTAGGTGCAGACATATTGTCTCTCACCATGAATGTGAGAGTGCTTCCTCAAAGCCCCAGCATCAATAAAAGTTTTCCCACAGCTTTCATAACTGCAGAGGAAAAGAACCTCAGTAGTTGGCTCGGGTTCCTGCTCTTCAGGCTCTGGATCTTTATGTTTGTCTTTCAGGGCCTTGAGTATGTCGTCTGAATAAAATAATTGTAATGTGTTAGTTCAATCATATTTTGTTTAGATGACTATATCAAGATTTCTGTATATGAAAACAAAAAGGGTTTGAATGCATATCTTAACAGACAACATCAAATTAGAGACGCAAGAACAGTTCATCAATGTCAGCAACAGCTTCACAGCTTGCCTGAGATTAACCTTTTCATGTTCTTTCTTTTTTCTTAAAAAATTAATCACACATCCACACACACAAAGTCTTAGTCCTGGTGAGAATTTTGCCCCAGACCGCAAACTAATAAACCTCTGATATGGTCATTGAACCAAATTCCCAATCCATCTCTTTCCATAGTTATAGCCTAGAGATTAACAAAGCATTCTAATCACATAACCAATTCATCTTTCTTTCTGATTCTGCTTAAGAATGGATCTATTTACAACACCAAATTATACACACATTGGACAGCGCTATAAACTTAAACCTGAGACCACAACTCACAGAAAGCAAACAATGTAAATATGATAGAGAGTGGAAAAACATAAAACACTAAAAAGGAAAGAACAGCGAACAGTGACTCATGACAAATTTGGGTGAAGACATTAATAAACTTAAAAGGAGATATAGCCAAACTCGATCAGGACTTAAATCCAGTATTTACATTAAATCTTTCAAACTCTTCTCAACAACCTTTGAGAAAGCGCGGGGGTATTCAGGGAGGTCAAAGGCAAATAAAATAAAAAAGCATATTCAGATACCAATTCCATAAAGAGAGAGAGAGAGAGAGAGAGAAGATGATCACAGTAACGGAAGATCAACACACACAGCAAATGAACGATGAATCAATTAACCGAACACCGAAAAAAGAACATAAAAATTTATAAAGGATGAAGATAGTACCAGTGACCCATTTAAAAAGATAGCATTTGCCACCAGTTGCGGCGACCTCTTGAGGAACCCTAGACCATCACAACCGAAGCCTCGATTAAAAAAGAAAAAGAAAAAAAATTACAAGAGAAAGGAAACTCCATATGTAATCCAGGATCGAAGAGAAAAATAATAGAAGGAAAAAGCTATAAAAAGTAGCAAAATAGATAGAAAAGGGGGATTATAGATATGACGACGTACCATTCTTTGAACCACTTCACTGCAGGAGCTTTACTCTTGAAAATTGGCCGTTTTTCGAAGAGAAGAGGATTTGTTGGATAATCCATCTCGCTATCTCCGGTTGATTCTCTCTCGAAGGTAAAATTAGGGTTTAAGGAGGAAAAGGGTTGAGAAGAAGGTAGGGAGGAGCAAGGGAGAAATAGACATGGAAGGACAAGGAAGCTTGCAGTCAGCACGTGTGAAACTGATGTTCCCCGCCAAAATTCTGATTTTTCTTTCTTAAATACAAACGCCTATCGGGCTTAAAAGCAAACTTATCTAGAAAAGTGAAAATCCATGAAATCGGTCAACTAATATCATAAGATAGTAATTTTAAAATAAAACTATAGAGATTAATCAAATTACTGGTTCGTTATCTCAATTTTATCATAAAAAATTAATAAAAATTAAAAATAAAATAACTTTAATATGAATGCATAGGATAATAAATTAAATATATAATTAGAGAAATAAAATTTTAAGTCATTCAATTTAACTTTGATGATAAAAAGATTCCAGAATAGGGTAATTATTTTAAGTGTGCAATTTTCAGAAAGAAGGACGAACAGAATTTGAGATAACAATTGCAATTTTCAGTTTGGTGTGGAAAGCCGGGGCAAGCCTACCTTCCCTGATCCCTCCCCATCGATAGTAAGAGTTATTGCACTAGCATCTGGTTAACAAACGTTCGGAAATCTTTAAAAGATGCTCTACTCTCTGTTGTGGAAATAACACAAGTAACATACTGAAACAATCACCATCGTCTGCCTTTTTATGCTTTTCTCTGGGTAAATCTGCCTGCTTGCATCTTTTTTCTATCGATGGTTTAGAGTAGATAGAGATGCATGAAGATAACTAATATAAACCTGCAGTTTATCCTGAACGAAACTCATGCGGAATTAAAAACTTACGCAACGGCTTAAACGCCACTTACATAAACAAATACAAAGATGAACAAAATGATGTAACTAGTTGAATGTTTTTTTGTAAATTATCCTTTTTGAATAGAATTACCGATATACATTAAGTGAAAAAAAAAAATTAACACATAATCAGACAACTATCATTTCTATTTTCCTACAACAATGACACAGTTGCCAGGCACAACATAAACAAACCTCAATTGATGAAAAATACTTAAAAAAGCACCCTTTCTTCTCATCCTTTGTAATATATATGTTTTGCTAATAATGAATCTTCCTAAATCGAATCAACCCCCCCTTCCCCCCTCCCCTCCCCTCCGATTCCCTTTCAAGAACCAAAAAAAAAGGCTACGACAGCCCCAACCAAATCAGTGGAAATTGAGAAAAAAAAGGTAATCCACTGATGCAAATAAAAGAAAAACTAAATCACTATAGGCAAGAAAATTGACGAGCCCCCACTCCCCCTCAGTTACAACCAAACATGACATTGGACTGGACCAACCAAAAGAACCTGAAAACCTGCTACCCTGGACAACCTTTTGCAGAGGATGTCTGTTGCTTCCAGTTCACAAAGAGAGCTTCCACGCTATGCTCCGAAGAAGTTATGAGTAATGCATATTTTGATTTCCGCATGCTTCAAACCAAACACCCATCATCAGCAGAGCCGCAAGATGGAAATATACACAACTTCGTAGCACTTCCATAAGCACCTCTACAATGACAATTAACTAGACAACTTGATATTTTGCTAACAATTTCTCCTTCACTGGTGGCTCCAATGCTGACATGCATTGCTCCCAAGCTCCATTTTGAAGCATCTGTTTTGAAAATCAACATGTCATCTATTGCACACCATCATATCAGGATGTTTGTATTATTGTCAATGACATTAAAAATACTCGATGTCATTTAACAGGACAGCTGTTATTAAAAAAATAAAAAATTAAACTAACAGCACACAATGGGAACTTATAAGGCCTAGATGGGGCATTGGTAACAATCCTGGTGAGAATCCCAACCTGTTGGTAGACCATTCAGCTGCACCAAATCCCATCCTACCTATTTTATCTAGATTTATCAAGTGGATCAAGGAGCCACACAGTTACAACTAAATTTTCACATGCTGAGATTGGTCCCTACCTGCTTATAACCATTCAAAACCTGGCATACTTCATTGTACAAAACCTCACTCCTTATTTCCTGAAAAAATATCAAACATCAGTAAGCAAAGAAGCATAAGCAATTCCTAATAGCCAGTCTCAGGTCTAAGAATTGCTCTTACATGCCAACTAGCTATTGCTCTGCACATGTAAACAAGTGAGTTCAGAGCACCCTGCGGATTCACTCTAACCTGCAAAGTTCACAACAGTTTTAATTTCCACAGACAAAACCAGACAAATAACCCACAATGAGACCCAAATATTCGCTCACTTCACAAATAATATGAAAGACATTCATTTGTAAGAGCAAAGCATCCTCTCCTCCTTCAATTATTGTTTTGCCAAGAACTGAGGTAATATCAGTTTATTTTTATATTCACTACAAATTTAAACAATATCGTGCACAATAGTATTCTTGTTTTTATAATCATCAGCAGCATTATCTGAGCCTTATCACAAGCTTACAGAAATTCATACACTTCTCTATATGTCACAAAATAGTTTTCCTGGTCTAAGAAACATATAATAGTTAACAGTAATCCTCTTGATTGATCACTGATAATACAGAGTAGACATGCTATCTGAAACATATACAATCAGGTGCCACCAATAGAAGATTCTCATCCTTGGCTTAAATCACTCCAAAATCCCAAGATATGGGACAATATCAGGGAGCACAACAACTCCCAGACCTTCTGTTGAAGAGAAGATAAACTGCCCAAACACTGGTATGTGGATCAGGGTTAAAACAATGTCTACCATAAGTGATGGGAATAGATTCACAGCAAAACAAGGTTTTTTTTACTTTTTTTTGAAAAAAAAGCAAGATCCAAACAAAGAGAGAGATACAAAATCAGAAGCATGCTGATTTAATATCAAGAGATTGTATAGATACCTATTCACATTGCTTTTCTATCTTTCAAAATTATTTGCTATCTATAGCCATATACTGGTAGATTGCACAAGAACACATACCATTGCACAAAGACCACGGAATGCATCTTCCTTTTCAATATCATCACGAATCCTGCACAAAAGACAAAGAAATTAATGGAGGTAGGGAGCAGGACCTTTCAAAAGAAATCTAAAATGCAGCAACCAAATCAAAACTAGAAACTATTTATATTTGTTCACAACTAGAAACAATTTACATTAAATTGTGTCAAGAAGCAAATCCATCACTGAACATGTGAAGCCATTATCCAATCAAAACAACTCTACCATCCTTACCTTCAAACAGATCTCAAATAGGATCACGTGACTTAAATGAATAACTTCTTATGGCAATCCAAAAATAAAGAGACCAGCACATAAGGAAAATAAAAGAACATCATGTTCAAGGTTGAAAGGGGGGATTGTAAGTTGGAGGCCTTTCATCCAACATCCAAGAGATTCTACCACCAACTCAACACAAGTAACTCATAACTACACAAGAATTCTCTTTTTTAAAACCTAATTAATAGACTCGAAAAAAATGACAATTAACATAGACAACATTATCCTGGTGCAACTTGAAGCCAACACTAAGGACCATTGAGCCAAAGGTCCATAATTATCCAATGATAACATCTACAAACCTTGGAATCAAGTTTAGGGAATAAACATAAAGTGGTCAACTTATTACTGCAAAAGTAAATTTTTTTAATAATGAATAAACAATTACTTATGAAAACACAATTATCATAAGCCACCAACTGGCAGTAGGAAAAAATTTATCTTACATGCATAAAGCAGAACACCAAGACTGCATGAAATGATCCATATGTGGTGATACAAGTTCTGGACAAACCCAACCAAGCCTCCCAAGCGTGATGGCACTATTCTCTATAAGTGATTTGTGCAGACTCTGCCAACATCAGTAAACAAATCAGTGAAATCTGTAATGAAAAAATCTTAAACAATAAAACTGTAAGTGGAAGGGAGGAATGGAAATAAAAAGGAGACGACTTACCTCTGCATTTTGAAGGATCGGAACAAGGCATGAGATAACAGTTAACACAATAGGAGAAACATCTTGATGAACCTGATTACCAAAGTTCCGCAGAAAAAAAAAAAAAAGGAAGAAAGAAAGAAAGAGTCACACTAATAGCACAAAAGATCAATTCCACAAGAAGAGAGTCTGACAAACGATCACCTAATACTAACCTTAACTGCCAATTCCCCAATAGCCCAACAAGCATTATTTGCCACTGAAACAGCTTCTTTTATTTCAGTAGAAAGCTGCATAGAGAAATGCCAACGACATGACAAACATGGCAACCACCTATATAGTTGAGAGGTTCTGAATGTTCTCAGTCAGATTTGCTTACCAGTTGTTTGGCTGCAACATTTAGAAATTCAGACAGCCGAGGATGCAAACATACAGGACAGACCTGAATGCAAATCAACAGATAGATTCACCTTATGCCAATAAAAAGGGAACATTTATCCAACAAAAAACAAATCTCATAGGAATTTACATTCAAAAATAATTTTAAAACAATTCTGGAAATTTTGATAACAAACAGTAACATCAATGACAAAAATGATTAAAAAGTTGAATCTGATCAGAAATGTAATTTCTTTTCAAAATAATTTTTTTCTCTTATTTTTTCAAAATAAAAATAAAAACTAGAAACAGCTATGAATGTTGCACTTGACATTAATACACCACCTTTTAACTGCCAAACAAATTACAAAGCAATACATAATATGTTTTTCTTTTTTGAATGTTGAACCCCTTACCCTAGAGAGAGACTCAAACCCAATACCTCATTCTAGAAAAAACCCCATGCAACCATTGAGCTAAATACCCAATGCACAGATATTCCATTCAAAATTAAGAAATTCTACTCCCTAGCCGTTTTACCAAAAAAAAAGGCCCTAGATTCATGTATATTTGTTGGTGGAAATAATCCCACAAAGATAAATGTTAAGAAAAGTCTCAGTTTATAAGGTTGAGCAATAACCCTCCTACTGGCTAGTCATTTTAGGATTGACATTAGACCCAACTTCAACAATTTCATTAGATTTTTAATAATACTATATATTATTTTTATTAGGTTGCATTATGATAAAACTGCTCTTTGTATCTGCCTTCTTTAGAGGGGTCTCTCCCATCCTAAGCACTTTAATGAAAATTTCACCATTTTAGTTTATTGTTGATTATCTACACTACCTCTCAATCCTTGGTGAGTCTTGAATCCAAGACACCACGCTAAAAACATCCCATCTGGCTAGTATAGCACCTTCAAAAATAGATTCTAGATGCTAATAATAAGAAATGTGGATCAATACATTACAATAAAGGCCTAAACCAGGTAACAAAGAAATACAACACTCTTCCATTCATGTTTGCCTCTGTTGGTTACAAACATTAGATATGCCTAAAACCCCGAGCCATTGTTCTCTTATTCTGACACTGTTTCCTCAATTCCATCTCTCATCTTCACAAAGTAAACCAAATATGTGCAATTTCACTTGATCCATTTGAGTCAAGACTGACGTGCAATCCATTCACATAGAGTCCAATCCAAGGATCCAATCAAGTATGATAATCTTCATTTAAAATGAATAAGACAGGCTGAACAATGTTGAATATCATTTTCGTCTAATATCTAGAAATTTCCAACTCACCCTAGCAAGATCCCCAAGCAGAGCAAGTGAACTTTGCCGTATGTCAGCAGCATCATCCATACAGCATTGCAGGAGTAGGTCCCTCAGACCACTTTGTGCAACCTATCATAACACAATTAAGAAGCAAATCAGTGTCAGCAGTGTATGTATTTAAATTTGCACAAGTAATAGCATGAACCACGGCATATGAGCAAGTACCAGACTCTCTATCCCGCTACCAAGACCTTCTGCAAGTCCAGAGAGTAGATCCAAAGAGCAGACAATGAACTCTTTATCATATTGAACTCCAGCGGAAATAGGATCCACCTGTGCAGAGAGAAACAGTTACCTCGTGAACAATTGAAAAGGATAAAAAATACAGTTTTTTTAATAAATATGTCTATTTGTTCATTATTACATAATACGATAATTCATAAGCACTGCAAAAACAAAACTATGTGAACCAAATAGCTCATTGTGTTCACAACCAAACCAGAATAATCTATCCATTCTTTCATTTCAAATTTTCATGTGTTGAGATGGTTAACAATGAAACAATTAAAAAACAATTTAAAATAATGCTGGGCAAAAATTTGAACCAAATATACTTATTTTATACAAATATGAGGGAAAGTAGGCTAGACTCAAGTGCAGCCAACATTGGCTGCACCCAACTTATTCTTCTTCAGAAAAGTTACTTTATTTACCGGATGTCCTTTACTTGTAATTACATCAATGCCATTATCTCATTTTTAACATAAAATTTTGATAAACATAAGAAACAGATCTCAAAATAACATCAACATGAGTGCATCAGATAATAAAGAAATATAGATTAAGAAGATACCAGTTTTGAAGTAATCCAATTCAATTTTATGGTAAAAAATAAAATTGGGAACACCTTAGCTCAAATGGACTTAGGTCCATACTCTTGTATATATATAAAATCCAATACGAAAAGCCATTTGGTGCGAAACATGCAAAAAGCTATCTCAGCCATCTAATCATGATCAACGGCTATCTCAGCCGTCCAATCAACGACTATCTCAGTCATCCGATCAACGGCAAGATAGTCGTTGATCATGATCAGATGGCTGAGATAGTATTTCGCATGTTTCGCACCAAATAGCCTCTCTCTCTCTCTCTCTCTCTCTCTCTCTCTCTATATATATATATATATATATATATTAAAGTAAGATCAAGAAGCAAGCTTTGTGGTACTAAAAATCAACCTCCCAGATTCACCCATAGACCTTGACCATGGTTCAACAAATAGAATTCAACCTAAAAATTAAAATGGGTTTTAGTTGAATGACAAGTTTACAGATGCAATGTTAAAAGGGGATTTTGAAATGGTCCCTCGGCAATATATTTTTGCATTCACAAAGTTGTCCTTTTCCATCTTATTACAAGGGTAGAAGGGATTGAGTCAATTTGCAGCATCCCATGCATAAACAGTCTCAAGTACCTTTGCCAACAGCTGGGTACGGATAAGATTAATGCACCTCTGAAAAACAGGATCAGCGAACTGAGAAAATCCAGGACCTAATGCCTGAAACACAACAATTTTAATTACTAAAGAGCGCAGTTGCAACATTATAACTCTTTATAAAAGACCATATATGTTGGTGCTCTATGAGCATTAGTAGTAAAAGGAACTATCAATTAATAAGAGAAGTCAATTGATAAGAGAGAATACATCAAGAAGTGTAAAGACATTTCACTACTGCAGCACAACAGAGTCTTGAACAATTCTTCACACCACATTATCCATTTGTGGTGACCATTAAGTACAGAAATAGAGACTGAATCAAGGGAAAACCGACTCTGTTATACAGCTCTTTTTTCTAAAGGCAAATGAATTTTATTAAAGAGAAGAGAGATAAAAGCAATGCCAAACCTTCAAAGGAGGATAAAGGCAAAAGAGGGTTTAGGGTTTAGGGTTGAGAAAGAAAGCAAAACCAAATCAGAACAACCCTAAAGAGGGTCATTTTACCAAGCAGACCCTCACGAGCACAAGAATCAGCCACCAAGTTGGCTGATCTAATGGTGTAAGTCCAAAAGATGCAGAGCTGCCCTTGATGGGGCAGTACAAACCAAAATTGTACAAATCAGAGCATTCTCCAAATCCATGTCTACATTATCTAAGAAATGTTTACATCACAAAAACTGGTAAAGAAAAGACGTAAAGAACTTTTAATCAAGCAACCCTAAATCTCTGATAACATCTTGAAGGAAGGCTGCTACCCTTCCCTCTCCTTTTTCGTGTTCTTTTTGTATTCCTAACTCTTATGCTCCAGCATAAACCATGCATTTATTGAGGTAGACAATAGAATACCAATTCAAAAAAAAAAAAAAAAGGACAACAGAAATAATCTGCACCAAAGGCATTGGTCAGTGGCTTTATTGAAAGAAAAAACAATCATACGAAAGCAGTGTTATCAGACCCAGCACAGCCATCAACCCGGGTGGCCAGGTCAGATTCATCTGGTTTCAACTGAAAAAAAATGGCATTTAAACCAGGGATGCAATCAGCAATGACATTAAATAAAAGAAAATAACTAAAATAAAAAATAAAAAATAAAAAAAATAAAAAAGGGACTCCCCATCTATGTGCAATGAAATGGGGAGGGAAGGGGTGGAGCCCACCTCCCCTGCTCTGTTTTGGGGTCAGGGCAAGGAGAAGAAGGGCAAGCAATCCCAGTCCATGTGGTTCATGCGGCTGAATCGCACAACTGGTTTTCCAGGTCCAGGTCCACCCACAAGTATGATCCGAAGATAAGACTGTATGAAAGTAACTTCCAAAGATCCCTGTATATATTACTTTTGAAAGATAAACAACAAAATAATACTTAAACGTACCTGTGCAATAGATGTAAAGCACTCAAGCAATGGAAAGAGATCCTTGTCAGAATTTGAGAGTTGATGCCATTTTGCAATAAGAGGAGGCATCAAGATGTCAAGATATTTGGGCTGCAAATCATCAGAATGGGGTATAAGCATCCAGAGTTTTATGCTAAAATTACATAAAATTTTAGAAAAAACAAATGCCATCTTTAAAAGAAAGGAACAAAAAAAAAAAAGCAAAACAAATATTACTGCCCAGACTGCACCTCCCATCATGTGACCAAAATCAAAAAGACTTTTTTTTTTCCAAAAGAACATGTATTTGAGAAGGTAAGGTACCTCATTAAGCTCTCCACCAACTGCATCTGCCAGAGTACCAATAGCATCATACACAATACGGAGATTCCTCTTCTGAGAAAAAAAAAATCGCAAAGATGAATTCAAGAAATGCCTGAGAAATGACATGGTCAAAAACTAAGTTGACAAACAATCACCTGGTATCTCCCAAAGGCAACCAAGAGATGTTGCAAAATAATTTCTAGCCGTGGAGCTAATTCTTCTGAAGCCTCCTGTAATGAAACAAAATAATGAATGCCCCATGAGCAAAACTAGAAAAATAACCATCATGTCATTATTGAATTAGACAAAAGAACCTCTTCAAGTGTAGCGAATGCAGAACATGCAGCTTCCTGGACCCGCTTGTTTGTGTCAAGTATTCTACGAAGAAGTCCCATAAGAACTTTATCAAATTGCTCATGACCATTAGGATGATGAATGCCCTGCGCATGAGAGATCAACAGAATGTAATAACAGAAATGTGACATATGTAACCTGTAGGATAGGGATTAGAGTTACACCTCAACAATAAACTTGCTATAGCGTGAAATTGTCCAGCAGGTGATGCTCCGTATAAGAGGGAACTTATCATCCAAAAGGGGTATAAGAAATGCAACAATCTGTATATAAAAAACAGTATTCTTGCCCATCAAACAATTTGCTAGGAAAAGTGATGATACAACAAAGCCACAAAGAAGAAAGAGATCGCAAACAAAATTGCAAAGAAAAAGCAAACAAATATTAGCAACTTAAGCTAAACTCATAAAAAGAAGCAAGAGTATCTTGTTAGATTTACATCTACTCATTAGTCTTTTACTATAAGCGCAACCATAATTTGCAATACTAGAAAGAGAAGAAAACAGGTTCAGAAATCCAGTTCCAAGACATCACCTCATGCAAACTAGGGTAAAGACCATTTATACAACCCTCTCCAATAGCCCCAAATGCCAAAACAGCTGCTTCCCTCTCTTTCCAAGCATCATCTCCGGTTTTAGTCAACTGGCTCTGTAGAAATCAAAACACACATTACAAGATCTATAAATCGCTTTGGAGAAAAATCAAAAGAGGCAACAAGATTCGAATAACATGTAAAATGGAGAAAAATTTTCTAAAAATTTTATACAGTCAATACTTCATCACATGAACCAGCCAAGAAGAAACTCGAAACAAGAATCTTCTGCAACAGAAACTCATAATAAACCTAAAGCAATGATACATTTACCTCAAGTAATGGCATTAAAGTTGGAAGAATCTCATCCCCAAATACATTTGACAGGAGATCCAGGGCAGCTGCACTACATTTCCTTAAATTCCAGACATTGACAATATCATCATCCTGAAATAAAGCAGCTCAGAGCAATTAATGAACAATGAAGAATCGACAAAAAATTTTAAAATGTGCAAAAGAAAATTAAATTTAAATAAAATATAGACAAGTGAGCTTACATCTTCTTCAGTATTATCAGTTCCATGCAACCGAGACGCATGAAACCTAGGTTTAATATCCTGTAGTAGAAAGGGTAAAACCTTAGAAGAAACTCCAAGTTGTGTATATGCTTAGAGAGAGACGTTCAATTTCCCTAAAACATAATTTCAGATACCCTGTTCATCTAAAAAAAAGGTAAAAGGAGATGGCAATTTTTCCACCTTTTCTACTATAAGTAGTGCATATCTATGAATATGAAGAACCAATGACCCAAAGAAGAACTTTACACGGATAAAGTTCCTGCCCTTCCGAATGAATGTCAAAGAGGGCCATTCAAGAGGAAATGAGTAAAGTGGAACCATTCGAACAAAATAAAAAAAAACAAAAAAATAAAATAAAGAAGAACAGCAAGAGAATGAAACCTGATCCCGATCTGGAAAAGATTCATCTTCCTGCATGAATGTAATGAAATGTGAGGTGATTATGCCTTTGAGTTTTCGAAAAGTTCTAAAGAACATGCATAATTACTCACAAAATGTTAGAAAAAGTCTACCTCAGCATCGACAAGAGACTCATCATCATCAGCATAAACCATGTTGGACAACAGAACCTACAAAAGTGAAAATGGCAGATAAAACTGGTACCCATGGAGCATAGTTGGAAAACATGGTACCTTGAATCAGATATGATGTGCCAATGACTCAACCAACAAATGAAGCAAGTTTAATGAACATTGACTCGGTATGTATAGTACTAGTATTAAAGGAAAAATCTCAGAATGGACCAAGAATTTATCCAAAAACATGTGCCACTGAAGGATCTCATATTAGGACTCCCCTGACCGTGACAGATAAACAAAACCATGAATCACAGTCATATCTTCAATATTTGATCTAAACACTTCAGCAAATAGAAATTCTTGCTAAGATCGTTTTTAAGGCATGTCCTCAAAAATATTCAAAAATGTAAACATTTTGAAAGGTAGAGAATAGAGTAAATTTTAGTGAATGCAAAATGTTAGGAAGTTGAGTAATTATGTCAAAAAGCCTCTAAGCTCATTCCTTTCCTATAAACTATAACCAAAACTTATTGACAGGTGGATTGGCCCTTTGGTTCAATGGCCACACAAGGCATTCACAAGCGTAATATGTAGCAATTGCAATTATTTTTCACGTGCTTCGATCAGCTTCCCTGTTTCACTGTCATGACGCCATGTAGCTGGTTTTTTTCTTGAACAATACAAAACCAAAAAAATGAAAAACCTTCATGTACTTTAGACCATCTTTCTGTCTGTTTCGATTGCTGTTTAAAGAGGTTTGGTAAAAATGTTGTAAAATATTCCGACAGCATGTGGATTTCTTCTTCATTTGCCACCATCACTACAAGGATAACACCTTTTTTTCTGAATCCAATTACTCTCTCTTCTTCTTCTGGTCAGGATGTTAACTGCCACTTCCTTCTCATACACTTTTACGCAAAAGATGTCAAAGCGACATAGTCTGGCCTAAACATACATTACATTTTCTCAAAAAATGTAGATCATCTTTCATAACAATAGCACTGGGGAGAGAAAGCTTTGGAGCTGGAAAAGAAGACCAAGTTTGTTTGTACACATGATATGCTGTCATGGTTGAGGCTTTCCAAACAGGTAAAGATAAACTCAGTTTGACCCACTAAGCCATCTTAAAATTAGATAAGTTGCATATAACAAGCTGAGTGGATCCAATTTGGCTGAATATTGAATAAATATAATGGAAAATCAAACAGGACTGCAACTAATCTAAGCCAACTCTGCAAAACCATGATTTTCCAACTAAACCATAGATTTTGTGGCTTAACTTGGAGATTCAGGCAGCCCAACAAAGACCCCTAAAAAATATGGAACAACAGAAATCATAAAAAGCCAACAATATGTGCAAATCCTGAACTAGTAGCACTACTGTCTCAGGACATCAGAATCAAGTACAAATGCAAAGTGAAATCATGATCATAATGATCACCCTATTCATCAAAGCCTTGTCAAAGCATCAATTATATAAATCCTCCATTCAGTTTTGTTAGTTTTATCACTACACTTAGCATGTTCATGTAATAGGGGCAGAACTGGGGAGAGGGCACCAATTGCCCCCTTCCTGAAATGCTGGAAACCAGTGCATCTTGCACCCCTTCTAGAATTTCCCCATCCACACACTATCCACACCCTCTCCTCTTGTCCAAATTTGGTCACCCCACCCTTCCACAACTTTCAGGTTCCATCAGTGCATGTATTAATAAATTCGGATTCATATTTCACAATTGTGTTTCACATATCAGCAGTCAAAGGCATGCATCCCCCCTTTACTGAGCAAGGACTGACAGCCAATACAATGGCATCTAAAGTATAATGAAAATGATTCACTTCATGAACAAGGATGTACAAACCAGAATAAGACGTGGCACAAACTCTCTCAATCTCTCAGGCCGCAGCAGCTCAGATTCGCAATATGTAGTCCTGCATTAAAAGATCCATGAAGATAATCAAGGGGTAAAGATAAACTATCAAATGACAAGAAATTTAACCAAACCTAGCTTCATCATATGCAACCTATATTCCTTGTGATAAAGATGAAGTGTTGAAATATATGTAAGACGGGTATTTTGGTCTTTCCCCCTCTGGTATGTCCCTCTTAGATTAGCTGTTAGCTAGTGTCTTATGTTAGCACTATTTGCTTAAATTTTCATGTCATTCTGATGTGTAATTAGGGAGATATAAGTGTACAAGTGTATTAGTGTAGAGGGGCATGTCTTTTTGTATGATGATAATTTAAGTGAGTTATACGAAGAATTGGGGTCTGGATTCAGACCCAACAAGAGCTGTGCTCCTCAACGCAGCCTCTTCTTACTCTCCTATCTTCTCTTTTTCTCTCTTTCGCTCTCAATTTTCTGCATATTTTTCACTTTTAACATGAAGTATGACATGAAAGTTTATTTAACCAAACCCAGCTTCATCATATATTAACCATAATCGTTACAGACATTTTTCTTTTCTTTTTTTCACAAAATAGCTTATGGACATATTTTTTATTGCGGCAGAATGGAAGCAAAAATATGTTCACTAAGGTAAATTCAAATGTCAGGACCACAAGTTTTTCCTAGTTCCTCTAAACATGCCAATGCCCACTCAACTAAACTTTTTGACGTGAAACAGATCAAAACTAAACTTTTTCTAGACTTCTTATTTTTAATGAGGTCTTCGATGGGCAAGTCACATATAGAGGATGCATATTCTGACAAATTCAACATTTACATGCGTAACAAGATCCCATTGCCACTACCACATCTGTTAGAAAACTAATGCACCCGTTAGAAATTTTCTTTCTTTTTACAGCAAGAAAGGAATCACTAAATTCACACCTAATTTCAAAAAAAAAAAAAGGAATCACTAAACTAGAGACTGAAAGACACATAGGGCATGCACCTACCAAAACTCGCAAGCTTCTAGTGCAACTTCATCATCCGCATCCTTATTGGCTTGAAGTAAGTATTCAATTACATTTCCTAAATGGGGCTATGGCAAGAAAAAGAATCATTATGAGGAATAAACAGAACAGAAGAATAAAAAGAAATAATACAAGATATAATAAACAAAGGCGTCACTAGAATGAGCCACATTTAAAAGAAATATGCACAAGATAAAAGAGGCACCAACCTCCAATACAGAAGGACAAACTTCTGTCAGCTGAACAAATGCAGTGCAAACCTATTATGACAAACACAAAAAGATGACAGAAGTAAAAGACATTAGACATGCTAAAAAAATATAGAAACAAAGAATTACTTTGTGGCTTTACTCTGACTGCAAAATATTTCATTAGCTGAAAATTCTTACAATCCTAAAGAAAGACCAACCTCATTAATACTTACAAAATTATTAACTTAAGAAATGACCAAAAATTAAACAAATAGTCAACCCCTCAACTAAAAATGAAAAAAACTAATGAGAAAAAAAATCATTTCCACCAATTGTGCACTTGTAATATGAGATTTGTTAGTGGGAATAATCCCACATGAATAAGTGCTTAGAAAGATCTTCTAATTAATAGTTGGAAAATGAACTCCTACCATTTTGGATGGACCTGGATCCAACTTTAACATGGTATCAAAGTCAGACGCCACACTGTTGGCCAATTTATGCCTGTTTAGTTTCTACACTTTTGTGTTGTCCACATCTCAAGCACATTGTTCAGAGTGTTCATGGGAAAAACCCCCGTATAGATTAGTCTTAAGAAAAATCCTATAGTTATTAGTTCGGAAATAGCCTCCTAACTTGGCAAGTCATTTCAAGATTGACCTGCACTCAACTTTAACAAAGAATGATGTGTTACAACATCCTACAGTAAATTTAAAGATGATAACTGATAAGCAAGGAAATCAATAATCATCAATATCTCATAATCACTTCAGATTTTCTCAATTGAACCAATTAGAAGTTTTAGAAGAAAAAACACTAACAATTTCTTCTCTCTAGTTTTTTGTCTTTTTGACTAATTATTGTGCAAGCTACACTCTATAACTTGTAATGGTTTCGATCAGATATGGCCATAAAATCCCTATCAGCTGCCGCTTATCAAAAGCACAAACAACTCTATTCTAGACGCTTCCACGGGAAATTTGAGTCCTTGATCGTGTTGCTAACACTATCTCGGGTCACATCTCCTTTTGGCTTCATACTAAAAGATTTTTCCCCGTTTATTGGTTCATCTATTCGGGACAATTGGTTTTGGTTCTGTTTGGCCCAGCTTCGGACTCCCTCCCTCCCCCCCCCCCCCCCCCCCCCCCACATCATACAGGAGTGGCAGCCTCCTCGTCCCATCACTCTCAAGATGAATTTCGATGGCTCCTCTCTCAGAATCCTGGTTTGGCTGGTTTTGGTAGCGTCATTCAGGACTCCGTTGGCTCCCACATTATCTCTTTTGCTGGCCCCCTGGGAAATTATTGACTCGACAACCGCCGAGCTTGCTGGTCTTCTCCACGGCCTACGCATTTACCATGACAAATGTTGCAGCCCTATCCATATTGAAAGGGACTCCAGAATTGTGATAGGTCGGTGTGCTCATGCCCCAAGTTATTTTCTCAAAAAGAAAATGAGAAAATGAAATTAATAGCAAGATAGGTTCTAACAACATTAACCATTAATGGAAATTTTAAATGTATCTGCCTTTGGTTTTCAAATCAGTATCAAGTACCCTGCCAGGTACCAGATATAATCTGTACAAGCCTTCATATTGGCTACAATTGGCAGACACATCCCATATTTAGCTCCTGTGCATCAGCCACTACTGGCAGATACATTTACAACCTCTGCATCAGCCACTATCAGTGGATACACCCCACATTAGCCCACACAAGTCATAAATGTCTCCACCAACTCACTTCAAACTAAAGCACAACATCACTTATCTTACTCAAGTAAAATATCCAAATGAAAAAATTTTGGGAGTTTCAGCCAAATTGATAGGATGAAACAACATAAAGGACATAAGCTGCAAACTTGAAGATAATATTGAGGCACATTCAAAATACAACAAACTATCTAGTTCCCAAACTGAAAACCATGTGGAGGACCTTCACAGAAGAGCAACATACCAAAAAAGAATGGATTGTTAACCAATCATACATAAATGTTGCAACTGTGCTTACCAATTTCCGCACCTCTGGAGCAGGGTCATGAGCTAAATGAAATAAACCTTGGAGGAATTGATCCATAGATCGAAGCAAAGCCTGCATTTGAAAGATAGAACAATGAACATTTAAGCAAGCACACAACTTGAAGTAAACGGCATATAAGCAGTAAAAATAAATTAATTAAGAAAGAAATAAAAATGAAAATACTGGCAAAGTGTACCAACCGCTGGCTTCACAACAATAAACTGGTTCACGGAATTCAAGGAAAACTTTCTAAGTGAAGCATGTGGTGACTGGAAAAACTGATTCAAGCCATAAAAGAGGAACCATAAGAGGAGATTCAGAATCAAAAGAAATCAATAAAAGAAGGAACATCACACTACAACATAAAAACTTTATTCACCTGGAACAATCTAGGAAGGAAAACATTGATTGGACGTTCAGCTAGCCCAGGTACATCAGAATCAAGCTCTTCCGGGATGTCCTCACAAATCTGTATTATGCCGCTTGATCAATTATTTACATCATTAATTAAACACTACAGTATATCATTTTTTCTTTTTTTTAAATGATTACAACAGCAATTCTCATGTGAAAACTGTTTCTAACATTCAGGCTAAACTAACATATCCACAAGATAATTAGAAACAATCAATCAGGCAATTTTGCTTCTTGTTTTACAACAATGAGAAATGTGATTTTCCAAAAAAGAGATTCCCAAAGAACAAAGTGTACATATAGGATTACAGATTGCCAGAAACAGCAAACCAGAAAAACCAAAGCCATAGAACACAGATCAAGTGAGAGGAAGGCAATGAATGGAATGAGATAGTATGCCATTGGAATGTAGGGGTGAATGACTGGCAATTTGATTCTCACACCAATGACTGAATGATGTATACTTGAGCCCATTCTTTTAACTTACAATCAATCCCTTTTTTTATATAAGTGATTACAATCAATCCTCTTTGAAAACCTGTACAAACAAAAAATAAAGAATTATTCATAGATATTGTTAGAAAATATGATTAATGGTATTTTGGTAATTCTACCCTTATGCTATTTAACCCCAATGGTCAGACAGCAGTATAGGAAGTTAGTTTATAAGTCTGTCCTTTTGTATTTAGTTTATGACTTTATATTCAGTGTCATATGGACACATGTACTATGGCGCATTGCTGTCATTTTTGTCACTCTTTTACTCAAGTAATATAAAGTTGTAAGGAATCTAGTTCAACCTCTAACATTGAGCAGCCACTCTAATGCTGCTCTCTTCTTCTCTCTCCTCCTTATCTCTGTTCTCCCATTCTTCAATCTCATACTTTTACAGATATTAACATTACTAAAATAAAACTTTGCCAGAAAATTCATTAGCGGCAAAATGAATCACCAAGCAAAAGAAGTTCTAGGATGAGGTTGCACTGATGCTTTATATTTTAAGACCATAGACTATCTTAAGTTTATTATTTAGGGGAAAGTGGATGAGGGTGAAAACCACATATAAGTCTACTACCACGTGTTGCGTCCAAAACAATAAAATATAATGAACATAAAGAAAGGATTACAACCACACACCTTCCTTTACAAAAGCAGAGTAATCAAACGTGTCCTTTTTTTGTGTGTGAAGGGTTAAAAAGTCTTAAACAAATTCATTTATTTATGACTCAGTTCAAACATGATATTTAAACTCAGCAGCATTACTATCCGTGAGCATGCAGTTGATAAACTGACATGGAAGCCCAGTATTAATGGCCGATTCATAGTTGCATCCGCCTACTCTCATATCAGGATCAAAATTACAGCATGAACACAAGGTAAACTTGGCATGGAAGCTCTCAGCGCCTAGTAAAATCAAATTGTTCATGTGAACGGCCATCAGGGAACAGATCCTCACCTCTGACAACCTCCATAGCAGAGGCTACATAGCCCCCGATCGTACTTGTCCCCTCTGTAGTGTGTGCGACGAGACAGTCCACCATGTTCTATTACATTGTGATTGTTCTTGGCAAGTTTGGATGAAGATCTTTCAGAATATTGGACTCCAAATGGGGCTACATCAGGACCTCTTTGGCACCTATGAGATGGTTTAAGGGGATCCACCTTCCTAGGTTGGGCAAGTTAATTCTCTTGGCATGCCTTGCGCATGTCCCATGGTGCTTATGGCGCCAACATAATAACCGAAGATTCAACTTCAATGCTAGCACCATGGTAAACACGGCTTCTCATGAAGTGGGTCTTATCTCGAGTTGGTTACATGCCAGAAAGGAGTTTGCCTCTCTATCGGGTATTTCCCTTCGAGAAAATTGGGGTTTGACCGCGCATATGGCGGGTCCTTGCAAGACTTCAATTATGGCCACCTAGGATCCTCCCCTTTGCGACTGCATCAAACTCAATTTTGATAGCAGTGCTTTAGGTTGTCCTGGACCAGCTGGAACAGGTAATGTTTTAAGAGACAGCAGTGGAGACCCTATTCTATCCTATGCAGGGCCGGTGGGCATTGTTGATTCAAATACTATTGAAGTGAGTGTTCTTCTATTCGGCCTCCAAATCTTCAACGAGTGTCTTTATGGCAAGTTGTTTATTGAAGGAGAGTCAAAGACTGTCATCAGCTGGTGTTCAAAAGATAGTTCCCCCCCTTGGCACCACTGGCCTATCACTGATTGTCTTGCTGACATTGTGTCATTCATTCTTTGTAATTGGAACTTCGTTCCTAGATCAGCCAATTTTTTGGCTACCTCTTAGCAATCTCTCATTGTTTGGGAAGGCTTCCCCCCTTGTAATCTGCTCTTTTGAGTTTCTCTTAACAAAATTCAGCATAGTTTCAAAAATATATATATATATATATATCACAAGTTAAAGAAAACGATATTTCAACTAAAATATTATTCAATGAGAGTGATGTGCCTTTTTTAATTTTTCTACGAGAAAAATTATGAGATGGGAAAGAGAAGGAAAGGATAAAGATAGGAGTTCTAGGAAACAACTGTTACGATATGTTAAAATGTATATTAAATGTAATTTATATTCATAATTATTGTATAATTTGGGATATGTATATAGGGTTATTTTATTAGGCTTAATGGGATGAGGGGGTATTGTCTTGGGCCCATGGACTATTTTGTAACAGGAAAACCTAAAGGATATATACTTAATGAAAGGGGGAAAATCCCCAACGGAAAGAATTTTAGATTTCTTCGTGTGTTTCGTTTCACCTTGAAACCAGAGAGCTACGCTCTCTCTTGTGGATGTTTGGATTGTTCCGTCAGTCCCTTGATCTTGTTTTGTCATGGTATCAGAGCTCTGAAGAGTAACCCCGACGTATTTCTCGTCTGATGACCTGCGTTGTCCGACCAATTTTTTTCCTCTTCGTTTTCGGCATTGATTTCGGGCGCTGTTTGAAATACTTGTCGGGTGGTTCCGTTGCCGGACGAGTTACGGGGGTTCCGTTGCCAGGAAGGGGGTTCTCGCCGGAAGGGGAAACGAACTGTAGAGGGCTCTCCGGAAGGGGAAACGAACCGTAGAGGGCTCTCCGGAAGGGGAAACGAAAGGGGTTGTCAGAAAGTATTTTTCGAGCTCGGAAACGTTGTGGTTCCGTCGACGGAAAAGCTCCATCGGTGGTTTCGTTGCCGGAGAAGCTGCAACGGGACGGGGTTCTCGGCGGAAACTCGCCGGAAGGGGGAACGAATGTAAAAAAAAAAAATTCTCCCGCGCGTTCGTTTCGGGTGATTAATTGGCATATGGTCATTTTGCAATTTGAAAATCTTTGGGGGCCGCTTTGCAATTTCTGACAGATTGGGGGCCGCTTTGCAATTTCTGAAAGCTTGGGGGCCGCTTTGCAATTTCTGAAAGCTTGGGGGGCCATTCTGGCATTTCTGAAGGTACGAGGGTGCTTCTCGAATTCTGAAAGTTTGGGGGTCTAATTCAAATTTCTGTTAACTTGGGGGCAACTCTTGGATTTTTGTAAGTGTAGGGGTCTATTTGCAATTTCCGAAAAGTGGGGGTATATTTGGAATTTCTTATCTTGCGGGGGTGCATCAGGAATTTTGCTAGATTCAATTTTATCATGTCAGCAGATAAGTCCGATTTCGTTCCTATTCGGTTCACGGGCAAGAACTACGGTACTTGGGAATTTCAGTTCCGGTTATTTGTTTAGGGAAGAGGTTTATGGGGTCATATTGATGGGAGTGATCCGGCACCTGGCGATGCTGACGCATTGTCAAAATGGATCATCATGGATGCTAGAGTCATGACTTGGATACTTGGATCACTTAAGCCTCACCTAGTCCCAAATCTGAGGCCCTACAAAACTGCCGCCAATATGTGGAATTACCTCCACAAAGTTTATCGTCAAACCAGCACGGCCCGTCGATTTGAAGTTGAATATGAACTTGCAAATTTCACCCAAGGCAGTCGTTCAATTGAAGAATATTTCTCGGGCTTCCAAAATCTATGGGCTGACTACACTAACATTGTTTACGAGGATGTCCCTGCAGCTGCTCTCTCTGTTGTGCAAGTTGTCCATGACACCAGTAAACGGGATCATTTCTTGATGAAGCTTTGTCCCGAGTTTGAGATTGCTCGATCACATTTGATGAATCGTCATCCGGTGCCGTCCCTAGATGCCTGTTTGAGTGAACTTCTCCAGGAGGAGCAGCGCCTTACTACTCAGGCTAGCATGGCACCTCGCGTTCAGGATGATCTCTCGGCTCCTGTAACTTATGTAGCACAATGAAGGCCTCAGGGTCGGGACACCAGTTCTGTTCAGTGCTTCCACTGCAAGGCTTATGGTCACTTTGTTCGGGACTGCCCCAAGAAGTCGGTTCTATTCTGTAGCTACTGTAAGAAGTCGGATCATCACATCACCGTTTGCCCTACACGACCTCCACGAAGGAAGCCTACAGCTTATCATGCACCCACCGGTACATCTAGTTCTACCACATTGCCACCTGCCGTTTCGGTCCCTATCATTCCTATTCCACCAGCACCTGCCAGTTCCACCACTCTCACTCCTGAAATGGTACAACAGATGATCATTTCTGCCTTTTCTACTTTTGGTATCTCAGGTAAACAGAACCTTTCTACTCACCCATGGTATTTTGATTCTGGTGCCTCTAACCACATGACCAACAATGTGGTATCTCTTTCGAATGTCCAAAAGTATGATGGCAATCTGCACATCAACACTGCTGATGGCAGCACTCTGCCTATCAGTGTTGTTGGTGATCTCTCTCCATCTTTAGCTGATGTCTTTGTGTCTCCTGACCTGTCGACAAACCTTTTGTCTGTTGGTCAATTGGTTGATAAAAACTGTAATGTTCAGTTTTCTCACTTTGGCTATGTTGTGCAGGATCAAGCGTCAGGGAAGGTGATCGCGAAGGGGCCTAAAGTGGGCAGGCTATTTCCACTTAAAGTCTTTCTATCCACTGTTATTCCACGTTCTCATGTACTTTCTTTTGCTTGTAATGTTGTTGGATTTGGCCCTAAGTTGTGGCATAGACGTCTAGGCCACCCAAACTCGATTGTACTTCGTACATTATTTAAATCGGGTTTATTAGGCAATCAAGATTGTACGTCTCGTGACACGTTATTTGACTGTTCATCATGTAAACTTGGCAAAAGTAAAACTCTATCATTTCCGCATCATGCCTCGCATGCTTCCCACTGCTTTGACCTTATTCATAGTGATGTTTGGGGAATTGCTCCTGCTATCTCGCATGCACACTTTAAGTACTTTGTCACCTTTATTGATGACTTTAGTCGATTTACCTGGGTCTACTTCCTACGAGCTAAGTCTGACGTTTTTGTCATTTTTAAGAGGTTTCTTGCACTCATTGAAACCCAATTCTCCGCTCACCTTAAAGTACTCCGCTCTGACTCTGGGGGCAAGTACATGTCGGCAGAATTCCAAGAATATCTTCAAAACAAAGGCATTATCTCTCAACGTTCTTGTCCCTCGACACCCCAACAAAATGGTGTTGTTGAGCGCAAAAATCGTCACCTTCTTGATATGGTCCGCACCCTTCTCATTGAATCATCCGTTCCTCCTAGGTTTTGGTGTGAAGCTCTCTCTACCTCCGTCCATTTAATTAACCGCCTGTCTTGCATCATGTCTCTCCCTTTGTTAAATTATTTGGTTATTCTCCGTCCTACACAGCTCTTCGGACGTTCGGTTGTGTTTGTTTTGTGCATTTACCTGATCATGAACGACATAAACTTACAGCTCAATCCGTTATGTGTGCATTTCTTGGGTATGCCGGTTCTCAAAAGGGCTATGTTTGCTATGATCCTCAGGCGCGTCGAGTCCGTATTTCTCAAAATGTGGTCTTCTTTGAAAACCAATATTTCTTTCCCTCTCAAGTTACACTTCTGTGTACCTCTTTGTCTAGTTTGTCGAGCTTTGATGAGCCTCAATCCACTGCTTCGCTGCCCTCTTCCCCTTCTGACCTAGCGCTTGCTCCTGATCCTCCCTCTGCTTTTGCTCCCCTCCATCTTCGTCGATCCACACGTAGTTCTCACCCTCCTGACCAGTATGGTTTTCCCTCCCCTGTATCTTTGGTAGCTACTTTGTCTTCTATTTCCATTCCTTCTGGATATAAACAGGCTATAGCACATGTGTGTTGGCAAAAGGCCATCCAAACTGAACTACAAGCGCTAGAGGAGAATCACACCTGGGACATTGTGGCTTGCCCTCCTACTATTCGGCCTCTTGGAAGTAAGTGGGTCTTCTCTGTCAAGTTGCATTCCGATGGATCGTTGGATCGGTACAAAGCCCGCCTTGTGGCCCTGGGGAACAGGCAGGAATATGGGATTGATTATGAGGAAACTTTTGCCCCAGTTGCCAAGATGACCACAGTCCGTACTATCTAAGCCATTGCAGCCTCTCAATCTTGGCCATCGCATCAGATGGATGTGAAGAATGCTTTTCTCCACGGTGATCTGCAGGAAGATGTCTATATGAAGCTTCCCTCGGGTATGTCTACATCCTCTCCTGATCACGTCTGCAAGCTACGACGTCCTTTGTATGGGCTTAAACAAGCCCCTCGGGCTTGGTTTGAGAAATTTCATAGCACTCTTATCCTCCACCGGTTTACCCAGAGTCAGTATGATTCCTCCCTCTTTTATCATAAGTCTGTTGCAGGCATTGTCATTCTCTTGGTTTATGTGGATGACATCATCATTACTGGCACTGACTCTGGACTGATTCCCACCCTTCAGAAGGTGTTGCATGCCACTTTTCATATGAAGGATCTTGGACGCCTCACCTACTTCTTAGGGTTGGAGGTCCATCACACGCTCAAAGGTATTTTCTTAAACCAACATAAGTATATTCAAGATTTTATCACACTCGCTGGGTTGGAGGACACATCTTCGGTGGCTACCCCTACGGAGGTCAATGTCAAATATCGGAAAGATGAAGGGACTCCTTGATGATCCGACTATCTATCGACGACTAGTCAGGAGTCTCATCTACTTGACTACTACTTGCCCGGACATTTCCTATGTTGTTCATAAGGTCAGTCAGTTTATGGCATCTCCTCGATACCTTCATCTTGCGGCCGTTCAGCGCATCATCCGCTATCTGCGTCGCTCCCCTGCTCGTGGTTTATTCTTTCCTACTGGCTCCGCACTATATCTGGTTGCCTACAGTGATGCTGATTGGGCAGGGTGTCCCGATACCCGTCGATCTACTACAGGCTGGTGTATGTTTTTAGGCGATGCACTGATTTATTGGAAATGTAAGAAACAAGATCGAGTGTCCAAGTCATCTACCGAGGCCAAGCATCGTGCTATGTCTACTGCGTGTTCGGAAGTTATTTGGCTCTGTGGTCTTCTTGCTGAGCTCCAGTTTTCTCAGCCCTCCTCTACACCGCTTCATGCAGATAATACAAGTGCTATACAGATTGCAGCCAATCCGGTTTTTCATGAGCGTACCAAGCATATTGAGGTTGACTGTCACTCCATCCGCGACAATTTGGAGTGTCGGGTAATATCTCTACCGTACATTTCTTCGGATCTTCAAGTGGCCGATGTCTTCACCAAAGCATTGTCTCAATCCCGACATAATTTTTTGGTTGGCAAATTGTTGCTGGTTGACTCACCATCATCAATTTGGGGGGGGGGGGGATGTTAGGATATGTTAAAATGTATATTAAATATAATTTATATTCATAATTGTTGTATAATTTGGGATATGTATATAGGGTTATTTGATTAGGCTTAATGGGATGAGGGGGTATTGTCTTGGGCCCATGGGCCATTTTGTAACAGGAAAACCTAAAGGATATATACTTAATGAAAGGGGGAAAATCCCTAACGGAAAGAATTTTGGATTTCTTCGTGTGTTTCGTTTCGCCGTGAAACCAGAGAGCTACGCTCTCTATTGTGGATGTTTGGACTGTTCCATCAGTCCCTTGATCTTGTTTTGTCAACAACGCCCACAAAACAAAAGAGAACAAAGCAATTCAAGGAAAGAAAAAAAAAAACAAGGAAAGGAATTTTGCTTCTGTACATAACTTTGTGGTAATAGATAAAAATAAATTGAAGAAACTACAGCAAACACTCACTCGAGTAATTCATAAATCCTAAAGAAAATTCACAAGTAAATGTTAGCAAACAGCAATATGTACATATTTTTTAAATTTTTGTACAGATCACACGATTTTGGAAAGGGGTGGTTTCATGTGGGGCAATGGAAATTTGGAACTCAGGTCGCTTGTCACAACAGCGCACACGACTTCCACAATGATACAAGGGCAAAATCTAGAAATAAATTACATATACTTTCCATATGTGAAAGAAAGATCATCAAATGACAGATAATCAGAAAATTAACTACTTTCAAGAGTCAACTCAGATGAATGTTGCAAACATATAGATGAAGACAATCCACATAAACACAAACCTCAAAGTAAGCACCTTCATGCTTGACACTAAACCTCTCTGTCCTCTCTTCCGGAATTTAACAGATCAAGATGACAAGATAGATAGCAGTCGTACCTTGCATAAAGCATCCATTGCACCTTCCATATGATTCACATCATTACTGTCCAAGCATTGCATAAGGGCTTGCAACAACTCTGGCCAACTAAATACTCGCCCTTGTTGAACAACAACACTAATAACTGTCCCAACGGTGGATCTGATGTGCCTGTCAGCAGCCCCCAGACAAGGCAATAGCTCTGACTTTATGTACTGCTGATTGGCAAGAGCCAGAGAATTATAAGCAGTTCTTAGATTATTTTTCAAAAGCAGACCAGCTGCCTGTCGAATCTCCACTGTTTGACCCTGTATGAAGTAGCAAAAGGCACATGTTCACTCTGCAAATAGAAATACAGAGTAAATAATATATATTTTTTTGTGGATTACAGATAAATAGTTATGATGCAGGAAATTAGTGCCTAAGATCACAGTTTCCACTCTAAGAATTTTTTATGCAACTCAAATATTTAAATGTTCATCAAATACCAAAAACAGCCATACCAATAATCTTTTGACATGTACTTGAAATTAAGATCAGACTAAATATTTGCATTTTCCTTTTTTCTGTTAGGAAATGTTTCTTATCTTCACCAAATATGTTTTGAGTCTCCTGCATATCCTAGATGAATAGTTTTCTATATGCTGATCATTGTCTTCAGGATTGAAGAACACTGACCTATATTTGCCATTTATTCTTGCTCTACACATATAAATAAAGTGAACCGATGTCCAGACAACCTCTCTGGTATATGATTGGATGAAAGATGAAGTGGGTTTTAAAATATAGGAGAAAGCGAAGAACTATATTTAGTTTTTGCTTCCTTCAGTGGCAAACCTCTCTTTCACTTATCATTTAACTAGATAAAAATTCAAAATAGTTAAAGTTACCTATATTTAGCATATTTCTCTATTTTACCCCAAAACCTTCATCATTAGTTTTAATATTAGAATAGGAAACTGATTGTCCTCTTAACATGTTTGTGACTATCATAATTAACCCAGACCAACGGAGAAAAGGGAGGGCACAGAGATAGAGAGAGAGTTTCCAGGAGAAAGCCATATATGCACTTGAGTCATGACTTGGATGTGGTGAACAAAAACAGATCCTCCATACGGCTAACATTCAATACTTGATCAAATCACATTAGTACCTTTTTTAGTAAGTATCTATGGAACATAAAATCAGAAAAGTAATCCAAGGGAACAAATAGGAGCAGAATCAAATAAAGAAAAGGAAAAAAAAAAAAAAATCGTTTCAGATGGTTAGCATATGGTCAAGAGACATCTAGTGGTGCACCAGACAAAAGGATTTTGTCGATATCAATTGGAAGGACAAGTAGGAGATGAATGAAAATGATGAATAAATACTTGAATAAGGCCAAGCAATCAACCGCGAAGCCAAATAATACAATAGGATGGTAGATGATCCATGTGTTAAAGAATAGTCCCACATGGATCAGTGAGTATCAAGATTTTGAGTTTATTAGTTGGGCAAGAGGCTTACTAAGTTGTCTAATTATTTTGGGATGGCCTTGGACCCAACTTCACACCATGTAGCCTACCCGAACTTTTATTTCTTTAACGGATAACTGAGACATAGTCTGGACAAGTCACGGACCATGATAATGAATCAAACACGCGTTCAACAAACAGATACCAGTAGACCACAAAGATCAAACGTATCTTTTAAAAAGCCAAGGACCAAGACATACCAACAGGAACTCGAAAAGCACTAAAAGTGGAAAATACATGGAAAAAATATAGTATTTTCTTCATCCATGAATTAGTATGATCAAGCACCGGAACAAAATCAACACCATAAGTTCAAAAACCAGAATGAACAAACGCATAAACACAAAACACGCAAGATGCAATGAAAAACAAAAAGGAAAAGAGGCGGAATAACTACCTCAGCACGGGCAAGAATGAAAGCTAGATAGTTATTGAAATCAGGAAACTGGCTATAGTGCTGAAGCTGCTGCCATATCCTCTGTTGATCGGAATTGGGCGATATCTGTTGCTCCAACAGACCACAGATCTCTCTGAGACCATCGTCGAGTGGCTGCCACAGAGCCGGCGCCGCCATGATAGTTGCGGGTCGCGAAGAATGCTAGGGTTTCGGAGGAGTGGGGGGAGGGGAGATGGAGATGGAATCTAAAGAGGCCGCAGTCGACTCGGAGACGGTGGGCAGTGGCAAGGAACCGCAGAGAGCGCGGTGTGTTGCGTTAGTTAATTCAGAGAAGAGAGAGAGGAAAAAAGCAGGGTTTTGTCTAGCTGGTTCGAGTTGTTTTTATACGGAAGAGAAAGAGGACGGAATGATTGCGTGCAAGAGCGGGACCACCCAGCTTGTGGCCATTGGTTCTATGAGAATCGGACGGCCACGATTGCAAGGTCAAATGGTCGGCACCATCTACCTAGGGTAGTGGGAGAGATGTGCATGCAAATCCGGCCCAATATATAATTCACAAACAAGCCTTTTATAACATTTTATGACTATCCATTTACAAGAGTATTAACGTTTGATAAATCAAAATCAATGTTAGAGGTATTATTGCATAAGAAAGTTTTCCTAAAAAAATTGGCCAATGTTGAATTTTTTTAAAAGATAAATATTTCGCTAATTTTATGCAATTTAACTATATGAGAATTTATTTATAATAGATTAAATAAATAGAATCCAATTATAATTAAACTATCCTTATCTCAATTAGACCCGAAGTTAAATTGAACAATTGAACATAAATAAAGAACTAACATAACTTAAACATTTTTTAACTAGAACTTTTATGTGATATTATTCCATAATAATTTTGGCTCTATAAGGCTTTTTATTACAAGATTCATCAAAGATTCTTCTATATGTTCTCTTCGAGAGACAAAAATTAGATATGTGAAGAGAAGAGAGAAGGGAATTTAATTTGATTAAAGAATTCAAGAAATAGGTAAATAAATGGTATATAAAACAACTTCTTCTAATAGCATGTACAAATATACCATATATATAAATAGAAATATATACAAAATAGCTTATTTACCATTTGAACCCCTAATTAGATGAACATGTTTAACCTTAATATTTTTACAGTATATAGTACAATATGATTATTAGTTAGTTAGTTAATTACTAGTATTAGAGATATAATAGAATAGTAATATGTTTATTTGCATCAACATAAAAGCATTTACTATCACTTTATCTGATAAAGAAGGATGATAGTCATAGGAGACATGGTTTAACCAAAGAGAAAAACGAAGAACTACCAACTACACCCTTTTAGCAAAGAGGACAGATTACAGAACCCAGCACCAGTATTCAGCAACATGTAGTAGTGCTTTCTCTCATACTCTTAAACATTTCCTCAATTGAATATCAATCAAGAGCAGTGATACATTCCCTCTTCTGAATGCTTGGAAGCCTATAATTAAAGAGATTTACATAGCAGGCAGTGTCCACAGTATATCCCAGAACTTAAAGCAAATGTTACTGATAAAATTAATAAATATACATAATATACAATCTACGTTTCAATTCAAACTCAATACCGGAGCTCAACTAGGTCCAAAGAAACTGTTAACTAATAGTTCTCAGTTGAATAGTAGATCACCAAGCACTGAGACAAGACATAGCTAGTTTGACAAGAATACATTAGTACTCTTAAGAGAGTGATGGGTCAACATCATAATGCAGCAGCACCCACTCCCGGAGAACTTTGTATCAACCAAAGGAGACTTCTTTGCAATCAGTGACACGAAACATGCACAACCACTTAACCCAGCTTTTACAGATGTGGACATCACTGTGAAAGCCTGCATATGCCTGAACCTCTATTTGACTCTCATCACTTCACCATTCAAAGTACAAAGCAAACTTCCCAGTGAACATTAACATCCTGGCAGGGATTGAGCAGAAGCAAAAGGGGACATGCTTCCTGCTGACTCATTACAATGCCTCAAGAATGTCTGCCGGCTGGAGGACCCCACAAAAGAGTGGGATCCATGACTTGATGATGGAATATAAGGGGGGAGCTGATATCTAGAATTGAAAGGTGATAAGAAAGAAGGAAGGCCTAGTGAGTGGGGAGAGACAAGGTGAGATGTGTTTGACCTTTGTGATGACATGCGTCTTAAATCAACTGAACTCCTAGCACTTACAGCAGGAGAATTGGTGTAAGAACGTATAGACTGCTGGACAAATGGTGTACTGGAAAGAGAATGGAGACGGGAGTTTGACTGTGACCGATATGATGCAGAGCCTATTTGAATGGCAGAAGATGCTGGTAACGGTGAATGGAAAGATGAAGCAACAGAAGAAGAAGGGGATGAGGGACCAGAGGAAAGTAATGGAGTGAACTCCGATGCAGGTAGCTGACCAGAGCTTATCCTTGCGTCCCGCTTGCACATAGGGCAGAAAGTTCTCCATGACGTAAGCCAGGAATCAACGCATGCAGCATGAAATTCTGAGCAAAACCCAAATGGAATAAATAACATGGATAAATAAGAGAGTTCATCACAGAAGTGATATCCACAAAAAACACACGATTCTTTAAGAAATTGATAGTCCCAAACACATCAAGTGATAAAAAGAGACCACTGCTATATGGTCAAGTATGTCCCAAGTATGTGTCTTTCTTCAAATGAATAATTATGTACATTGAAGAGGCAGAGGCTGGACTTGAGGCCATCCAAATCTTGGTGACAATCAAGATTTCTGTCTGACAAGTCATGGTAATTTACAAGATTGCCATTTTACATTATGCTTACAACAAGCTACTATAACCATTTATCATTCACAAGTAAAAAAACTTAAATAGAAATCAACATAAGTATGCTACAAACTATAGGGTCTCAGGTGGTCAAAATTTCAGGTAGTTCATTTTTTTTGAAAAAACAAAAAAAAATTAGATAGTATACTGATAAGGTGGAAGAATGTGAAAACCAAAACATAAAAGGGGAAAGGATTTTAGGCCATCATAACTGACTATATCAGAAATTAGTGTATCAAACTTACACGTACAGTTAAGTAATCCTTTTATTCTGATATATACCAAAGTATTAACATTATGAAACAATTGTTTTGGTCGAATATGATAAAAACTTTTCCGATTGAGAGATTTTGCATGTTAAGTTGAATGATCTTCATAAAAACATCATAAAAACACAGGAAAATTGCAAAATGATTTCTAATCGGTTATCACAATGGTTGGTTTCCCCTAGCTCTCTCTTCCTCCCACTCTATGAGTCTATAGTTAGCCCAATTGCTTTGTTTGAACATGAAAATCAACAACCCATTTCACAAAAAGTTCTGTCTGAGTTCCTACATATAGAGATATATCTTCATCCAAAGTAACCATTCTCAACAATAGTGCACATCATGGTTAAGTTAATGATTGCATGTATAACACGTGTGTGTAAATATGCTCAGCTGATAAGAGATCTTACTGTGGTGGCAAGGCAGAACTCTCAGCTTCTCCCCAACACTGTAGTCTTCAAGGCATATAGCACATGTTGTAGAAGTACAATTATCTTCCACAGGGGAGGTGAATATAACACTTGGCATAGCTTTAACCAACCGTCTGCTCATACCATGGAATTCCTGGCCATGAGGAACCCGTGGCCTTTCTCTCCTTATCCTGTGTCTTCGAACAAAGAAACAAGTAGCCAGCACAGCAGACATGGCAAGCAAGGATATGAAGGAAATGGCCATTATGGACCATGCTGAATTCTCAAAAGTTGGGATAATCCAAAATTCTATGTCTGGGAAGCCGACATATTTTTTCAGTGTTTCTCCAGAAGACTTAGAGACAAAAACAGCATGTATCTTGATTCCCTTTCCATTTCCTGCCACTGAAGTTCACATGACAGGTAAGAATCTGACAGCAAACGCAACTAAGCACCGCATAAGAAACTTACTGACTTTTTTTTCTGAAATGTAGAAACTTACTGACTTCAACATGTCCAGGAAAAAAATCATTTAAAATTCAATCTCTAGAAGCACAAATCATGGCAGAAATCTCATATCTCACTAGAATTCCAATTAGGTAATTTTAACCTACTTTTCTGCTGGTTCTCCACACAGAAAACTACTAAAAAATGGAAAAAATAAATATTATCGACAGTTTTTAGAACACGTGGAGAAAATTCCCGTCTTTCTTACCAATGATTAGGCAAGTTCAGTCTCCGTAGAGTTTTCTATACTTCTTTGTTTTTTTTTCAAATTAAAAGTGTCAGCACTTCACTAGCTTTTTGCATTCCATTCTACTGTTGATGATCTTGGGTGTATTAAAAAATTGGAAATGTCTTGATTAAATCTTATGCAATTTGAATAGTTATTTGAAGTGCAGCAGAGAAAGTCTGTATCTAGATCCTTCTAGAAAATGAAGATAAAACCAAAAAATAGAGGTCCTTAAGGTGTAACTTATATGCTCATTCAAAGATCCTTTAATTGCCACAATTAGAAGACACTTATCATAGTATGCATCATGTGTAATTCTTTTATAATATCATCTATAGAGAAAACAATGCAGACTATTGATATATATTTTAATTCTATATGAATGTCAAATGAAAAAGAATGTCACATCTCTTCTGACATGGAGAGTGTATTTGGAGAACAACATATTTGTAGCTACAACAGATAAGCAGAGAAAACTCTAATATTACTTGCGACCAAAATGCCATCATCTTCATTATCGTACACAATAGCCGCTTTAAATCCAGCAATTTGTGCTCTTCGTACTTTGTCTTCAAAAGGGCATGCTCCTCTAATAATCAGTACAAATGAAGAATTTGACCCTCCACCAGCAACAACTTTATTTGTCAATGGCGAGCAAGCATCAAGAGGCTTGGCCAAATGTAATACCCCGCAAATGCCAGATCCCTTGATAGATTGAGCTGCCAACACATAAATACGAAAAATTAACATAAAAATAAAGCATATGAATCAAACACTCCTTTAAAAAAATCCCCCCCTAAAATCTGCAGTAAGTAGAAAAAATGAATTTGAACTGCTATCATTGACACAGAGAAAGAAGAAGAGATCTTCAGAATTCAGAATCACACACTAAAGCAACAGATTAAAATTTTCTGTATCTTTCAGTACAGATTCTCAGAGTAAACAACTTTACCAGTTTGTGATATGAAAGATAGGCTTGTAAGAAAGGAAACTAAAGCTTTGGTTGCAAAAAATGAGTTATACAATTGCTTAACAGCCACATGAGTTGTGTCAAGGAAAAAAAAATTGCGCAAAAAGTCCAAATAGTCGATAACAACTAAGAACATACCAGGCTAACAAGCTCTGACAGCCAAAAAGCACAACAAGTTTTGGGAGATTGGATAAAGGTAATCTAGGCTCTGCCTAAAAGTTTATACAGCTGATATAAGACCTCATTCAAATTTTGCATGAGAAGATGGAACTATGGCTGTTCTAGTAACACGCTGAAGATAAAAGCTAAAACAGAACTTCTAAAGGGAAAATTCAATTATACAACAATTTTCTCTGAGCAAAAGAGGAAGGTTCCATTGCTCTCTGTTCTTCGTTCCTGAATTTTCTCAGAAGGTGCTACATAGGTTGTTGGGTATTAAGGTCCTATATCTACTCATATGTGGAAAATCAGAAAATTCATCTCTTACATAAGTCATTTTTTAAAAGCCTCGTAGCAGATCCAACTGGTAAAATCTTCCCCCATAGATATCTTAATATCAGGTCAAGAGATGGCATATGTTTACTCTTGGAAGGGTACCAGATATTTCGGGTACCATGGGTATGTGCTTAGTGTTAGTAACCTTGAACTTTTGTGAGGTTCTCAATTCCCATCTCTCTTTAGGTTGAGTTGAATAGAGGTAAGATTATTGACCTAGTTTGTACACCCATATACATATAAACTGCATAGTAGATGCAGACTACATTAAAAAACTAAATGATGATTATTGCTAGGGAGATCAAACAAAACAAAAAAGTGCCACTTGGCAATTATTTGTGGTCGGCAATGGAACACCAACTCTGCTATTGCAAATGTTTCTGAAAATTTGAATCAAGTTGCACATTCCTAAACTCTTGTTTCAAAAGAAATGTAAATCAATCGTTTAAGTTTTCCAAAAACAACCACATCAAATTGATCAATCAATAACTATAAGGCAGGACACTCAAAAATTTCAACAGAATAAAAATCATCGGTCTATGTAAGTAAATTTCTACAATATTGTTAATTGCTTAGCGAGAAAAAAAAAAAATCTTTCTTCTTTATTCAGATAAAAGTTAAAAAAAAAAAAAACAGATCTGGAGAAAGTGCTAACTATTTCGTGTTTGCTTATTTAGTCATTCCCTTCTATGATAAGCATAAGAAAAAGAAAAAAACGAGAAAAGAAAAAGAAATAGTTGTGTTACCGAAGTTGGCTTCAATGTCACTGAACGACAAGGACACATTCCTCCCAATCACAACCACGTTTGCCGTCGCCTCATCCGCCATTTGAAAAATAAAACCACAAAAAAAGAGGAGAAGACCGAAAGGACTCCTTCCAGGCCTTCTAAACACACTATTCCATGCCATAACCCCCACAGATGCCTTCAACTCCAATTTCCAGCCTTTCCTAATTTCCCCTATTCAGCTTCCTCAATTCTCTTTCAAGCTGACTAGAACCCCCTAGTGCCCAAAACCTGGAAACAACTCAGATCACTCCAACAACCAATCAGCATAACCGAGAACATTTTCCAAATAGCCATTTAATTACCCACCAAAGCGCCGCAGAAGAATCGAGAAAAAAGGTAAGAAAACCCTGTACACCAACAACCAAAAAAAACAAAAACTGATACCTAAATCACACGGGGAATGAATATTTTGTTGTTGAAGAAGACCGCAGGAAGAAACGAAGGAGACCCGGAATCCTCACGATGGGTCGTCCGGATCAAAACGTCGGCTTCCATATCTCTAAACATCAGATTTTTTTCTTTTTTCTTTATGTTCTATAAACAATCCAAAGAGGAGCTGAATTTTGGGCTCGTATATATCCCCAACCCCTCCGCCCCGCTCTCCACCGCCACGACACCGCAAAAATCGACTTGAAATTATCTAATTTAACTATATGAATAATACAACACGATCGTACGAAAAGCCATAATCTATAAAATATGATCATCATTGGCCCCCATGACAACTGGGTAAGTAAGGCTTTTGTCGCATTAAAGTATTTTCAGAAGAGTACTGACCAAATTACTCCATCGTCAACCCCTAGATAGAAGTAGAATTACAAGGAAATCTAAACCGATAAATAAGTAGAAGCCACGGTCGCAGCCCAACAATCTTAGCCGTTGGGCTTTTTTTTGTCTTTCTCTTAAGAGCCAAAATACCCTATTGCTTGGAGCAACCTGGAAAGTCCGTTATCTTAAAGGAGAGAGATCTGGATTTAAATGCTTATTTAAGCTTAAAGAGGAGACTACGAGTCCCAATGTCCACGGGCTGTCCATTTCCAAGGGTATCAAGAGAATATGCTATATATATAGGCATTATATATAAATATATATATTACATTATTTACATAAGTTCAATTTTTTCCTTTATTAAAAAATTCTACTACTTACAAAAAAATCATTTACTCTATAAGTATATTAACAACAATGTGACTATGTGGGTTGATCAAATACGAAAAGTCATTTGGTGCATCATTCGATCATGGTCAAAGACTATCTCAACCGTTTGATCAACGGATATCTCGGTCATACGATTATGATTGGACGATAGAAATAGCCGTTTTGTATGTTTTGCACTAAATATTTTTTTTGTATCAGAGTCGTGTGTCTTTTATCATTAAATAAAAATAAAGGATTAATACGAATATTTAACCTGAATGTATGAGATAATAACTAAATTTAGAACTAAATAAATTAAAATCTTCAAAATTAATGATTAATTTATAAATCAAGTGTGGTTTGTTTATTTATAAGAGATAACTCTTATTATATTTAATTTTAAGTTTTTTACTTACAAGATATGGTAGCACCTCACTTATATGGATTTAGGTTTATATTGTTTTCTTGAAATATTTTTATATGCTTATAGACTTATAGGATAAAAGAAGAAATAACTTATAATTTAAAAACATTTTATTGAGATAAGTTATTTCAAGTATTTATATATATATATAAAAATACTATTTAAAGTTTAGTGGGACATTTAATAATTTTTACTTGTAGATACATAATTAAATATTGTTTGAATTTGATTGCATTAGTCTTATTGTATGCATTGATGCCTGAAAATTTTAAGGACACACAACAAGATGTTTGGAAAAAAATCACTTTAGTGGCACTGAATGGACAATACTTAAAAATCTATACCTAAAGCCTTGCTTATTAATGTTTATCATTATCAATAATATTTGGAAACCTTAATCATAATTAGGAATTTAATACTATTATACACAACCCTTATTACATAGTGAAGCAACCCCTTGGCTAGTTATAAGTTGGTTGTTGAATCAAATGTAAAATAAAGTTGTCTAGTGAACTTGCTACATCTGCTTCATTGCATTATTGAGAATCAAAGATCTTAAATTGGCTTCATAATATTTCCAATAAGCTCTTGGCTGAAGTCCCAAAGCCTCTTGCTAAGTTTCTCATCACTTGCATACTTGGAGGCAGATATTTCATTACAATCAGCAGCATAGTATTTTCCACTAATACCTTTTAGCTTAGGATGCAGTGCTATATAACAAATAGTCGATGCACCCTGCAAAAAGTAGATTAAGAATATTTTATAAAAATGAAAAATAAGTTTTGAAAGTAAAAACAAAAATTTGCAAAATTTCCTTGCTAGTAACTTTTGATTGTGTAATTATGATGTAAAAGGCTAATAGAAAAATCATTGAATGCAAACTCTGAAAAGGTATACCTAACTTTTCACAATAATTGCCAAAATATTAAGGCTATGAAAAATAATTATCTTTGAATGAAAAAATAAACCTCCAATTGTAGTTGAAAGTTTAAATATCGCTTTTGGGTTTGTTCTTCAACAGTATGCGCCGTTTCTCTTGTCATATGAGGCATGGAAGGAATTAGTGTGACTTTTTCAAATTGTAATTATATATATTGGTTTTAAGATCCACACTATGCTAATTTTGATGACAAAAAACACTCAAGTTACCAATAATATGCATTAAGCACATTAGTTCACAAAACTCTCGTTCTGGCAGCATATCCAATCGATTGGCTAAGGTCCATACAAAAAGGGAAGTAAACAACTCTTAACCAGAAGACACATTATCCAATAAACTCAACAACTCCTTTTGACGGAACAATAGTCATTTTTTTTCCAAATAGGCAGCTCAAAAGTTGCAAGAAGAGTAAAACGGGGAAACGAAGTTGACTACTTAGAAAGAAATCAACCACATAAATCAGAAAATTGAAGAGTTGAAGTGCCAAAGGTCGAAAAAGTTGAGTCCATGCACAAAAGTTAAGCACGACAATGAATAAAATGAAACTCTCAAATAGAAATATAAAACAAGTCAAAAATATTGTAAAAATGGAGTAAAAAGAGTTGACCTTTGTGGAAGGAATCGACCCCTTGCATGATAGAGAGAGAAAGAGAGTCAAGTACAAAGAAACTTAGAGTTTTGAAGGTAAAAAAAGAGTTGATCCCATCAAAGGAGCAACCCCTTAGCATAAAAGTTGACCCCTTTATAAAGATAGAGGAGAAAAAGCAGTCAACTATTGATAACAAATAGCTTTGAAAGAAAAAAAAGTCTATTAAATACTGCATGGAACAAACCTAGAGGGAGAGGGGAATAGGTTTGTTAACTTTTGTTCTTACTTTTAACTCCTTTTGCTTAATTCCTATATGTGTATTTGGCCTTTTAATTAATATAAAGTGCACAACCAATTTTATAATTTATATTCATGCATAGTGACCAAAGCACACTCGGAAGCCATTAAGCACAAAGTATACACAAGAATTTTAGGCCATTCACTATCCTTTTATGGATGCTAGTCTAGCCCCAAAGAGCTTTTAGCACCTCGAGGCTCCACTAAGCTCGGGTTGTCCTGTAACATTTACAATAAATTGGCTTAAAGACCAACTGCAATGCTACCTACACAAGGATTTATCCACTCGATTACAATAACCAATTTACATTTAGTGCACATTCACTTAAATTTATAACAACTAACTAGGCATACTAACCTAGATTCACAAAGGAATTTTTCAGCAGCTCACTAGACGGATTTTCAACTGCTTACTTGACACACTAACTTAGACCCATAGGGATTTTCAACAACTCACTCGCACACCAACATAGACCCACACATGAATTTTCAACACTGCCTGTTTATGCAAGGACTTGTGCCTCATGCAGTAATAAACAAAAAATTCCAACTTCTAAGCCTCAACCACAACAACTTTTCTCGAATACTTTAGGGTGAGGATGGCCTTGCATACTCAATACTCGAATGGAATTGCAAGGATTAGTTGTTTAGAATATAGCCCAATGTGGATAACCTTTCAATATCCAGATTTTAACAATTCCAAATATAAACAAATAGGTACACTAATCCTATATGCCCACTCAATGTAATCAACGACTCTAAATAGTACTTAACAACTTGATCTGAAAATATGGGCAACTCAAAGTAAACCTTAAAGATTTGATTTCAAAATGTAGGCTCAAAGTAAATTTAGAACTAGCCTCAAATTTAGGAATGTATGTATACAAAACAACTCAATCGATTGATTTCAAAGAATAACCCATAAGTAATAATATGAACTTTAGTAAATGATTTAGAACTATACTAGTACAAATTTATTGTACTCGACCAAGTATTGTTGACATATCTCAAAGTATAAATATGTAAATACTTAGAATTTAAATTTTATCCCAAAATTTTAATACTTTGCAAAAATCCTTTGAAATGTCCCAATAAAGTGGTTGAAGCAAGTTTGGATACCTCGGGGTAATATAAACATAAGGGGTTACTATTCACAATTTTGAGTATAATTTTTAATTATTTGTTAATTAATTTTAAAATTATAGTTTTACCCATAAAGATATCATAAGTCCAACTAAATCCTCTTATTAATCTCTTAAAAACTACAAATTTCTTTAGTAGTTAGTGTATAAGAACATCAATTAATGTGATAGTATTCTATTGCCAAAGAATAACATGCTTAAATCTAGTTAGATGAAGAGGTGATAAACTCCATTTAGCCAATTGGGTGCCTCCGTCTAATGTCCAACACTTGAACAACATCATATAGTAAAGTGACATTTTGCTAGCTCATGGTCTAAAATCTAATATCATTACTATTTTATCTATTAGACAAATTTTAAGTACAAATACAAAACTCCTCCAAGACACAACATCATTATGATAGTTCAATGATCATACATTTATCAGAAATTATAACTAAAATATTAGTTCAATAAATGTATTAAGTGGTGCATCTAAGCAAAAATGCTTATATCTTCAAGATTAGTTTTATGAAAATCCAGGAAACCTTGAGAGAAGTTCATCAATGACATGTGAACATAAAGTAGCTCCTAGATTGTAAAATGTATCGTGACCCAAACATAGAATGCATCTCTAAAAGTGAAACAATAGCTCATTCACGAGTAATCATCAAGTAAAGCTTTAGACTCTTAAAAATAAAGAGGTTACTTCAAAGTAGTTTATCCTTTGGAAAGATAAATGTAGGATGATTGGATATACTAACAAACCTCAAAACTGGACCAAGCGTGGGTTACATTTGTTACCTGAGCCACATTTTTGAGAATAGGCTTTATGAAGAACATTACTGTAGAATCTGCAAAGCATAGGATTATTTACTTTTTGCTCATAATTTTGTTGATGTATAGAAAAGTGACACATGCCTTATGTACATCATTATTACTACTAAAGTATATCAAATCCTAATTTCTACATAATTTATCCAAATCAAAGATTAGGCAAAATACATAAAACTTAAACTGCTTACGTTTTGAGTAGAAATCTTCAAATTGTGCTTAAAATCTGTCTATTCTTTTTGCAACCTCTCTTCAATAGCATGTCCTTTATCTTTCCAAGTGAGGTTAAGGGTTTTCAAAGAATTCATTTGATATTCTTAACCTCGACTTACATAGAGTAACAAAACCCATTAAATTTCCCTACGTTCACTTCTCAATCAAAATAGTCATTTTGTTAAAAAAATTACTGGAGACGAAATGGCTAAATTTTTTAGTACAAAATAATCTTCTCGACTGAATTAAACAAATAAAATACAAACTTATAAAGAAGATAAGAAAATAAATATCTTTTGCATCCTAATTGTTTGCTGTAAACTTGCATTATTTGAATATAGGGAATCGAACAAAATGAAGATAACTTTGACCCTACCATCACATGGACATCACCCTAACTTGAATAGAGGACAAGTTTGGCCTTATACAAGTAAGAGCAAACATTATCTTATTCCTATCATACAAAAAATAGTAATTGAGTTTGTTATTTCTATAGATATAGTCACTTACCAAAATAGGTATTATTTCGAAGGATATTTGTGGGAATGATTCCTGGATGCAGAGAGTTAATTGTCACATTGCATGCTTCTTCCTGTTTGGGGAGAAAAACGAGTAAATCAAAATTTTAAGACCGAGGCTGCATCCAAAAAAGTGGTGCCCATATCATCAACATATATCACATATCGAGGGATACGGGATTGATCGAGTTCGAGACAGACTCCAACTCAAACTGTAATTCTTATCTTTACAATCGGGTATAACGTATCTGATTCCAGGAGCATCAATACATGAATACAACCTCACAGATAGTGCATGAAAACTATGATCATCTTACCTTTAAAAGCTTAGAGAGCTCGCTTGCATGCAGCAGGATTGCAAGCTTGGACCGAATATAAGCACCATACCTGTGATAGCTGTAAGAGAAAATAATCAGCATTTTATAGAAAAGCACAATATACTAGACAAATTGTGTCACAGTGTGGGAAGAATTAAGGAACAGAAGATACTTAGATGGGTCGTTTATCTTATCAAGTTCCATGGTGGAGCTCAGTGCAAATCTGTGAGCAATAGAAGACACATTCACTATTCTGCCTTCCACTCCAGTTTCTTTGGCCGTTGATTTCAGCTTGTCCAGAAGCAGATTTGTAAGTAAGAAGTGGCCGAGGTAATTAGTGGCAAACTGCAGCTCCACACCATCATCAGAAAGTTGGAAGGGGCAGCCAAAGATCCCTGCATTATTTCTGCGAAGAAGAAGACACCATGAAGTGGATAAAGAAATGTTCTCATTTCTCATGAAAATCCGATCAGTTTCTGGATTTGCGAGTGACACTCACATAAGGATGTTCAAAGGAAGGTTGGCCCCGTAGAAGGAGCGAGCAAAGGAGATGATGGAGTTAATGGAGCTAAGGTCCATCTCCATCAAATGGAGCTTCGCAGTTGGATTCTCTTTGAGAAGGCTTTCTTTCACTTGCCGGCCTTTCTCCGTGCATCTTGCTGTCATTACCACTGTTACCCCTCGTAGAGCCAGAACTCTCACTGTTTCTTTGCCGATTCCACTGGTAGTGCCTACATCAATCATCCACATATCAGTGGTTCTTGATCATGATTTTTTGCATCGTTAAATACAAAATAGAAAGAGAAAATTCATTTAGAGCAATCCGGAAGAATAAATTCAAACGAAATTAAGTTTCGTTTCAGCCCAATATTGAAACAGTAAAAGAGTCTAGAGAACTCACCAGTGACTATTGCAGTCAAATGACTTCCATCTATCCCCTCGGTAACCAGCTCCGCCGTGGAGAACGAGGCGAAACCAGGGAAACCCAACTCCCGGAGCCAGCTCTGGAGCCCCATTGTCAAATGTTAGTTTGCTGCTGCTGCTATAGGCTGGTATACAGGAAAACAAACATTCACCTTGGCAGCTCGGGGCAATCAATGGAGAGGAAATGCACTTCGGTTTTCGGTAGTTGGGAGCCATTCAATTTTCTCATTGGGTTCTTCTTCCCATCAGCCAAACTGGATCATCCTTTTGTTGTTAATTCTGAGTTTCTCGATTAACAGAAACAAAAATAAATGTTTCTCCAATCTCATCATTTTAAACAACTCAGAAACTGGAATCAGTTCCCTTGACAACTCTTCATTAACCATAAAGGGCTGATTTTAGACGTGATCTTTTATGTGCTGCTATGATCAGAATCTGTAATCTCAGGAAGCTCTTCTCATTTTGGTTGTTAAGCTTGTTAATAAGGTCCTGTCTGAACTCCAGAATCTCTGTACCAATTCCTTAAACCCGTGCCTCATCCCGCATTGAAGGCGAGCTTCCTTTCTGGTATCATCTCTCATGATAGGATAAATTGCTACCCAGCAAGTTGTTGACGGACTGCACAAGAAACCAAAGTTATTTAATGCCGGAAACAGTAACCAGCAATGAGCCATCTGCATGCTTGATTGCAACAGGCTTACAATTTTTTATCTGGTAGATGTAAAAAACCTAATAACCACTTAGATAACAAAACCTGAATTGAGTTTCTTAAAAACAAATCCCCTTGATTTCAATCACTCTTAAATGTTGTTTCAAATTTTTTTGCCTTGTTCACATACAATGAGGTAAATTTGTACAATATTCTGAATATTTTTAAGGGCACCATGAAAAGAAAACTGGTTTCTGTACATAAAGGCTACCTTAAAGCTTGTACAACTTTAACTAGACCATTATATGACTTTGAAGCTTAGGAAAAGGTATGTTTGTCTTTTAGATTCAATTATATGACTTTTTAAAATAAAAATAATTCTTAAAAGACAAGGCTCTTCTCTTTTCTCTTTGAACACCCTTTGTGTTGTGTTAGGGTCTGTTCGAAATCCTTAGAAAATAAAAGAAAATTAGAATTTGATCATTATTATTCTGAAAATCAGTTAGTTGCAAATGAGATAATGATTAAATTATTATTTTTATTAACTATTTTTTTAGAATAATACTGATCGAATTTTCATTTTTTTTATTTTCCTTATGGTTCCAAACAGACCCTTAGGGAGGGATGAAAATCCTCAAAGAGGAGGACACCTATTTCCCCCCTCTATCTTGCATTCATTGGAAAAGAAACGGAGAGAAGGTGCATCCTCCACAATAAAATATGGTCAGTTAATATGGAAACCTAACTATCAAGGGGTAAATCCCCAACTCAAGTTCTTATACTAAGTTGTGGATCATATTACCATTAATGTGAGACTATTTTGAACAAATGAAATGCTCAGCAAAGTCTTACACTTCATTAACATGTAGCATGTTTGTAACCTTCCACTGAGAACAATCATATAATGCGAGTTAAACTTGCAATAGGAAATTAATCAAAGTCACTTAATTCTTCCAAAGAATAGGGAAAGTTGCAGTTTTGTGTTAACATGTTGCTTATCATGGTAAAGTATTATAGAACTCTTTGTGTCTACCTGAACAAAAGGAGACTGGTATTGAATTCGATAAAATTTGATTTACCCAAATTTTCTCATTAGAAAAGTTATACTAGAAAGTCATTTTGGAAGCCCAAATAAAACTTATTTTACATTCATGAGAGAAATCCTTTTATGTTTCTTGTTTTCGAAAGTCATCACTAAAATTTGCTGCAATCTTGTTTGGAGTTCTATATACAATGATATATCTTAATGTTTCCTCAGAAATATATAAAAGATGAAACATTAAAACTCTAAAACAAAAAAATCTGACACGTGGCAGCATTTGGGTCAATATTTCTTGATGACCCCAGCATTAATTCAACCCCTGAGCCCTCCATACGTAGAGGACTCGTGGAGGATCAACCTTTCAGAGCTTCATGGTTTACGAGAAAATGAGTAGAACGTTCACCTGAAACTTCCGGCCACCGGATCAGACCGAAGAGGCAGAACTCACCGGCAACTTCAGCTGTCAAGTGGGTTGGATCAGTACTGTCGGTCTCCTGTTCCGATGTTGGCGATGATGCGAAACTGCATGACCAGAAGGAACCTAACCTGCAAACCCTCTCCAGAGCTCCATTCTCCGAGCGCTTTCCATCTGTTAGTTGTTCTTGGTATCGTATGCAAGCTTTAGGTGGATATATTTCGTTTTCTAAGGGAATTAAGGGACGGGACGTCCAAGTCCACTGCCGTGTTAACTTGCAATTAATGGCGGCAACTGCTTTTAAATGTTACATGATTGCATGGTTTTGATTTGCACCTCTATACGTAACTGTCATGGGAAAAGTAGCTTGGGTTTGTCACGGTTACTTGAACTGGAGAAAGGATTACCGGCAGGCAAATGTCACCTACTTACAATTGATATAAGACCCCACTATAAGTGTCAGATCAGGTGGCTCAGCAAACAGTCAATCATCTGGTGATGCCATTGGTGGAGCTCCCAAATCCAAGTATTCCATCGTCACTGTTGCGGAAGATGGCACCGAAAACTTCACTGCCATCTATGATGCCATTGATGCAGCTCCCTTTCTTTCGGAAAAGTACTGGAGCATTCTCGTAAAAGCCGGAATATAGGATGAGGTCGTTCGGTACCCTCAGAGAAACAGCAGAGAAGTTCCTGCCATTGGCTATTAGCTACCTTCTTCAAGGCACATCAGAAAAACCTTCTTCTTATATACTTGAAAGTTGCCAAAATTTTCAGCCTCCATACAGAATCTCTAGATTATGTGTCCTTAGAAACATCCTATGGAATGCAAAAGGAGACTCGGAATAAAACGGGTTAATTTAGCTGGCTACCAGGAGAAAACAGGTTGTTGTTGTTTTTTTTTCCGCCGGCTTCCTCTGATGATGGTCATCTAATTATAAATTAGAAGATAACCTTGCAAAGAAATATGGAGAAATAATCACACCCGAAATGGAAACTGAACATAATCACTACCCCTGATTTCGTATATGAAAACGGCAAACTGCATGTTTTAATTCGCGCCAAGCGAACTGGATTTCAGCAAAAAATTATCACTTCTCTCTGGATTACTGTTACTTTGTGATCATCATATTCGCTGTGACTACTTCCACGGATGATTTTTGGGTATGCCATTGGAATTCTGGTAAAACGTCTCTTGTTGCTTCGGCTTCTTCTGCTATTTCATGTTTTACATTAGTCGGCTGAAAACCTCATAAATTACGACAGCCAGATTATTTCTTTAGATCATATTAAAATCAGATACCCAGCACTCAGCAGACGGCAAGGAAGCTTCTACTTTTCAAATCCGATAGGATTCATCCAAGCCACAGCTACCAAGTGTATTTCCTTCAGTAACAGTAGAAGAGTGTGAGAGATGTTTCATAGGGACCAAAAAGCGAGAAAGTGAGAAGAAAAATCAAGATAGATGATTGAGAAAGGAAAAGAGGGGATCCACAAGGAGTTACAGAGAGCAAGCAACCAATAGAGAGAGAATTGTAGACATTCGTTTGGCGAGAAAAATGAAGTCGGTACTAGCTAACTGAGTCAATAATCCAGATACCCACTTCTAAAAAAAATTAAAATTTGAAGAACTCGGTATCTGTGGTTCACTTAAGGGCTACAGTAGTCAGTCAAACAAAATAGTTAAAAAGTTTTGGTTATTTTATAATAAAAAAAAACTTTACTGAACACAAAAAAAGGGAATTTTCATTAAGCACAAATAGCTGATTGTAAAAGTGATTTTCTGTCTATTTCTTATAGCTTGCTTGGACGCAGGAGGTTCTTATTTTGGTTGTTTAAGTTTTTCCAGTATGTCCTGACTGAGCTCCCACAATTTCTTCCCCAAGTTCAGGTCTCTTGCTTGATTGGAAGGAGTAGTTTGGTTGCAGTTGGCGAAGTATTTCCCACTGACGCCTTCCATGTCAGGATGGAGTGCTACGTAACAAGTTGTCGATGCTCCCTGCATCAGACACAAATTTGATTTATTACATGTTTCGTGCAAATTACTAGAATCTTGCAATCATTTGATTGATGAAGGCGCCGTAGCAGACCCTCCCATTAGTCATTTCATATCAGACTCAATCAGCTTTTAAATTTCTACTGCCAAAAACTGAAATAGTATTGGGTCTATATAACAACTACGACAAGTGTCTCTGTGATTTTCTGAATGGCATACCTGCGGCACATTTTTTAGAAAAGGCTTCAACAAAGAAAACGGAATGGCTGCAGAAGAAGAAGATCATGTGAGATGGCTCTCGACTGAAACAAGCTCTTACCTTACAAGTTATGATCAACGACGGAAAAAGAGAATAGAAACCTGCGCATTCCTTGTAACTCTACAAGCAGCAGCTCACCTCTGTAATTCATATGCCGACTGATATTGGTGGGAATTACTCCTGGGTGAAGAGAGTTGGCAGTGACATTCGACCCTTCATCCTGTTCAGGGCAAACTAATGGTTAAAACGGTAGAAGAGCTTCTGAGAAAACGCTTGTAGCTAGGTGGAGAGGGCCATTGATCTGGAGACAACCATTCGCTGAAGGGAAAGCAACTTATTCCCTGATAAGGCGGCTGGGATATCTATTGCAGGGGATGAACCTAGGTCTGTGGGTGCCTATCAAAATGAAAATTGTCCAGCGTGAAGTTTCACCTGCAAGCGCTTGGCGAGTTCATTTGCATGTAGTATGTTTGCGAGCTTGGATCGAGCATAAGCATCATAGGGCTTGTAGCTGCAGGATCAGAAAATTGGCAGAGATCCGTTCGATAAAGTTTCTGGGGAAGGCCAAAAGAAGAAGATCAAATGAATAGCAAATTTCTGGGCAGATAAAGAAGATACTTGGATGGGTCGTTCAACTTATGGAAGTCCATAGCGGAGCTGTCTGCATATCTATGAGCAATGGACGATACGTTCACTATTCGTCCTTCAACCCCCGTTAACTTGGCAGTTGATTTCAGTTTGTCCAGTAGCAGATTTGTCAGTAAAAAATGCCCTGTATTTCAGAAGATATGGAGTAAAAAAAAAATGGGAGCTCATCATAAAACTCTTGATAATCAGGAAACTAAGTTTTACTCTCTTGATAATCTTACCGAGGTGATTCGTAGCGAATTGCAGCTCTATTCCATCTTTAGAGAGCTGGAAGGGGCAAGCCATTATCCCTGCATTGTTGCTGCGGAGCAAAAACAAGCAATGGGAAATCGTGCAGTCTTTTTGTTTTTGTAGAGGGAAGCAGAAGAACTTACACTAGGATGTTCAGGGGCCGGTTGGAGCTGTTGAAGGCCCGAGCGAAGGAGATGACGGAACTGATAGAGCTGACGTCCATCTCCATCGCTTGGAGCTTCGCGCTTGGGTTCTCTTTCAGGAGACTTTCCTTCACTCGCAGAGCGCTCTCTATGTTTCTTCCCGGGATTATCACTTCGGCCCCCCGCAGAGCCAACACCCTGGCTGTCTCTCTTCCAATTCCACTCGTTCCCCCTATGATTTAACCGATATGGAAACGTATCGGTCAGTTCCGCGAAATGTACAATTCGGCAAATGAGAATCGGATTTAAGCCTTCATTTCATCATCCATTCTGATTACCTAAAATTTATTCTATTACCAACTCTTTCAACAAGGGATAAAAATCAGTAAATAAAAAATTAAAATTATTAAGCATATAATTAAAATATTTTAATTAGATATTATTAAATCATATCTTCTTGAGAGATTTCTGCTACATTTACATATAAAAAAAGAAAAAAAGATTATAAATTAAAACTTTTAATTTTGAAAAGAAAAAAAATGAACGACCGGGGCATTGTTTTTCCACGGCCCTATCCAAGTTTCTGTTTGGCTGGCAATGAGTAATTGGCCCCATTTCCACCACGTGGCAGCATTTGGGTCATACAAACGCTATTTATAGGATGATGGTCCCCACCAAAGAACATTTACGAAGATCACAACCGTCCATCTATTAAAACGACGTCTTCATCTTCCCCCTCCCCGAAACGAACAGGGATTTATTCCGGCCACCGGAAGAAGAAAAGTGAGGGAACTTACCGGTGACGATCGCCGTCAAGTGGGTCGCATCAATCCCCTCCGTCACCTCCTCCGCCGTAGACCACGTCCCAAACCCAGAACGACCCGAACCTCCGAACCAACTCCAGAGCCCCATTCTTCCACTCCCCCACTTTCCCCGTCTCCTATCTCCCTTCTGTATCGTCTGCAACTCCGGGTGGATGAATTTTTATTTATAAACGGAAAGAAGATGGTGAAGACATTAGACAAGGCGGACCTCCACGTCCACTACTCTCGCAATCAATGGCTGAAGCCTGAAGCTGCTTTTAGTCCGCCCCGTGATCGCCTGCTTTTAAAATCATGATAAGTACTGTTTCTGTTTTCTGAGTGCGCATGGCTTGAAGAGAGTGTCATCATTATAAAGTGGGCTTGGGAGTTCTGATAGGATAGGAATGGGCGCCGCCATGGACTTCTGGGCTGTCTATGTGTGGCGACAAGTCCAGTTGGTGGGACTGCATCAACAAAATGTTCCCGGTGGCAGCCTTTGTGGGGTTCCCGCACAATAATACATACATCTTTCGATGGATAAGGTCTAGGCAACGACCCACAACACTCTGGCCCACTTTTAGCCTTAGAAAAAAAGGGTTTTGGAAGACATCGCCCCATGATTATCTGCTTAGTTTATAATTATTTAATTTAAATATAGTATAAATTTAAATTTTTACCTGATTATATATTTTTACATTAAGGTTAATATTATGATATTATTTTTATAAGCCACCTCATTCAAATCTTATTTAGTTTAAATATAGTAAATTATTCTTTTTAATATATTTAATTATAAAAAAAATATTATTGTAGGTTTAACAATGAGTCTTCCTTTCTTGATTTAATAATAACAATTGAATAACAAAAATATAAGGTTACTTTAAAAGAGGAAGCTCGCAACAAGGAAAAAGTCAAGACTACAGGTCGCGGCAGCAAGATGGGCTAAAGTGGGTGTTGAGATGGGTTGGATTTCTAACCTACCAATTAGCTCCATTGGAAAGGGCCCAACTACTGAATCCCATGGAATTTGAAATGCTCATAGTCGGGCACCCGAGATGATTAACCACCTATCTAGGGGTGGCACCAAGCCAAATCTGTTTGTGAACCCTTGGAGCTCGGCTCAATTGTTTTTTGGCTCATTTCAATTTTTAAGGCTTATTAAGTATAACAAACTAAACTTGAGATTTTCCCAACTTGGCTTGTTAGTTCGTGAACCGACTCGTTATCATAATTTTTTTATGAAAATACTCTTTACTCTAATTGCTCTCGTCAATTTCCTCTTTAGTTGGTTGATAATTGTTCTTATTTACCTCAAACCTCAAAGATTATTGATCGTTCAACCCTTTTGGATCCCTCAACATCTAATGTTGTTATTTGCCAATAGAATAAATATTATTTATTAAGGTGTTTCCTCTTTCTTTTAGGTTTATTAAGCTAATTATTATATATTAATATGCTCAATTACAAAATCTTAAATTCTTCTATGATAACTTGCAGTTTAGTTGTACTAAGTTCATCACAATATTCTCTTTATTAATTTTTATAATTTTGCTAATTTTTTTAATTTTAAATATTAGTCGGAGCTCGAATCCCACTCGAGGTCAAGTTCAAAGTAAGTTAAAATTTTGGGCACAAACTCGAACATATACAGGCTCAAACTTGGCTCAGCTCAATGCCACCCTTACCCCTATAGGTTTAAGGATAATCATTTTTACTCTGTTTTACTATCAGGGTATTCAAAGCACTCATTTATGCTATGGTGTTAAATAAATTAGAGAAAACTTTACTATCAACCAATTTGCCCCTTAGATAAGAGATTGAATGAAAATGGGACAATATTTACTCGAATATAAGTAAACCTAATATTATTATTATTGCTTATTCCTAACCCTAGTTATGTGTAGGGATGTGAACAATCAATTTAAGTAGACAAAAATGTAATGATCATTATTGAGTCTATAGCATGTGTATGTCCACTTATTTTTTTAGGGCCTCCACATAAATGGGACATGAGGTGACAGCCTATCTTGCCTTAGACATTTATTTTTTATGTGAGTTTTTCTCTATAATTCTTATATATGATGGAGTAGGTTCGGAGGTCCATTGCAAACTTAGTCAAAATTACAATTTTTTGCTTTTCCAATTAATTATCATTAAGATTTTGTAAACTCTAACCGAAGCATTGATTCGAGTCAAGGTTGCTAGTTGTGCTGAGGCTCTAATAATGTAATTAAGGGAAAATCAATCAGGTTTAACCACCAAAGATTGCACTCACAATTTGGTAGTGCAATGACATTTATTTCTTCATTGCATACATTCAATTGAGTCCAACAAGATATTCCCAACGAACTATATTAATTGAACGTGTAATGGTATCCTCGAGGGAAAGTGATCCATAATAGTTGAATTGTTGTCACATGTAACTATTAGAAGTTGCTTTAATTGACAAGTTGAAATTATATTTCAGTTACATTAGTTTTCTTTCTCGATTTCTTCTTTCCCTAAGTGCTTGTTTTGAACCCACATAAAATAAAATAAAATAAATTTCCTCTAATGAAAATGATGAAATTTGGGGATAAAAATAAAAAGAAATAGAAGATTGAGATAAATTTGTAGTCATCCAAATTTTAAAATATTAATTTATTTTTTCCATGTATAACCAAATAAGAGAAACTATATTTTTATTTTATTTTCTCTTTCATTTTCCACGAACATCCAAACAAGATAAAAAAAACTATTTTCTTTTCTCTTATCTATATTCCAAACATAGGTTAAAAGTTAAAATTGATGTATAAACAGTGAAGGCATAGGATTAGGACGATGGAGGGAGATGCCTTAACTAATTTTTTTATTGAAAATAAACAAGGGAGATGCCTCTCCCATTAAGGGGGCAATTCTACAAAATGGATATGAACGATTTTCGATTTTATTCGTAGACCGATAACCAAATCAAATGAATATCCATTACTCGAATAAATTTAGTTAACTCTTAAGTAAACTTTCTTATATAGGAGGTAGTTTAATTAAATTGTTCAATTAGATAATTTTTATTATTTTAATTCATATAAATTTGTATATTACTATATTATTTCGATGTCATTTATACATTTTTATAATTTTATTAATAAATTTACATATTATTTTATAGGTTTTATTTACTCCTATATTTAATTATATTAATATATGAAAGACAAAATACCATTAATATTTATCCCAATGGAGAATTCCTAGGCCTAAACTACTTACCCTAGGAAAAAAAATTAATATTTATCTATTTACTTTTAATATTTATATTACGAGTGAAACCATTTACTTATTTGCCCAATTAACACCCTTTATATGTTTCATAATGCGGCTCACATAATAAATTAAAGATAAATTCAGTTTAGTAGAATCTAAATTGCCGAGAAATCTAATGCGTTTTTCAGAGTATATTCTCTATGGGCCCGTTTAAGACGATCGTGCGGCGGAGATTCGATAACCCATCTTCCCCGACGGCCACGGAAAGCTGTCGCTCGCTGCACGTTCCCGGCTAAGCTGTTACGTATACCCGCAACAAATTATGAGAGTTCAGATGCGAGAGACATATCTCACCCGCCAACTTTTCTCTTTCGCTCTCCTTTTTTATTACATATTTCAATGGTGTCATTATCTGAGGAAACAATTAATTACAAGATAAATTCTCGATTTGAATTTCAGATTCCTCTTCCAGGTTTTATTGATCGCACTCCCTCTGCTTGATACCCTGTCACGATTATTTAGTTTTTACTCCAGTTTTACATTTAGGAATCAGGTAGGGTTTCGGCTTCCGCTTTTAGTTTGAAGCTGAAATTTTTTATTGGAGTGTGGTTCAGTTGCTTTCGTCGTCTGCCTGTTGAATCCCCTTGTGGTTTGTTCTATCGGAGAAAGATCGTTTTATTGGATTCTGGAGGAGGAGCGACTGAAGAGCCGGCAGCCTGAGTTGTTGTTGTTGTTTATGGTTTGCGTTTCACTGCTTGTGTTGTGGTCAGTAAGTGTTGTGACTTTTTGTTTCGCTGCGACTTTTATTTGAAGTGTTTTTCTGTTAATTGGGACGTGAATGTTATCAAGGATAATTTTTTATTTTTGACTTTGTATTTCGAATAGTGGTATTATATTATTTTGCACTTCTCACGGAATGGAAGCCAATGAAGAATATGGAAGATGCTATTGTTAGTAATTTTACAGAATTCTATTTAAAAACTATGCTTATAATAAGAATTTCGAATTTGCATCTAAAAGCGTGACTTTCAACATAGGGAAGGGTTCCTTCAGAAAAATAAAATAAAAATAAAACAGCAGAAGGTAGAGCTAATGATAAACATGAAATCACTTATGGGTTATGAGTTTTTTCTACCTTTCTGGGTAAGGTTTGCGTAACTTGATTCTGACCAGCTTTCATGATTCATGAGGATCAGTTGTTTTTCTTCTGATTTCATGTTCTGAAGAATGTGACTGGTTTATTGTTTGTTTTTTCTGCTGTTGAGTTGTTATGTTGCATACTATTTTTATTAGGCATCACCAGCTGATATCTTGAATCATAAGGGTGCCATATTGTTAACTTTATTATAATCTGATAATGTTTTCCTTCTTATGAAGTTGAAAAGTGGTAGTGTTGAAGTCAAGGGCCTGATGAAGTGCTTCTGAGAATGTTTTGTTCCCAACTTCCTTACATAAAGGAGCATGGATAACACTTGGCTTCAACAAGGTACAATAATAAGTTGTTCATATCTTATATCTTTGTTGAAATTTAACATTGGTATCCACATTTATCCTTTAAACAAACCCTAGAAGTGATGTTTTTGTTGGCACATAGATGTGTGCTTTCTCATATTTAAATGGGAGGCGTGTTGTACAACTCCTATCAGCTAATTTTTTTTGTATTCTATTAAAAAACAAATCTTTATTTTATTTTATTTTATAGATGATTAGTCCATCAAACTTAGTTTTGTGAGCTTATTTGGAGTTATTTAGTGTGTGTGTGTGTGATATACTTTTTATCACAGTAATTTATGTATTTTCTTCTTTTTCATCTTTTCATTCGGATGTAATATTTATTTATCACAGTAATTTATGTATTTCCTTCTTTTTCATCTTTTCATTCGGATGTAATATTTATTTATCACAGTAATTTATGTATTTTCTTCTTTTTCATCTTTTCACTCGGATGTAGGTTACTTTTTGGGGGAACAGTAGTTGGTAGAACCTTACTCGTTAATAAGTTCCCCATTGCCACATTTGGTGGAAAATCTCAGTAAGAGAGGTTGATTTGATCTATCATTGCCCAATCATGCCATCTCTTCAGCTATTGCAGTTGACTGAGCACGGGCGGAACTTACTATCTTCTAGGAGGTATGTCAGTTTATATTGACTTAATACAAGAATGTTGTTACTTGATTTTTACATGGCTATTTTTTCTTACTGTATCTCTTGTTAATTATTAATGGTTGTTCAAAGAATGAATGAGTTTCAAGTATGTTTCAGGAGAGTGGATTGAGCTTTTAGCTCTATGGCCACAGGAGAAGTGTAGGGGGTCAGTGTGAGTCTCTGGGTTCGAGTCTCACCATGGGAAAGGGGAGAAGAGGGTTCTTTCACTGTTTCAATTTAAATTTCCATGTTACCAAAAAATTCAAGAAGTGGGTTGACAGAAAGGACATTTGAATCGAGTAGTTCCATTGGGTAAAATCTAAAAATGCAGTTCAGGGTGGTTTAAATATGTGATATGGAGAGTATCAGCATTAGGAAATGCAACATGGAGCAGGTTGAAGACTCTGTGGAGGAACTTGAACATGCAATTCTATTGAATGGCTCAAGATAGAACAGGATGACAGATATTGGATTGCCACTGCCAACTTAAATTTTAGTTAGAAATGAAAATGAAATGTTTTATTTGTTGTTAGAGGATAATGTTGTGCAAAAGAAAATATGTCTATACTTAGTAATGTTTAAGTAATTATACTAACTTCAATACAGAAATGCAAGGAAATTTTTATTTTATAGATGTGTGTTTCTTCCATCTGTATAGTTTCTTATATCGGAAAACTAAAGTTTAGCCCGTCCTCTGCTTTCTCCTTATCCCCAATAAATTGTTTGAAAAAATGGACAACCTTTTATGAAGTTTAACATCACCTATGATAGTAATTTCAAAAGTGTAAATAATGAATTTCCATACTCCCAGTCAGTGTGAGTATCTTCTCTATGGTTTTATTTAGTTCAGAACTTTTTGTTCCTAAACTCAGTGTTTGAGTGTTCTTTTTTATTGCTTTTAAATATGAATCTATTTTTTGTGATCACTTAATCTATTTTAAAAGGTAAATGATATGTAACTTATTTAGAATATCTGCATTTTCTAAAACAAATTGCATTTTATGTCAAACTTTATTTTCCAGTGTATATCTTCTAATCGGTTTAATCATGTAGTTCACTGATATAGTTTTGTTCTTAATCTGTTCTTTTTAATCTAAAAGTGCATTTCTCTTTCCATCTTCCCACAGGAAAGTCCTGGCTATAGCCACTGGTGTGGTGGTTGCTGGTGGCGCCGCTGCTTATATTCAATCAAGATTCCAGAACAGATTGGTCGAGTCTCATTCTTTTAATCTTGACAGTGTAACTGTTAATGGTAATGAAAAGTTAGAGGACAAAGAAAAATCGAAGAATAAAGAAACACCAAGAGTTGGGAAACGAAAAGGACGGTTGAGATCTCTACATGTTCTAGCAGCTATTTTACTTTCACGAATGGGCCAGAGGGGTACAAGAAACATTTTAGCGCTAGTAGCTATAGTGGTGAGATTCTTGATGCTACTTTTTATATCATGTTTTTATCTTCAGTCATAGAAAATATCCTTCCTGTTGTTTTTATTCTCCACGAGTTCTGGTCTTTCCTATATTTGCATGCTGCTGTCTACAAACCTGATTTGATACTCTAGTTTTCAAGGACTTCAAGACATCTTTGATCATTATAGTCGTTGAATTTGTTGTGTGGTACTCTAAGTAGCTCGATTAAGTAGTGTTGATTATGGTGGAAAAATTCAGCCTTTGCCTGGGCCTTTGTCTCAATAAATGGACTGTGAGTGGATGTCAACTAGTTCTTGTAACCATTAGCACTGGTTATGTGAAGTTCTAGGAAATTTCATAAACTTTTGTACTGGAATAATTTCTTATCAGCTTTTGTCAGATGCTGACTTTCTAGATCTTTGGTTACTACATTAATAAAATGTATATAAATGTGCATATTTTCTTCCATTTTCATCAGTTCTGAGCTTCCTAAAATATCTTTAATTTTTATTTAAGAAAATTGTATTTTTATTTGAATATTTTTGTCATCCTCTTAACTCCGTTTGAGTGCCATTCCACTTGTGAAGGCAATCATTGCGTCATTTGGATTTGCAATTCTAGATTCTTCGTCGTGTCACTTTTCAAAAAAGAAAAGATTCTTTGTAGTGTTATTACTTTTTCCATTCATGCGTATATATATTTTGTTTGGTAACTGAACTTTTCAGTCCACAAATTGCAGGTCTTACGAACTGCTTTGAGTAATAGACTGGCCAAAGTACAAGGATTCCTGTTTCGGGCAGCTTTTCTCCGACGCACACCAACTTTCATTCGCTTGATTGCTGAAAATATTCTGTTATGCTTTCTTCAATCTACTTTGTATTCTACTGCAAAGTATTTGACAGGGACCTTAAGTTTGCGGTTCAGAAAGATATTGACTGATCTTGTTCATGGTGATTATTTTCAGGTATCTTTAGCTTTCAACTGTTAAGTTTTAGATTTTGTCACAATATTCTTTTGAATGTTGAAAATGAGGTCGTTGTTCAAGTCTCAGAAGGGTGAAGGGGGTGTGTCTGTGTCTGTGTAATCAACATTAAAAAAAAAAGGTGAGACATGGAGCAAGTGAATGTGAATTGTGCTATTCTGAATATTCCCTTGTATCATGTGTCACCCTCTTTTTTCAATGAAATAAAGTTTTAACTATCAGCGCCCCCCCCCCCCCCCCCGCATCAACCCTTAAAAAATAAAAAGAAAAAAAAGTGCTGTTCTACCTTTTAAAGTTGTTTTTAGTATTGATTTGGGCAGTTTAATCCAATGGTGGGCATATCGGCGGTACATTACGCCTAATGTCCAATATGTCTTGGATTTAGAGGGTGATTTTAAGGGCGTCATGTAATGTGCAACATGTAGAGTGTAACATATTCTAGGAGCGATACAGGCATCACCTAATGTTTAAGGTCCGATATGTGTTGGATTTTGTGAAACCCGTTACATAGTGGGTTCCTATAACATAATCCATAAGGCGAGTAACTTACAACAAGTCAGCATGATTTTGTTTACTTATTGTCAGTAGCTATTACATCAAGTTGTTATAATTTGAGGTCATGGGTACTGTGGCCCCCTCTTGCATACATTCACAATCATGCAGACATAAAGATATATGCACACATACTCGCACATACACCACACTTTTCATAGCGCACATACTCGCACATGCACACCCCCCCACCCCCCCGCCACACACACACACACACACCACACTTTTAATATTAGCCATCTCCCAAATGTATAGGAATGCATGAGTGTCACCTTTTTGTAGTATTCCATAAAAAAATGTGTTTGACCTGTGCTTTTAGTGCATAATCAGGCTCTGGAAGTTGTCAAATTGTGCATGGACTTATGTACTGGATACAACTTCATAACTTTGGTTTGGGAAAACTTGTCTTGATTGCCATGCAACTGAGTTTGTTCATACGACTTGAAAATTAAAAGTGAAAGATCAACGAAAGAGAGGATGAAATAAAAATAGGTTTATCATATGAACTTCTCCAGTTACAAACATCTCCTGACTATCCACCATTGTAGCTGTGGGTGAACTCTTGTCTATGTAATCCCTGTATTAATATTTTGCTTTTCTTGTTTGCAGAATATGGCGTACTACAAAATATCACATGTTGATAACCGTATTACTAGTCCAGAACAGCGAATTGCAAGTGATATTCCAAAATTCTGTTCAGAGCTGAGTGAAATTGTACAGGATGATTTGACAGCAGTTACAGAGGGCCTACTTTATACGTGGCGCTTGTGTTCTTATGCTAGCCCAAAATACGTTCTGTGGATATTGGTAATATTTTTCTTCCTATTCATTAGTTTTTTTCCAAATTGGTGATGACATTTTATTAAATCATTATGCAATTACAAGTGAAGGGGGAGGAACATCCTCAAACCCAAGAGGTAAGGAAACCTTTTCAGTGCCTTTTAACAAGTCATTACTCATGTGTCTAATGCAAGTCATGTGTCAGGCTTATGTACTTGGTGCGGGCACAGTGATGAGAAACTTTTCTCCTGCATTTGGAAAACTCATGTCCAAGGAGCAGCAACTGGGAGGGGAGTATAGACAGCTTCATTCAAGATTGCGGACCCATGCTGAAAGCATAGCATTCTATGGGGGAGAGAAGAGGGAAGCTTCACATATCCGACAGAAGTTCAGGAACCTTATTGGTCACATGAATCTTGTCCTCCATGATCATTGGTGGTTTGGGATGATTCAAGACTTTCTGCTAAAGTACCTAGGTGCTACAGTGGGAGTTATCCTTATAATTGAGCCCTTTTTTGCTGGCAATCTTAGACCAGATAGTTCAGTTATGGGGCGAGCAGAAATGTTGAGCAATTTAAGATATCATACAAGTGTTATTATATCTTTGTTTCAGTCACTGGGGACTCTCTCTATCAGTTCAAGAAAATTAAATAAACTCAGGTTGTTGCGTAATTTGATATCTCAGTCCATTTTTTATGCATGGGTGTATTCTCATCTTAAGTGGATACTCATTGGCTACATTAGAAGTTCTAGTGCTAAGGTTTGCTGTATGGTGCATGCATGTGTAATACTAAAACAGAAGTGATTATTTTAGAAAAGTACTTGAATAACTTTTAAAATCTTTCTTTAAATCTTTTGGGAAATTTCATGTTGTTAAACCTGAAAGAATAATTAGAGAGACTGGTAGGATATATAGTTGAATAATTGAGTGAGAAAGTGACAGGCAAAGAGCTTGTGCAGTAGTGATTGTCCCACACCATCTGTACCTTGAGTTACATGTCTTCTAGATGGATGAAATCATGTCAACAGACAATGGTCAGATCCTTGTATATGGAGGGTAGATGAAACCAAGACTTCATATCTATTCTTTTGGTTGAGTTAATCTAGTATTTGTGGCTTTTCCTTATTTCAATTAGGTCTGTCTTTGTGCTATGGGTCTAGCCATTCTTCTTGGGTCCCTAACTTCTTATTTCTAACATCAATTATCAATATGAAAATAACTGCTGCGAGTAATATTGATGTTCTGTCCAGAATTGTGAGAATTGTGTTTTGGAAAGCAAAATTAGAGAAATGACCTTTGTTTGATTCATTGTCATTGTCTTAATAGCTTATATACATTTTAGCCCGTAGTGTTGATGATTATTCATCATGAATTGGTGTCACCTTAGGGATTATCTGATTCTTATGTTTTCTGGAATCTAGTGGTTATGCTGATCGGATTCATGAGTTGATGCTTGTATCAAGAGAATTAAGCGGTGCACATGATACATCATCTGCACAAAATATCTCAAATAGAAATTACGTTAGTGAGGCAAGCTACATTGAGTTTGCTGGTGTTAAGGTAACTTTTGTTACTGCATTATTCCTTTACTTCAGACAACTGGTTCCTCCATATTTTTGATGGTCCAAATGTGCTTCCAGGTTGTTACACCCGTGACAGGTAATGTGTTGGTGGACAACTTGAACATTAGGGTTGATTCAGGTTCTAATCTGTTGATTACTGGTAATTCCTCTCAAACGACACTAGCATGGCTGTAATTTGTCCTTAAAATTCTGTTTTGTATTATCTTTCCACTCAATATGTATGTCTACTATAGTCTTCAACGTAATTGAGTTCAAGTTTTCTTCTCTTCTTTTCTTACTTTTGTTTATTTTCTTAAGGTCCAAATGGGAGTGGGAAAAGCTCTCTTTTCAGAGTCCTGGGTGGTCTTTGGCCATTAGTATCTGGCGACATTGTGAAACCTGGAATTGGTTCTGATCTCAACAAAGAGATATTTTATGTGCCACAGAGGCCATATACAGCAGTAGGAACACTTCGTGATCAATTAATTTATCCTGTCACAGCAAAGGAAGAGGCTGAACCACTTACTGCCAGTGGAATGGTCGAGCTTTTGAAAAATGTAACAAATTTTCCTTTCTAATTTTATGCTACGGTCATTTTTTAAGTCAATTGTATAAAATAACATGTCTTTGCTTTTGGTATGGAAGGTTGATCTCGAATATTTGTTGGAACGTTATCCTCTTGACAAGGAGGTTAACTGGGGGGAGGAACTCTCTCTTGGGGAGCAACAGAGGCTGGGGATGGCCAGATTATTTTACCACAAACCTAAGTTTGCCATTCTTGATGAGTGTACCAGTGCTGTTACAATTGATATGGAGGAACGTTTCTGTACAAAAGTTCGAGCCATGGGGACTTCATGTATTACCATATCTCATCGTCCAGCGCTTGTTGCATTTCATGACATAGTTTTGTCATTAGATGGTGAAGGAGGTTGGAGCGTTAAGCACAAGAGGTGGCTTATTTTTTTAATTTAAGTTTTTTCCCGTTTTTGTTTTGTTGTGGACACATTTAGCTAAACTTCAAGTTAGTTCAGTTTATCAACTTTTTAGAATGCATCCAGTCAATCTTTGACTTGGTGAAGTCATCCAGTTTGGCTCTGGGCTCCAGCTAGAACTTCTAGTTACTTTGACTCAACTCAAAATTGGCCCTGAGTTGTGTTTTGACTCACCTTGCTAATTGTTGACTTAACAAGGTGTTGACCATGGGTTGTGTTTTTTCGAGCATGTGTCTGTGTTTGTGGACTTCACGTTAAATCATATGCAGTTTGGCACTCCGTTTATCATCTAATGGATCATCTATCATTCCCTGTTTATATAACTTTCAGGGAGAGTTCCCAAGCGTATGAAGATGCCCCTGGTCTGTTACAATCAAGTGAAACAGGCCGTAAGAATGATGCAATAGCTGTTCAGAGAGCTTTCGCTTCCAACATGAAGGTCTGTAGGTTCATATTTATGCTAATTAGTAGGCATCATGTTTCTTACGATATCTATTATTTGTTTTACTTAAAAGAAAAATAATTTTTTTTCAAGAGCAAACCATTGTCTAAAAAGCTTTTTTAGGTTCAAGCATGACGTGACGTCTGTTTTTTGCTTTTACTATAGCTTGACTACTATTTCAAAGAAATTCATTGTCAGATCTGTTCATGTCAGGCTACCAATTTCTCCAGTTCCAAAGAGCATTCTTATGTGACAGAGGTGATAGCGACATCTCCTCCTTTCAATCACAAGGTTTCTTTGCCGATTGTTCCGGTGTTGCAGAAAGCTTCAAGGCCATTGCCACTAAGAGTAGCTGCAATGTCCAAAATATTGGTAGAGAATTTTATTTTGTTCATATTTTCTCAAAGTAAATTAATTGACCTGTGCTTTGTGCATTATCTACTTGCTTTTTTGTGTTGTTTGTTACTTTTCTGCCCCAATATATGTTTTGAATGATCCAAGCTTATGTTTTGAATGATACAAGCCGGTGTTATGTCTTGATAAAAAAAAAGTTGGTGTTACGAAACCCAGACCAGACTGGTCAGATGAACTGGGTTAGACTAGAAATGACCCTTTTTCAAGATCAGAAGATTATAAGACTTAAGTGTAGTGTCAAAACCTGCTTGACCTGGCCTGGTCAGTTGGGCCATTGTCACATGGGAGAGTTTCCCTCGGTGTCACAGAAATAGGAGAGGGGGGGGGGGGGGGTGAGACAGCGAGTGTGGGGAAGGGGGCTTCTACTCCTCCTCCTTTTCCTCGGAACGATGGGGGAGGGTTGCCCCATCCTTTCCACCATCTTCTGAGGGCGGGTGGGCCTCTCACACGTCACAAAAACTTAATTGGGAAGGGTCGGAGCTCCATCCCTGCTTCCCTTCTTTCCTCTGGCAGGGGAACAATGCGCACTCTCTCCTCTATCTTGTGGAAGTCTGCCCCCGCCTTTGTTTTTCTTGCAGATTAGGGAAGAATACTCCCTAGATTCTTAGTTTTTTTTATTATACATTTTTAAAGAATGACTTTACTCTTATTAAAAAAAAAAAAAGAATGACGTCACTCCGGATTTACTGGCAATCAAATACGGTTGTCCCAGGTTCAATCGAGCCCGGTCACCTCACCAAGTTGGTGATAGGGTTGGTTTAATTAACATTGATACAAAAGAATGTTATTAAACACAGGTCAACACGATTAGGAAAGGTGACTGTCTGGTTGAACCCGGGTCAATAGGTCTTATTACTGGTTGACCCACTACTGACATCAGAAGAAGCCATAATTATTTTAAAAACTAACAATATACTGGGGTAGAGAGCTAGCCTTATGTCTTTCCTCCCTCTCCATTATAGAGAGACCAGGAAAAAGCGGGGGCTCTACCCTCTTCCTAATTGTTTATGGGTGTAGAGGATGGCCTTCTCTGCCTCTAGAAAGCTAGGGAAGGGGGCAGAGGTATCCCTTTATCCCCTCCTTATGGTGACCGGGAGAGGGCCTCTCCCTTACCTGCAGAGAAAACTAGGTTTCCTCCCCTCTCTCGGTGGTAGACAGAAGGGGGAGAAGGAAGTTCAGTATAGTGGAGGGGAGGTCTCTCCCTTTATAGCAGACGAAAGGAAGATGGGCGTGGCTGTGCTCCCTCCCTCATGAGGGGATGAGGGGGTTTTGTATCCCTGTTTCTTTATTTTGTCACTGTAGGATGGGCCCTGTGGAACTTCTGCATGGCAGAGGGGTCCTCCCGTGTGGGTGCTGAAAGATGGGGAGTGGGGGTGCATCTCCCATGTGGCCTGATCATTGAGCCGGCCTTGTTGGGTCAGTTTGGTTAGCTGGGTAACTGTCAAAGCACAGTTGGTTGGCTGTGTTTTGACTGTTTCCCAGGATTTGATTGTATCAGGACTGGTTGAGGGACCGGGTCTCATAGCATTGGTCGAAATCTGTGTAAATTTGTTTTTGATTTTAATAACCAGGGGTGGGTGGGGACTGAGTTGAACTCGGCCCTGTTGGTCTCTCTTTCATAATTCTGGATAAAAAATAAATTTATTAATAATTTCATATTTTGATTCCTTTTTAAAGGAAAAATCTTATTTAAGCTATTTTCCTTAATTTTACTTGCATTTATGTATTCTCTTTGAATTTGCTGAAATAGAAATCCTATTTGTATGATTAGATATAACTTGTCTTGGTTTCTGTGTAGGTCCCTACATTGCTTGACAAACAGGGTGTGCATTTACTTTCAGTAGCCATACTTGTTGTATCCAGGACCTGGATCTCTGATCGGATTGCTTCATTGAATGGTGTGATAACAGTTTATTCACAGTCATGCCATTGAAAATTATTAGATCTCTTCTCAATTTAATTTTCATCTCAATTTTGTAGGAACCAGTGTAAAATACGTCCTGGAGCAGGACAAAGCAGCCTTTATTCGATTAATTGGTATCAGTATCCTCCAAAGTGCGGCAAATTCCATTGTTGCACCTTCACTAAGGTAATTAAATTCATTTTTTTTTCTTCAGGAAAATGACAAAGGCAAGTGTTTTTTTATTTTTAAAAAATTGATGAAGATAGCTTGTTTATAGTTCTGGTTTCCAATCCAATTCAATGCTTTTGGATACTTCCCACAGACTACTGAGTTTGAAAGTGTATTTTGTTAGTCAAAATTGTTATTCTGAAAATTTTGAATTTGGAAGTAAAAAAATTATTAGTGTTCTTAAAAGAGAAGTTCTTTTCTACCTAGAGGTTAGCTTAAGATATATTTATGGGAAAAGAAACGAAAAAAAATGTATTATAGGGTAACATACTTCCCAATATGGTTCTACTCTTCACTACAGATCAAGTTGTACTGAGCTTACCTGACGTTTTTTTTTTTTTTTTTTTTTTTTTAGTGAACAAATTGTGGCTTGATTGTACAAGCTTGGTCATTTTTTAGTTTTTTATGATTAAGTTTTATAGCAGTATGTTTACTCCTCAGATACTTAACAGCCATGCTAGCTCTTGGGTGGAGAATTCGTTTGACTCAACATCTTATGAAGAATTATTTGAGAAATAATGCATTTTACAAGGTAAAGTGATCATGATAGAGCAGCCAGATGGGTTGAGCTTTGATTTTTCTCATTTTCTTCTATTTTGATGCTCAATATGTATCTTTTGTGTTTCTAATGCTCAATATGGATATTTGGTACTTTTAATGCCCAATGTGATTCTTGGTGGTGTGTGAGATCACTGAACACTACCTTTCTTATTTAAAGATCTATTCTTTAGAGATGAATGCACCTGCTAGTTAGTCATAGTTATAGCCCCAAGTTTTTTGGGCTTCTCTCTTCAATCTCTTGTCAAAATGGGTCTTTTTTTTTTTTTTTTTTTTTTGGAAATGAGCGCATTTTATTATTGCCCGAAGGCAACAAGAGAACAACACCAAGAAGAAGGATATCTTACAGTGAGAGACTGAAGGGAGATTCTCTCTTTAGCAAGAGAATCAGCTAAGCTATTGGCTGATCTAGGAACATGTTTCCAAAAAACAAACAAAAGGACTAGCAAGGTCCTGAATTTCAAAAAAACAATTCCAATGCTGCCAAAGAGGATTCTTTTGTCCTTCACACCACGAAATAGCACTCTTAGAATCACCTTCCACATGTAGCCTTGAGTGGAATTTATCTTGAAAAATGCGGAGACCTTGTCTAAGAGTGCACACCTCTGCAGATGTAGAATCAGAAATACCAATAGGACTTGTATAGGAGGCGAAAATAGAGCCTAAAGCATCCCAGAAAACACCACCAATACCTCAAGGCCTCAGATTACCCAAAGATGATCAATCTAAGTTGAACTTTATGATTAGATGAAGTAGGAGGCTGCCATTCCACCAATTTTGGATTCTTCACTACTGCAAGGAGGGCAATTTCATCCCAATTACTTCTGACCAATTCATCTGTAATATCAGAAAAGATCTCCGAAGTTTTTAACCAGAATATAATTTGAGAAAAAAAGTTTTTTTAGTAAAAAAACTACACGAGGAAGAAATTTGCTGAAAATGCCTTGAGTTTCTTTCATTCCAAATGAACCAAGGAATGAAGACAGCACATGCTTGCAACATTGTTTTCCCTTGTCCTGGCCTAATTAAAGTTCTTATTTTTAGAAAAAGAATTTGTGTGATTTTATATTGTTGAATTTCAGGAAAAGTGAAAAATTTCATTGACTTGATGTAATTTGAATACAATGAGCCTCTATTTATAATAGAGGAAATAGGTAAAATTCAAGTACAATTAAACTACCTTTGTCTCAGTTACACCCAAAGTTAAACACTAAAAGACGAGTCCTAAAAGAATTAAACAACTAAACATAAATAGAAGACTAATATAATTAAAACATCTTTAACTGAGACTCTGTTGTGATACCTCATCCTGTGACTCCTATAAGATTCCACCATGTTAATTTTGGCTCTATGAGACTTTTGAGTCATGTTAGACTCTTCTATATTTGCTCTTCGACACTCCCCCTCAAGCTGGAGTTTATAATTTCAATTTGCAATGAAAAAGATTCTTGGTCTTCAATCTTCATTGGCCAATTTTTTTTCATAGATGTTAAATCTTCATTATTTGTTCTCCCTCTTTATTGAATATGTTTGTCACAAAATTACCATAACATGTGGAGCAAAATACCTCTTTCCTGGACTTCTTCTAATATATTTCCCTCGAAGCTGGGGACAAAAAAGACATAGAGACCTAGCTTGGACAAAACACAATGTGGGAAAAGAAAATTACTTATAGCTGTACGACAAAATTCCATACACCAGTTAAAATGGACATAGTCTAAAACACACTCTGTTTAATTTTAAAGGTGGAAAAGAAGGCCCAACTTTAGGGCTTAACAAAGAGACTACTGACTTTTTTAAGGTAGCTCAAACACAAATCACCTATTGAGTGAAGAAATAAAAGACTTAACTCAAGTTCGATGTTGGGCACACTTCTATACTTTTTAGGTAGTGGGTGATGGAAACACAAGAAAAGAAACTAAAAAAATACTAGAGGAAAAAAACTTTTAATTGGAAGGAGGCGACTATGCAACACTCATACTTCCAAAGGAATCTAGAATATCACACTTTTTTTTTGTTTTTTTGGAAAAAAACTAGGGGCGACTATAACGGTAGAATATAATAAATTTAACCAAGTATAACTTTTTTTGGGAGACTACAATTTTTGGAGTTGACGATGTGTAAGATATACAACCAAAACATCGAATCATGAAAATTTTGCATACCTTGAACGAGCACATCATGGAGTGATTAATTTTGACCAAAACTTTGTGATTAGAAGAGAAATTTGGCTAAACAACTAGGATTCTAGGAGAAAGGGAAACTCAATTCACAACAATGCATAGAGAGATAATAGGAGAGAAAATAGGAACAAAAAACAATTTTCGGCAAAACTGACCTTTTGTACTTCTGATATCAATATCTCTCACAAGATAGATCAGAATCACAAACCATTTGTTGCTTAAGAAAATAGACTCAAAGAATTTTAATTTGATATCTAATTTGACATAAAAAGCTCCGTTCTTGAATCTGTTATGACCTTTGTATTTTCTTCATTTTGTAGTTTAACAGTTGTCGACTCCAATGTGAATATCTCTTTATATGTAGATGAGATTGACATGAAATTTTCTCCTTCTGAAACTAGACTTTGACACCTTTCATTCAAGTATTATATTTTTTCATAAATTATACTTCTTTTGGAGAAAGGATCTGATAGATTTCAGACTCTGTAATCTCGCCGAACTGAGTACCCTTTCTTCTTTGGCCAACATTACCGTTGACTCTTCTGATATTGATCCCTCTCTGGAAAACTCAGATTGAGAATTGGTTTAGTAAGTAAGAAAATAGACTTATAAATCTATTTTTTAACATATAATTTTCTATATAAAGTCTCGTTCTTGATGGCATAAAACGCCTCTAAAGTTGAAGTTTTCTGCAACTGCTTCTCGAATCTCTTTTGTAGTCTGACCTTTTCTTCTTCAAATATCGATTTCTCTTTGTTGAAAACTTCGATTGCCAAACTTATTTTTGCATTAGAAAGTAGACTCGAAGATCTTTTTGTCAATAGATAATTTGCAATATGAAAAGTTTAGTATAGAGGTGAGAACGCCAAGAAAACAATGAGTATTAGGACATGAAAGAAAGAAAAAAAGATAGAATGTGGACCTAAATTACTAGAGATGATAGATCAGAAAAGGATTACACTATCTCTATGGGTTGACAGAGTCAACTCTTAAAACCCACTTTGATACCATGTTGAATTTTTGGAAAATTGAAAAACTTCATTGACTTGTTTTGATTTGAATATAATGAACCTCTATTTATAATAGAGGAACAAGTAGAATCCAATTACAATTAAACTACCTTTATCTTAGTTACATCCAAAGTTAAACACTAAAAGATAGGTCCTAAAGCAATTGAACAAGTGGATATAAATAGAAGACTAACATAACTAAAACACCTTTAATTGAGACTCTTCTATGATACCTCCTCCTGCGACTCTTCTATGATACCTCTTCCCGTGAGACTCCTGTAAGACTCCACCATATTAATTTTGGCTCTATATGACTTCTTGCTGTGAGAGTCATGTAAGACTCTTCCATATTTTCTCTTCAACATATTGTTGGATTAAATTTGAAGGAAATAACACATAAATTTTTCATTTTTTAAAAATTTTAAAGGAAAAATATTGTATATGGTATTCTACTCATTTGTACATGTGTCCTTGGAAAATGTTTGTGGGGTGCATTTCTTATTGAAAAATATACTATACTTTACTATCTCAAGTAGTGGTCACTACTTTTTTTTTTTTTTTTTTGATAAAGATGCATTTATATAAACAAGAGAAATTGCAAAAGAGGAAGGAGCAGATCCCTTAAAACCAGTGATTGTAGGGTAGCTCCCTGCTTGGCAAGCACATCTGCTGTCGAATTTGCGGATCTCGGAATGTGAGACCAAATACAAGATACAATTGAGGTAATTTCTAAAATCTCCTGAAACATATTCCAATGTCGCCACAGGGGAGGGGATGCAGACTCACACCATCCAATGACCACTTTTGAGTCCCCTTCGATATGAAGAGGGCCGCTGCACTTGTCTCTGAAAACATGGAGCCCAGAGAGGAGGCCATGAAGCTTTGCTGACGTAGAGTCGGATATGCTTAGAGGGCCGGCATATGAGAAAAGCTGATTACCGAAATGATCTGAAATAACCCCTCCGAAACCAGAAATTCCAGGATTACCAAGAGAAGAGCCATCAAAGTTCAACTTAAGGTAACCGGGTTCAGGAGGAATCCATTCCTACAAAACCGGGACCTTTGTCCCAGAGTGCATCATTGCCAAATTTCTCTAGTTTTCATGGACAGGGGTACCCAAAAATGAGGAGAAAGAATTCTTCGTCAGAAGCCAAGTATGACCCACCACTCGGTCCGCCACCCGATCTGCAAATTCACTTTTTGCATCCAATCGTCTTCGATTGCGTTCATTCCAAAGGCCCCACGGAATGAAACTAGCACAAGCAGAGAGCATCACTTTTTCGAGGCCAGGCAAAGGGTACCAACGAGCGACTTACTGAATGAGATCAGATCAGCCGCCATGCAGAATTGTTGGTGGTCACTACTTCTGCAAGTGAACCAGGGCTTTTGGGGTTTGCATTTGTTTTTAATAACCATGAAACCAACCTTATTATTACTTTCTTTGGGCGAGAACTCCAGATATTTTGCAAGGACTGGGAACTCTTTGAAGCTTCACTCTCTGAACTGCTTGTTGTTGAAGGTTGAGTTTGCTAGCTTGACTAAATCAAGTTCTCCTTTCCTTTGGAAGCTTGAGCATGTCTACCCTCAATGCCTTCTTGTGCTGTCATGTTTCCGCTCACTCTGAGGAGTCTAGGGGTTTCCCTGAAATTCTTCTCATAATTATATATCAAAAAATCAAGATGATCAATTGGAAGCTTGTGGTTGACAATCTGACGGATAGTTTTGATTATTTGATATACTATTTGGCAGTCTGTCTCCCCTTTCTTGTAGTCACTTTATTTTTGTACAATATCCTTTATGTTTTCCTGAAAGATATCCTCTAATAAAAAGAAGAGGGCTATTTTTTTTTTTTTATATTTCAACCTACTCACATGCAAATTTTTAATAAAGAAAAAAATTCTCTATCCTGCATCGAGGTCCTTTAAATGCCAATGGGTTCTTCTTATTTGTGGGCCAACAAAATTGTTGCGGTCATGTGGGGCCTAATTTGATGCCTATACCCCAAATTGAGCTAGCTAGTCCGGGATAGGTTTAAGGACCTAGATTTTTGTGTTCAATCAGGTTTGGAGCTTTTGGCATATTGGCTTGGTAACAAATATTGCTATTGCTATTAAAACAGACACCATATCATGTGTTTGAATCTTGGAGGGCATGACCTATAAAAAGGTCTATTTGGTGCTATAGAGAGAGTTGTCACAAAGGTGAAAAAGGCCTAACTACTCCGGAGTGAAAGTTGTCATAGAGTGGGCCATTGTAGATGTCAGTACGAAAGTATGGTGAATTGTTATGGTCTTGTGGGCCCAACCTGGTGCCCATATGCCAAGTTGGGCCCAACCTATTAGGATAGGTTTATGGGTCTACTTTTCCAGAGTTGATTAAACGCGGATAAGTAGACCCTAAAATCTATTCCATATTAGGCTGGCCCAACCTGACTTATGGAAGTCGGGTTGGGCCCCACAATACCATAACAAGAAAGCATTAGCTCAGGATGCTTGTAGCTGTGCAGGCTTATGGGCTCTACTAATAGTGCTATCACTGCCTTACAAAGTACCACCGTTAGAATTAAGAGTCCAGATGAAGCTCTTTGAAGGGCAGCTTACTCAATCATGGCATGAGTGAGTTCCTTGATGATTCTCCCATTGTTGGTGCTGAATCCACTGTAGATAGCAATCAACATTGCTGTGATGATAAAGATGAAGCTTCTCATATTGGTAGCTGTAGTAACTACCTCATAATGTTTAAGGGATAGGTTTAAGGGCCTGCTTCTTTGTTGTTCCATTAACTCTAGAAAAGTAGGCCCTTAAACCTATCCCATACTAAGCTGGCCCAACAAGGCATATGAACACTAGGTTAGGCCCCACAAGATCGTCACAATTTACCATACTTCCATGCTGTTGTCCACGGTGGCCCACTCTATGTCAACTTTCACTCTGAATCTGGTAGGTTTTTTTCATTTTTGTGACAACTTTCCTTCTGGCACCAGATAGCTCTTTTCATACTTCACACCCTTCGGGATTTGAACATGTGATGAAGTGCCTGCTTGAATAGTAACATTAGGTACCTAGCCATTATGTCAAAAGCTCCAAAGCCTGATTGAATGCGGAACGATAGACCGTAGATTGGCCGCTGTTGTAATTGCCTCATGAGCCTATCCCTTAAACTTTGTGTTGAAATATATCCAGATTCATTCTGTTAATGTCCAAATTTATTGTCTGTTGAAATATGTCCTGATTTATTCTTTTATTGTCAAGATTCATTGTATGTTGATATGTCTAGACTCATTCTTCTATGTTGTATGTCTTGTAGCTATTGTAGTTGTGATTAAATGAATGAAAATTGAAAAAGCAATTTTTATTCTTCATTTTCTACACTAGAATCCATTAAACTACATCCATTTTAGAGTGAGGGGAAAATTGTAGCTCATAGATAACTAATAGGAAAATACAAAAAAACTAAGATAGAAGAGGTCCAGTTTTCTCCAATATAACAGGACAGAGAAAGTCTCATCTTGGATCAATTGAAACCAACTGCAAAATCTAAGAGAGGTTAGGATTATCTTCAATTGCATATTCTGATTCTCTTTTCCAGAATGCAACTTCTTCTCTTACTTTTGTTTCTCATTCATTCATGTACGGTTTCCATTCATGTGTTGATTAAGGATTTGGTTTTATGGCCTACTGATTGTAGTCTAGACTTTTACAATGATATAATTACTGGCAAAGATGTTTTCTAATTGGTGGTGGTTTGTCCTCTTTTTAGGTGTTCCAATTGTCTGGTCAAAATATTGATTCTGATCAAAGAATAACACATGATGTGGAGAAACTAACTACTGATCTAGCAGGACTAGTGACTGGAATGGTAAAGCCCTTGGTTGATATAGTCTGGTGAGTTATATTCTCTTTCTCTGTCTTTCATTTCATGTGAGATATGAGAGATTAACCCATGTCAATATGGTTTTCTTTTTTCTTTGCCATGTCATCTGATATTTTTAATTGATTAGGTTCACTTGGAGAATGAAGTTGTTGACTGGTCAGAGAGGAGTTGTTATATTGTATGCCTATATGTTATTAGGTTTGGGTTTTCTGAGAAGTGTTACACCAGAGTTTGGAGATCTTGCTGGTAGAGAGCAACAACTTGAGGGAAGCTTTAGGTTATATCCAATTGCCCACTCCCTTCTACCGTTTTTATCTCGTGTCTTTTTTTCTGCTTCATTATTTTTTCTCTGTTTTTTAAATTTATGTGCTTTACTTTTTATGTCTGGTTAAAAGTAGCTTTTATTTTGTGTTGTTTCCTTGTAGGTTTGCTCATGAAAGGCTCCAAACTCATGCTGAATCCATTGCTTTCTTTGGGGGTGGATCCAGGGAGAAAAATGTAAGTTGCTTTAGACCTTTTTCTACTTTGTTTCATGGTGGTACGTGAAACCTATTGGTGTTTCTAACTTTTTCTAAGGTTTTGCTGCATGTGGGGACTGTTATATTTATAAGGTTTTGCTTTCTAAAGTTTTTCTAAAGTTTTCTATTTCTTATGAGATCTTTTCTTGGCAGAAAGCCCTTTTTGAAAGATATGGGCTTTTTTAATAAGCAAAGTCATAGAAAACATACCCCAGATTATTACAGAGGTATCTCCTAAATTACTTGTATAATAATGCGCAACTTAAGAATCATACGACATTCAGAATATGTTATTCAAGTAGAGAAACTATATTCAAATCAGCAAGCTAGGCTCAAATTAAAGGGGAGCTTCAGCCGATATATCACTTTCAAGAAGTCTCTATCAATTCTAATCGGTCTGAATAAGATGCTTTTTATACTCTTAACTCCATACTCTTGACTCCATGAAGAAAGCATTAGCCTTTAGCTGTGTTGGAATATGAAATCTAATAGGTTTAGAGTTTCATTTTTTGTCACCATGAATGACACTACTAGGGGTGGGCACGAGTCAGGTTGGAGACAGGTTTCCTAAAACCCAACCCTGGCCCTGAACCTGAACCCGACCCCGACCCCGACCCCGACCCCGACCCCTGCCCCATCCCAAAACCTGAACCCAAGAAAAACCAGAACGTGGTTGGGAAACCAACCCTGTCCTCACCCTGTTCTTCCATCCTTCAACCCCGTCCCCTCCTCGTCTCTGCCCAGACTTCACATTCTTTATTAATCCCCGGCCATCCCTGCCTGGTCCATACGATAACGGACCATTAAAATTTTTATAGACCTGTAAAAATTGTAATTTTTTTGATAAAATTACAAAAATTTCAATACACCATAAAAATCCTACAGCAAGTTATACCCCTAAAAAATTATAAAATTACATCATTGTATTATAAAATATTTCATATATTTTTAAAAGGTATTACAGGTATAAAACCCCACTGGTCAGGTTTGGCATGGGTCATGTTCGGGGAAATTCATCTCCGACCCAAAACCCGATTGGTTTTTTCCCTCACCCCATCCCCGACCCACAGGGTGAAATCTAAAACCCATCCCCGGGTTTTAGGGTCAGGTCGGGTTGGTTTCCCCGCGAAACCCAACCTGATGCCTACCCCTAGACACTACCATATATGGACCCATGGCTACTGAATTTTGTTTCCAAAAGGAAAAAGAAAACGATTGGAAAGTTATTTGGTGAAATTAGTCACTTTACAACTTGCTGACTGCGTTCTTGATGACATGAAAATGGGCCTTGGACTTTGTCAAGTAAAATTTCCAGGAAGACATTACGATCTGTTGCAACTGCAGGCCCAAGAATGGATAGTTGTGTCGTATGCCCCAGTAACAAGGGCTTTGATGTTGGAATTTCATTGAAAGATTCATTGGTTTCTTTCATACCGTAGGCCTCTTGTAGTTGTAGACCAATGCATGGTCACTAGAAATTTACCCCTTTCTGGAAATGTTCAAGTCAATGGCTTGAAAGATGATCTCTTTAGAATGTAGGTGTAAAAAAAGTTTCCCAAGTAAAGGGAAAGATGCCTTGACTGCAGTTGGTCAACTCTAATTATGTTTCAGGAAACTGGAGCAAAGAGTATTGGCAGTGGCATCAGTTGCTACCCACATCTTTTGTTCAGGGGCTGATCTACTCTTCTTTTTAGTGTGACAACTTTTTACGAATGTTATGGGGCTGCTGATGTGCTGTATGATGCCTCATGGCATTGGGTCCTAGTTTTGATATTCTGAAACTTTCAGTAGACAGGCATTCTTTCTTGAGAAAGATGGTTCATTTTGCTGAATGATTGCTACTGGATCAGCAAATTTTCCTCAATGATACCATCTCTTGGTATTATTCTATCCAAAACCTTTTCCAGCCTATCAAATAGGTGACACAAAGGTGGTGTTTTGCCAATCTTTTGATCATCATGGCCTAGTATAAAATTTACTGTTCAAATGAAGTACAAAAGTTATTTTGGAACTAGACGCATCTCAATTGTTTTGCATATAAAGACAGTGCAGCATTACTTGCAGATGAGTTTTGGAGATATTATATTGGAGTTTGAACCTGCTTTCTCGAAATGTAAGAAGTAAATTGGGTGATTCTTTGGTGGTTATAACCTCCAAAATTTTACTTGTGAATGGATGAAGCAACTTAACTTATCACTTTATTTGAGGTAGTTGTGTTGCATTTCTGTTGTGCGCCCATGACAAGAAAATGAATGCTCTTTTGTAGGGGTGCAAAAAAGGTTTGATAATAGTTCTAGATTCAGAAGATATTCTCCAGTGTCTGAGTTAAGGAAGACCCGGTTGTCTTAGTTTTATTTTTTTAACCTTGGCTTTGATAACTGTGGTGATCTGAATTTTTTGTTAGCTAGTTTTCTTGTTTCTTGGAGTGGGTGACCATCTATCTGATGATCTTGTTATTCATTGTACAAAACAGATGGTTGATACAAGATTCAGGGATGTGCTTTCTCACTGCGAGTTGCACTTGAGGAAGAAATGGCTCTTTGGAGTACTGGACGATTTCATCACAAAGCAACTCCCACACAATGTGACCTGGGGGTTGAGTTTATTGTATGCTTTGGATCACAAGGGGGATGCAGCTTCGACTGCTTCACTAGGTGAATGTGATTTCCTTCTAATTATGACGAATGGTTGTTGTTTAATTTGTGTTCCTGTTGTAATACTCATTTTGGAGTTGTTCAGGGGAGCTAGCACATGCATTGAGGTTCTTAGCGTCTGTAGTATCCCAAAGTTTTCTGGCATTTGGGGATATTCTAGAGTTAAATAGAAAGTATGTTGAACTTTCTGGTGGTGTTAATCGAATTTTTGAGCTGGAAGAGCTTCTTGATGCAGCCCAAAGTGGTGAGTCAGCTGATCTTTTATAATTCAGTTTTATATTGTAGCTAACTGCAACTTATTTTTTGGGTGAAGTATAGGCATATTTTTGTATTTAAAGCTCATATGACATGCGGTTGAATTGCGTGTCAGAGCCATAATGGTTTGTGATGAAAATTCATTGCTTGATATTGGTTGATTAGTACACTGAGTATACTGGACGCTTGCTTTGCTCCTTCTGCTTCTTTGCTTTAATCTCCACTGAAAATTGTCAGAAAAAGGATTTGTTCATGTGAGAAGCCTATTGTTTGCTACTTGTGTGTTGTCTTTTCTCAAAATTCTATTAATGTATTTGAGTGTATGTTGTTCAATTCATCTCATCAATGGTGGCTTTTAGTTCTCTACTTTCACCTGCTTTGCTCTTGCATTTGGCAATGGGATTGGTTCTGTGCAGAACACTGGATATATTTGTGCATTCAGGCTTTTAAAAATCACTTACGGTTGTTCGAGATTGCATTGGTTATTGGTTTGCCTGTACATTGGTATATCTTTTTCTTCTGCACTTCCAAACACCGTAATTTTCTCAGAAACATTTGAAAGATCCTTTTTTTTTTTACAAAAAACAAAATTATCTGGTTAATGTACTTCATACATTGCTTCCTGTCAACTGGTAATATTGCCAATGCAGTTCTTCATCTGTCATATTCACCTTCCGTTTGTCACTAGTAGTTCTATGTGTGGAATTATTCATCTTCCTCACTGACTGCTGGATGTACTATGCCTCCTATACAAGGCTCTGCTGCTAGCTATGAGGAATCTAAAGTTTCAGATGGAGATAACATCTCTTTCACTGAAGTAGACATCATTACTCCAGGCCAAAAATTATTAGCTAGGAAGTTGACATGTGGTATAACACGAGGAAGGAGCCTCCTTGTTACTGGTTAGTGAAATAATGATGGTTTATTTTTACTTGCTCGTTTTTGCGGAGTTGTTATGTATTTTGATTCCTTTCTGTTTTAATGGTGTCCTTATTGGTTATTTAGGGCCCAATGGGTGTGGGAAAAGCTCAATCTTTAGAGTTCTTCGAGGCCTCTGGCCTATTGTCAGTGGAAAACTCATAAGACCCGTGCAACATGTCACTGATGTGGTCTCTCAATGTGGCATATTTGTTGTCCCTCAACGGCCTTATACATGTCTAGGAACACTGAGGGATCAAATAATTTATCCTTTATCTCGTGAAGAAGCAGAAACCAAGGCTTTGGAAAAATCTGGACAAGGTGAGGATGCATTCCCCTGGTCAGCCTTTACGTTTTTTGTTTTACTTGCATCAACCTGTTCTGCTACAATTACACTCTTCAATGTGTATATAATTGATCTGAAAAAGGGACCACATCGGTCAGTGTGTTCAGTTGGAACCAGATGTTTGACTGGGTTTGAAAAAGCTCAGATTCTGATTTAAGAGTTGTCGGATAACAAGCTAGTTTTTTTGGCTAGTTACACTGCCTGATTGACTTGGAAAATAAGTGCACCAGCCTTGGTCCTCCCTCATTTTGCTCGTCATATTCTTCTCCTTTCTCCCAAATCTGTTTCCTCTTTTTCTAATTAGTCTCTTTGTACTAAATCTAAACCCTGTTGACAAAGGAAAATAATATATAGAAAGTGGGGGATGTCAGATGCAGGTGCCAAGAGAGAACTGTTAACAATTCCGATGAAGTATGTTTCTTACTCTTTTAACTCTACTTTGTTGGTCCTTGGATTTGTAGTGATTTGCTCAACAAAGATTAAGATCAAAAGAGGGAAACATTAGTTGTAATGTCATGTATGAGCAAAGAGATAAAGAGGACAATGATTTAATGTTTTATTTGTAGAAAGGACTGATGTGGTACTGTTTTTGGAGTGATTTACCTTTCACTTCTGTTTTTGGCACATTTACCCGGAAGGCTTTTTTGAACAGAGCTGGGTAAAATGCTGGTTTAATCACTTGTTTGGGATTATAATATTGGTGGAAATAAGCTTTATGTATATTAAATCAAGATCCATAGAAAGATGTATGTTGTAGTAAAGTAGAAGGTGTTTGCTGTTTCTGAGGAGCTATTCTTTTTCAGGAAAAGAATCTGATAGCTCTCATATATTGGATGCTCAATTACGGACAATTCTAGAGAATGTTCGATTAATTTATCTTCTGGAAAGAGGAGGAGGTTGGGATGCTAGTCTTAATTGGGAAGATATCTTATCCCTGGGAGAACAACAGAGACTTGGCATGGTGAGGCCATAAATTTACATTAACTGAAGGGTTTAATGCAGTTCTTTTGCATATGAATATTGTTGCAGAAACCTATCAAGTGGTGGTACTCAGATAATTTGATTTTTCATTACAGGCTCGTTTATTTTTTCACCACCCTAGGTTTGGGATCCTTGATGAATGCACCAAGTATGTGACAATTTTCCAATACCTACTAGTAAAGATATGGGAGAAAAAATTCTATTCGTATTTTTACTAATTTTCTACTTTTCATGCTGGGCAGTGCAACAAGTGTTGATGTTGAAGAACACCTATACAGGCTTGCTAGTGAGATGGGCATAACATTCATTACATCATCTCAAGTAAGCGTCTCTATTTGGGTGTATTTTGGATCTTTATTAACCATCCATCATGCTTATTTTTGTTTCAATTGTGGGGTTTTCTCAGAGGCCTGCTTTGATTCCATTTCATTCTATGGAGCTGCGGCTAATTGATGGAGAGGGTAGATGGGAGCTTTGTTCGATCAAAGACTGAGTTCAACTCTAAAAATGCTTGACTAGAGCCTCTTTCTTTAAGCCTTTGCTGAAGCAAGGTTTGCAAGAAATATGCCATAAGTAGGCATTTTTATATGGTTCATACTTCATATGGCAGCTCGAGAAACTTTGTTTGACGACTAAAATATTGCAAAAGCTGGAGGTAGAAAATTCTGTCGTCAAGATCTATTCCTCATGATGCTCAATGAGATCCATGAGTACGGATAGAGTACCAGTGGTTGCCCAAATTGTTTAAAATAAGATCGGGTGAAACTTCTGTACATAGAAAGAAATTTGTATACCGGCATGGGGGCTCTATCCGTGCCTTTCATATGCATGTATAATTTACATGTTATACATTTATTTTATTCTCATGTTCTTCCCTCACTACTTCGAATCAATAAAAAGAGAAAGTGTCTTCGATATCCATTGAAAATTGTTTGATGGCTACAAATCTGTGTTAAGACTTGACTGCTCTTTTGCGCACCTGGAATTGACTTCCATGTTTTTCATAGTTATTAATGAGAATCTCAGAATAAATATGTAATTAATATATATATATATATGTATATATATATATTTACATTTTGGGTTCAAACAAACATTTAAAGATGCAGATGGGTCTATCTCTTAAATTTAATTTATTATTAATAAAAATGATAATTTATATATATATATATATATATATATATAATACACATATTTTACGCTAGTAACAAATAAGAGGAAGGAAGATCAAATGAGTTTGTGGGAACCGAATTCTTTTTTAAACGAGAGTTATTGTATTCGTTTTTGGATCAAAGTATTTGTAATTTTTCTTTTTAATGTATAAAGAGAAAATGTCCTTTGCATATATTGTTTTTTTTTTCAATCTTAAACCCAATTAGCTGTCGACACTACAGATGACAAAAACAGAAAGAAATAACCAGTCTCATGCTTTTAGCGAACCCCATAATTTTAGCAAGCTCTTGCCTGAAATTTCCTTGTACATCCGACAATTTCTTGAATCCAAGAGTTGGTTTCAGACTCTAATGGGAATAATATTAGTGTTAATTCCGTTTTCGACTCCAACAGAGTTAATAAGCAAATCCCCATCGTGGGAAATTGTGTTGGAGTTATAGAAGGATTCTTATGAATTCAGAGTTTTCTTTTTTGGTGGCAGATCCATACGATATTGAGTAGGTACGTAATAATCTATAGATTATTATGTCAGATTTAGCCCACTTGGTGGTAAACTTGCAGGAATAGGGTCAACCCCGAACAATGTTAAGTAGCAGCAGAAGTTATGATAGGCCTATCAGAAACTATTAAGTCTTTATTGTAGTAAGTTTATTATTATAGATTACTGTTGTGTGTCATAATATTGTTTTTGGGTTGTAACTGTTACGGGAATATGTAAACCTAAGCAGAAGAACCAAAACTAATCTTTGACTTTGATACCATTTTTATCACTAATTTCTCTCCTATTGGCTCTAATACCATTTTTATCACTAATCTCTCTCCTATACATAATATTATGAACGGTTACGTGGCATTGTGACATCTGGGAATGATGCTTTTCCGTAGTGAAAACGGATTATATCTTTTTGAGCTGGTACCTTTGTACTCGAAAGTATTCTAGCCTATATAACCATTTCTATGACACACAATAGTAATCTATAACAATAAAGTTATTACAATAGAGACCAAATAGTTTTTGATAGGCCCAATATGACTTCTCTTGCTACTTAACGCTATTCAGGGTTTGACCCTATTCCTAGCGATTTAGCCCTCTTTTCAATTCATTCTCTCTCTTCCGGCAAGATGATGATCACTTTGAGAAGCTCTGACGGAGAGGTTTTTGAAGTTGAAGAGGAAGTTGCACGCATATCGAAGCTGATTGATGACATGATTGTCTGTGGTTGCACTGATACTGTCATCCTGATTGCTTGCATTAGTAATAAAATTCTAGGAAAATTGTTGGAGTACTGCAGGGAACAAGCGTCGAATCAAGTGAATGAAAAAGAAACATATAAGAAGGATCATAGAGAATGGGGGAAGTGATTCATAGGTGTGGATCTTCAGACCTTGGTCGAACTTCTCATCGCTTCCGACTTTTTGAATATTCAAGGAATTTTTTATCTTGGCATTGAGAAGATGGTGAGTATGATCAGGGGCAAGTACCCCAGGTGGTCCGAGATATGTTTAACATGGTCAACGATTTCACCCCGGAAGAGGAGATGGAACTCAGGACAACCAACCCTTGGGCCTTTGAAGGGGAGCCAAAGTTGTATGCGAGGGAAAACGCGATAATGTCTCAGTCAAAGAGACACAATAGCAACAACGGTCAATGCCCAAATAACATGTACTAAATAATGAAAGTCCTTAATAAGGACACAATAAATAATCCGTTGCGAGTCCATCCTAGACTAATGAAACTTTAATATTTCTGATATCAATATCTCCAAAAATATAGGCCAGAATCATAAACGGTTTGTTAATCAAGAAACTAAATTCAAATATCTTTAATTTGATATTATATTTGACATAAAAATATTTTTCTTGAATCTTTTATGATCTTTTGATTCACTTTATTCCGTATTAAGATCCTTGCTGAGTCCATTGCGAATATTTCCTTAAATATAGATCAGATTGACATGAAATTTTCTCCTTCTGAAACTAGACTTCAATACCTTTTATCCTAGTATATATTTTGTTCATAAATTTTATTTATTTTCAGAAAAAAGAATCTGATAGATTTCAAAATCTCTAATTTGGCCGAACTAAGTACTCTTTCTTCTTTTGCCAGTGACCATTGACTCTTCCAAGATCGATATCTCCATCTAGAAAATTCAGATTGAGAATTGGTTAAAGAAGTAAGAAAATAGACTTATAGATATTTATCTTAATATATAATTCTCCATGTAACGTCTCGTTCTTGATGGCACAAGTCGACTCAAAAGTTGAAGCTTCTACTGCTGCTCAAACCTCTCCTTCAATATGACCTTCGCTTCTTCAAATGTCGATTTCTCTTTGTAGAAAACTCTGATTACTAAAATTCATTTTACATTGGAAAGTAAACTCCAATATTATTTCGTAAATATATAATATGCAACATGAAAAACTCAGTATAGAGATAAAAACATAAAGAAAACAACGAATATAAGGACTAAAAAGAGACAAAAAGATAGATACGAACCTAAATTGCTAGGGATAATAGATCAGAAAGGATAACATTATTTCTGTGGGTTGACCGAGTCAACTCACATAACCTATTGTTGGATTTATGGAAAAGAGAAAAACTTCATTGACTTGATGTAATCTGAGTATCGGAACCCTTATTTATAATAGAAGAAAGTAGTAGAATCTAATTACAATTAAATTACCCTAGTCTCAATTACACCCGAACGCTAATACCTAAAATACGTCCTAACATAATTAAATAACTCAACATAAATAGAAGACTAACATAACTAAAACACCTTTAAACTGAGACTTTTCTTTGAGACCTCGTTCTATGAGACTCCTGTAAAACTCCACCATATTAATTCTGGATTTGTGAAACTTCTTACTGTGAGAGTCCTATAAGAGCTTTCCATATTTTCTCTTTAACATAGAACGATTTTTCAACTGGTGGGACTAAGTTTCGGAGAAATAGTATTGCCAGACAAAGGATAAGTGAGTCTAAGTTTGATGATCTATTTTTTAACTGAACAATAAATTTTATTATTAAATTTTTAACCTCATAGTTTTTGCCTATAACAATCATGTTAGAATTTTTATTATTATTTTAAAAAAAAAATATAGATAATAATAGTATTATAAATATTATAAAATTGATAATATTTTTATAAACAAAGAGAATCCAGTCTAGCCAAGCTTGCATAATCCATGTTATGAGTCCAGCCAAGCTTGCGATCAAAATTAACCCCACTTGGATGATTACGAAGATTCTAATAATGTAGCTAGTTTTACTTTGTGATTAGGGGGAGGGAAAATACCATATGAAACAAAAAGAAAAAAAATTAGGTTAAATTGATCTAATAGGTTTTGATAGCTCAATTTTGCTTATATATGATGCGAGTATATTAACAAGGAAGAAATAACAGTCTTAGGCTTTTAGCGAATCTAATAATTTGAGCTACTGAAATTTCCTTGTGCCTCAGTACTTTCCTGAATCCAATTGCAGACTTTAATGGCTTTAATTCCGACTCTGACTCCGACAAATTTAAATAAGCAAGTTGGGAAATTGAGTTGGAGTTATAGAAAGATTCTTATGAGTTCAGAGTTTTCTTTTTTTGGTAGTAGATCCCTGCTAGGTTATCTAATAATCTATAAATTACAATGTCAGGGGTTCTTCAATTCATTCTCTCTTCTGGTCAACATGGTGTTCACTCTAAGAAGCTCTGACGGAGAGATTTTTGAAGTTAAATAAATAAGTCCCCGTCGTGGGAAATTGTGTTGGAGTTATAGAAGGATTCTTATTAATTCGGAGTTTTCTTTTTCGGTGGCAGATCCATACGATGTTGAGTAGGTACGTAATAATCTATAAATTATTATGTCAGATTTAGCCCACTTGGTGGTAAGCTGACAGGATTAGGGTCAACCCCCGGATAGCATTAAGGAGTAGCAAAAGTCATCTTAGGCCTATCAGAAACTATTTTCTATTATAGTAAGTCTATTGTTATAGATTACTTTTGTGTGTTATAATAATGTTTTTGGGTCGTAACTGTTATGGGAGTATGTAAATCTAAATAGAAGAACCAAAGCTAATATTTGGCTTTGATACCATTTTTATCACTAATTTCTCTCCTATTGGCACTGATACCATTTTTATTACTAATTTCTCTTATACATAATATTATAAACGGTGACGTGGCATTGTGACATCTGGGAACAATGCTTTTTCGTAATGAAAACAGATTATATCTCTTCGAGCTGGTACCTCTGCACTGGGAAGTCTTCCAGCCTATATAACTATTTTTATGACACACAACAGTAATCTATAACAATAGACTTATTACAATAGAGACCAAATAGTTTCTGATAGGCCCAACATGACTTCTCCTGCAACTTAACACTATTTAGGGTTTGACCGTATTCCTAGCAATTTAGCCCACCTTTTAATTCATTTTCTCTCTTCCGGCAAGATGATGTTCACTTTGAGAAGCTCTGACGGAAAAGTTTTTGAAGTCGAAGAGGAAGTTGCACACATCTCGAAGCTGATTGTCCACGGTTGCACATATATTGTCATCTTGATTGCTTGTATTAGTAATAAAATTCTGGGGAAAATGTTGGAGTACTGCAAGGAGCAAGCGTCGAATCAAGTGAACGGAAAAGAAACGTATAAGAAGGATCATAACGAATGGGGGAAGTGATTCATAGGTGTGGATCTTCAGACCTTGGTCGAACTGCTCATCGCTTCCGACTTTTTGAATATTCAAGGAATTTTTGATCTCGGCATTGAGAAGATGGAGAGCATGATCAGGGGCAAGTACCCCCAGGTGGTCCGAGATATGTTTAACATGGTCAACGATTTCACCCCAGAAAAGGAGATGAAACTTAGGAGAGCCAACCCTTGGGCTTCGGAGGGGAGCCAAAGTTGTATGCGGGGGAAGACGCAATAATGTCTCAGTCAAAGAGACACAATAGCAACAACGGATATGGGCCAATGCCCAAATAACATGTACTAAATAATGAAAGTCCTTAATAAGGACACAAGAAATAATCCGCTGCGAGTCCATCCTAGACTAATAAAACTTTAATATTTTTGATATCAATATCTCCAAAAATATAGACCGGAATTATAAACGGTTTGTTAATCAAGACACTAAATTTAAATATCTTTAATTTGATATCAAATTTGACATAAAAGTATTTTTCTTGAATCTTTTATGATCATTTGATTCTCTTTATTTCGTATTAAGACCCTTGCGGAGTCCATTGCGAATATCTCCTTAAATATAGATCAGATTGACATAAAATTTTCTCCTTTTGAAACTAGACTTCAATAGCTTTCATCCTAGTATATTTTTTGTTCATAAAATTTATTTATTTTCAAAAAAAATAATCTGATAGATTTCAAAATCTCTAATCTGGTAGAACTAAGTACTCTTTTTTCTTTGGCCAATGACCATTTGACTCTTCCAAGATCGATATCTCCATCTAGAAAATTCAGATTGAGAATTGGTTGAAGAAGTAAGAAAATAGACTTATAGATATGTATCTTAATATATAATTCTCCATGTAAAGTCTTGTTCTTGATGGTATAAGCCGACTCAAAATTTGAAGCTTCTACTACTGCTCAAACCTCTCCTTCGATATGACCTTCGCTTCTTCAAATGTCGATTCTTTTTGTAGAAAACTCTGATTACTAAAATTTATTTTGCGTTGGAAAGTAAACTCCAATATTATTTCGTAAATATATAATATACAATATGAAAAACTTAGTATAGAGATGAAAACGTAAAGAAAACAACGAATATATGGACTAAAAAGAGACAAACAGATAGATACGAACCTAAATTGCTAGAGGTAATAGATTAGAAAGGATTACATTATTTCTGTGGGTTGACCGAGTCAACTCACATAACCTACTGTTAGATTTATGTAAAAGAGAAAAACTTCATTGACTTGATGTAATTTGAATACAGGAACCCTTATTTATAATAGAAGAAAGTAGTATAGTCTAATTACAATTAAATTACCCTTGTCTCAATTACACCCGAACTCTAATACTTAAAATATGTCTTAACATAATTAAATAACTCAATATAAATAGAATACTTACATAACTAAAACACCTCAAACTGAGACTTTTCTGTGAGACCTCGTTCTATGAGACTCCTGTAAAACTCCACCAAATTAATTCTGGATTTGTAAAACTTCTTGCTGTGAGAGTCCTCTAAGAACCTTCCATATTTTCTCTTTAACACAGAACGATTTTTCAACTGGTGAGACTAAGGTTTGGAGAAATAGTATTGCCAGACAAAGGATAAGTGAGTCTAAGTTTGATGGTCCATTTTTTAACTGAACAATAAATTTTAACATTAAATTTTTAACCTCATATTTTTTGCCTATAACAAGCATGTTAGAATTATTATTATTATTTTAATAACAAAATATAGATAATAATAGTATTATAAAAATAATAAAATTGATAATATTTTTATAAACAAAGAGAATCCAGACCAACCAGGATTTCAGAATCCATATTATGACTCCAACCAAGCTTGCGATCAAAATTAACCCCACTTGGATGATTACGAAGATTCTAATAATGTAGCTAGTTTTAATTTGTGTTTAGGGGAGGCAAAATTCCATATGAAACAAAAAGCAAAAAAATTAGGTTAAATTGATCTAATAGGTTTTGATAGCTCAGTTTTGCTTATATATGATTCGAGTATATTAACAAGGAAGAAATAATAGTCTTAGGCTTTTAGCGAATCTAATAATTTGAGCTATTGAAATTTCTTTGTGCCTCAATACTTTCCTGAATCCAGTTACAGACTCTAATGGCTTTAATTCCGACTCAAACTCCGACTCCGACTATTAAGCTGACTCCAACAAATTTAAATAAGCAAGTTGGAAAATTGGGAAATTGAGTTGGAGTTATAGAAAAATTCTTATGAGTTTATAGTTTCCTTTTTTCGGTGGTAGATCCCTTCTAGGTTATCTAATAATCTATAAATTACGATGTCAGGTTCTTTCAATTCATTCTTTCTTCGGGGCAACATTCAATTCATTGTATCTTTCGGGCAACATGATGTTAACTCTAAGAAGCTCCGACGGAGAAATTTTTGACGTTGAAGAGGAAGTTGCACGTGTTTCGAAGCTGATTGAAGGCATGATTGTCCAAGGTTGCGCGGATACCGTCATCCCGATTGCCTGCGTTCACGGTAAAATTTTGAGGAAAGTGCTGGAGTACTGCGAGGAGCAAGCGTCGGTGAACGGAAAAGAAACGGATCAGAATGAGAGTGAAGAGTGGGGGAAGCTATTCATTGATGTGGATTTTCAGACCTTGGTCGATCTGCTCATAGCTTCCGACTTTTTGATAATTCAAGGAATTTTGGATCTCGGCATTGAGAAGATGGTGAGCATTATCAAGGGCAAGTACCCCCAGGAGATCCGGGATATGTTTAACATCGTCAACGACTTCACCCTGGAAGAGGAGATGGAACTACGGAGAGCCAACCCCTGGGCCTTCGAAGGGGAGCCAAACTTTGATGCGGGGGAAGACGTGACCGCAGCGGCTCCCAATCGAATGTGCGGCCTTTTCTTGCGCAAACAACCGGACTGTTCATCGATTTTAGTTTGATTTAGGGATAGTTACAGAGTCATTGCGATCAGGATTTTAGTTTGGTTTAGTGTTATGTATGTTGTATCGATCACGTGTCGATTTTTTTAATCAAGAATTGTTCACAAATCGTTATGAGTTTACTCCCTAATGATCTTTCCATTCGAGATCACAGTCTTCGAGGGTCTTAGCGTCTGTAGTATCCCAAAGTTTTCTGGCATTTGGGGATATTCTCGAGTTAAATAGAAAGTATGTTGAACTTTCTGGTGGTGTTAATCGAATTTTTGAGCTGGAAGAGCTTCTTGATGCAGCCCAAAGTGGTGAGTCAGCTGATCTTTTATAATTAAGTTTTATATTGTAGCTAACTGCAACTTATTTTTTGGGTGAAGTATAGGCATATTTTTGTATTTAAAGCTCATATGGCATGAGATTTAATTGCGTGTCAGAGCCATAATGGTCTGTGATGAAAATTCATTGCTTGATATTGGTTGATTAGTACATTGAGTATACTGGACGCTTGCTTTGCTCCTTCTGCTTCTTTGCTTTAGTCTCCACTGAAAATTGTCAGAAAAAGGATCTGTTCATGTGAGAAGCCTATTGTTTGCAACTTGTGTGTTGGCTTTTCTCAAAGTTCTATTAATGTATTTGAGTGTATGTTGTTCAATTCATCTCATCAATGTTAGCTTTTAGTTCTCTACTTTCACCTGCTTTGCTCTTGCATTTGGCAATGGGATTGGTTCTGTGCAGAACACTGGATATATTTGTGCATTCAGGCTTTTAAAAATCACTTAGCGTTGTTCGAGTTTGCATTGGTTATTGGTTTGCCTGTACATTGGTATATCTTTTTCTTCTGCACTTCCAAACACTGTAATTTTCTCAGGAGCATTTGAAAGATCCTTTTTTTTTTTCAAAAAAAACAAAATTATCTGGTTAATATACTTCATGCATTTGCTTCCTGTCAACTGGTAATATTGCCAATGCAGTTCTTCATCTGTCACATTCACCTTCCGTTTGTCACTAGTAACTAGTTCTATGTGTGGAATTATTCATCTTCCTCACTGACTGCTGGATGTACTATGCCTCCTATACAAGGCTCTGCTGCTAGCTATGAGGAATCTAAAGTTTCAGATGGAGATATCATCTCTTTCACTGAAGTGGACATCATTACTCCAGGCCAAAAATTATTGGCTAGGAAGTTGACATGTGGTATAACACGAGGAAGGAATCTCCTTGTTACTGGTTAGTGAAATAATGATGGTTATTTTTACTTGCTCGTTTTTGTGGAGTTGTTATGTATTTTGATTCCTTTCTGCTTTAATGGTGTCCTTATTGGTTATTTAGGGCCCAATGGGTGTGGAAAAAGCTCAAATCTTTAGAGTTCTCCGAGGCCTCTGGCCTATCGTCAGTGGAAAACTCATAAGACCCGTGCAACATGTCACTGATGTGGTCTCTCATGTGGCATATTTGTTGTCCCTCAACGGCCTTGTACATGTCTAGGAACACTGAGGGATCAAATAATTTATCCTTTATCTCGTGAAGAAGCAGAAACCAAGGCTTTGGAAAAATCTGGACTAAGGTGAGGATGCATTCCCCTGGTCAGCCTTTACTTTTTTGTTTTACTTGCTTCAACCTGTTCTGCTACAATTACACTCTTCAATGTGTAAATAATTGATCTGAAAAAGGGATCACATCGGTCAGTGTGTTCAGTTGGAACCAGATGTTTGACTGGGTTTGAAAAAGCTCAGATTCTGATTTATGAGTTGTCGGATAACAAGCTAGTTTTTGGCTAGTTACACTGACTGATCGACTTGGCAAATAAGTAGACCAGCCTTGGTCCTCCCTCACTTTGCTCATCATATTCTTCTTCTTTCTCCCAAATCTGCTTCCTCTTTTTCTAATTAGTCTCTTTGTACTAAATCTAAACCCTGTTGACAAAGGAAAATAATATATAGAAAATGGGGGGATGTCATATGCAGATGCCAAGAGAGAACAGTTAACAATTCCGATGAAGTATGTTTCTTACTCTTTAACTCTACTTTGTTGGTCCTTGGATTTGGAGTGATTTGGTATAATCTTGTAGGAGAGTTTTGCACAACAAAGATTAAGATCAAAAGAGGGAAACATTAGTTGTAATGTCATGTATGAGCAAAGAGATAAAGAGGACAACGATTTAATGTTTTATTTGTAGAAAGGACTGATGTGGTACTGTTTTTGGAGTGATTTACCTTTCACTTCTGTTTTTGGCACATTTATCCGGAAGGCTTTTTTGAACGGAGCTGGGTAAAATGCTGGTTTAATCACCTGTTTGGGATTATAATATTGGTGGAAATAAGCTGCATGTATATGACATCAAGATCCATAGAAAGATATATGTAAGGTGTTTGCTGTTTCTGAGGAGCTATTCTTTTTCAGGAAAAGAATCTGATAGCTCTCATATATTGGATGCTCAATTAAGGACAATTCTAGAGAATGTTCGATTAATTTATCTTCTGGAAGGAGGAGGTTGGGATGCTAGTCTTAACTGGGAAGATATCTTATCCCTGGGAGAACAACAGAGACTTGGCATGGTGAAGCCATAAATTTACATTAACTGAAGAGTTTTACGCTGTTCTTTTGCGTATGAATATTTTTGCAGAAACCTATCAAGTGGTGGTACTCAAATCATTTGATTTTGCTTTACAGGCGCCAGGCTCGTTTATTCATGACCGCCCTAGGTTTGGGATCCTTGATGAGTGCACCGAGGATGTGACAATTTTCCAATACCTACTAGTAAAGATATGGAAAAAATTTTTACTTTTTCATATATTGGATGCTCAATTAAGGACTATTCTAGAGAATGTTCGATTAATTTATCTTCTGGAAAGAGGAGGAGGTTGGGATGCTAGTCTTAACTGGGAAGATATCTTATCCCTGGGAGAACAACAAAGACTTGGCATGGTGAGGCCATAAATTTACATTAACTGAATGGTTTTACCCAGTTCTTTTGCGTATGAGATTGTTGCAGAAACCTATCAAGTGGTGGTACTCAGATCATTTGATTTTTCATTACAGGCTCGTTTATTCTTTCACCACCCTAGGTTTGGGATCCTTGATGAATGCACCGAGTATGTGACAATTTTCCAATACCTACTAGTAAAGATATGGAAAAAATTTTCTATTCGTATTTTTACTAATTTTCTACTTTTCATGCTGGGCAGTGCAACAAGTGTTGATGTTGAAGAACACCTATACAGGCTTGCTAGTGAGATGCTCATAACATTCATTACATCATTTCAAGTAAGCGTCTCTATTTGGGTGTATTTTGGATCTTTATAACCATCCATCATGCTTATTTTTGTTTCAATTGTGGGGTTTTCTCAGAGGCCTGCTTTGATTCCATTTCATTCTATGGAGCTGCGGCTAATTGATGGAGAGGGTAGATGGGAGCTTTGTTCAATCAAAGACTGAGTTCACCTCTAAAAATTCTTGATTAGAGCCTCTTTCTTTATGTATGTTGTGTCGATCAAGTGTCGATTTTTTTAATCAATAATTGTTCACAAACATTATGAGTTTACTACCTAATGCCCTTTCCATTCGAGATTATAGTCTTCGTTCGGAGAATTAGGGTTTCTGGAACTGAAGCCACATCCAGTTAAAAAACGAAATTGGAGGATGATGAGAAGGCAGATGAGGGTAGAGGAGAAACCAAATAAATGCCAATCGATGAGCCTCATATTGCCTCATGAAAATCCTAGGGCTAGTAAAGTCAGAGTGGGAGGAACTATCATAATAAACAGAATTTTATCGTTAATATATTTGGGTTCAAAATACTGCAACACGAAGGAATTTAGTTGAAACATGTAGCCATAAACAACCATCATTTCGGTATCATAGCCCATGACAATGCACTTATGAGCTTCAGGGTAGCTTCGTTTTGTAACGATGAGATGTAAGTATGATAGAGTCTTTACCTTGCTCGTCAACTAGTGGACTGAAGATCATATTTTCAGTTTGCCTATGTACTAGATTCCAGTCTGATCTTAGGGAATCATACTTGGTGATTGTATAAACTCTTCAAATACTTGCTTGGAATACCAAACTTAGGTATATGGTACTCAAATAATTTATTCATAAACTTAATGGGGTACTTTGATGCTGATTTTGGCAGTTACAAAATTTGATAGGAAGAATACTAGTAGTAGTTGCTAAATGCTATGAAACATGCTAGTTTCTTGGTTCTCCAATAATCAATGGTCAATGAGTCTCCCTACCAAGGAGGTTGAGTATATAGTTGTTGTATACAACTCTTATGGGTGGAACAACAATTACAAGAATATGGTTGAATTAAAATGAAATTCTTACTATAGTAATAATATGGGTGTCATTAGCTTAAGTAAGAATCTATTTTACCATTCTCACTTTAAGTATATTGAAATTAAATACTGATTCATCCCAAAATTGGTTCAAACCAGGACAATTAAGATTAATTTTGTTCCTACAAAAAAAAAAAAAACAACTAACAAGCATTCAAGATTTGTTGAATTTAGGACCCCATGAATAATACCTTGAGCAAGGGGAGAGAGAAAGAAGAGGAGAAAAACAAGAAAGACTCTCGGGTTGAAAGAAAAGAAGAAAAAATAAAAAAGGTTTGGAGAGAGAGAGAGAGAGAGCTTCACACGAGAGAAGAGAAATTAAGAGGCTTGCTTGATTAATTTTCGAGTTACAATTACCTCTATTTATAGTTGAGGAGGTGATAGAGTCCATGTACAATTAATCTTAGGACTCCTAATTATATTCCAACTAGAACTCTCTAAGATAAACCTATCATGATAAGATTACATTATCTATTTAAGAGATTAATTTAACTCAACTTCTAACTCTTCTTTAAGCACGTGAACCAAGATAGAAAGCTAGCTCACGGTCTTATCTTTGTGGGTCCCACATGATCTTCCAGCTCATGTTGATAGAGATACCAGCTCGTGGTATCTTTATGGGTTCTATTTGATATTTGAATCTTCTATTTAATTCCAGTTCATGTTCCTTAGCTCGAGCCAACTTGTATGAGGGCCCTTGTTGACATCTCTCGACCTCATGTTGGGTCCCACCAGCTCGTGTAGCCATGGTGGGTCCCACATTGTAACAAGGTTGATTAATTCTTTGCCCTGTTAGTGCCCTCTGTATGTGAAATGTATTTCACTTGCGCTAGGTAAAATGTGCTAAAACCCGTTAGTGCCCTCTATAAGTTGGGAGGGAAAAGTAAATTACAAATATAATATACTTTCCCCCGTTTTAGGCATAATGCGAGGGAAAGTGAATTCAGAGGGGTTGAGCTCTGAATTCACTTTCCCTCCATCAATTACATCGGGCTGTCGAACGAAAGGTTTTTTTGAGAATTTTTTTTTGCTCCTCTCTCGCTCGTGACCTTCGGCGATTTCTATCGCCCCCTTTACAACCTCTCCCCGGCGCTCGCTAACTCTCTTCCTCTCGTCGTCCCCAGCACCGACGACTTTCAATGGCTTCTCTCCCCTCTTTGCAACCTCTTCGACTCGATTCAAAAGAAACTAGGGTAAATCCTTCTTCTTGGAAATCGATGGTTATTCTTCTTATTGTTTATGAATTGTTCTTCTACTTCTCATTTTAATTTTTGGCTCTATTTTTGGAATCGTTCCTTTGCCTCTGCAACCTCTCTCAAGTGTTTCGACATAAATTAGGGTTCGTTTTTCGTGGTTTGGAATCATTCTTCTTGATTTGGTTGCCTTCCCCTCTGCGTTCAACATGAATTATCCCCTTCGATTTTGATTTATAGTGTTACTTCGATTTTGAACATGTATTTTATCTTTATGCATTAGCCTTTTATGTTAATAATGTGAACGAGTTTATCATGTTACAACTGCAATGTGTATGAGATTTTCTGTATCTTCTTGTGATTTGTATGGCAATAATCTCCACTTCTGTGTTCTATGTTTACCTGTGTGAAATTCATTGACATTCTAATTTCATTTTGATCATTTGCTTATTATGGTGGTAGAATGTGTTGATGGATTAGAGAGAGAGAGTTTGAGGGACTAGGCATAAGAATTGCAGAAGATATATCTGACCAGGGGTATGGATGTATCGAATAATAAAGATGCAAGACTAATATTATTTGGACATATTTCTTATCATGATCATGATCATTAAATCACTTGTTTCCCTGTAGTTGACAACAATGTTACGACTCTTTAAGCAAATATTTCTTTTTTTTTTTTGTATTTGTTACCATTTTGCAATTGAAGGAATCTAACTTTAATCTCTGTTTCCCATCCACAGGTGGAATTTTATTTGCTACTCAGACTTAAACATCATAAATATTCACTGGTTATTTTTTATTCATGTTTTCTCTTCTTATTAATCACCATGTTACTTCATGTTACTTCATGTTTTAGTGACATTTACTATTTTTAAGTGGCAAGGTAAGGGGGGAGGGATTGCCCCTTCCTTTTTTTTTTCTCCTCCTCCCCTCTCCTTTACTTTTTTTGAAGAACAAATTATTCTTGATTCATTGTCTACTTGTTATGAGTTTTAGATGGTCAAAAGGATGAAAGGTAAAGACAGTATGGATGAAACTACAAAGAGAGCCTACGACACATGGACATGCGACGAAGATAGTAAAATGCTTGATTTGCTCATTGAGCAAGTCAATTTGGGTAACAAATTACCCAATGGAGTTTGGAAACATGATGTTTTCAACGATTGTGTCTGTCTTTTTAATTTGGATACAACGAACCAAAAGACAATTGAACAATTGAAAAACCTCATGCGGACTTGGAAAAAAAACTATCAGATCGTGAGTACATGCCTCAACACTAGCGGCTTTGGGTGGGATCCAACAACCCAGAAAGTCACCACAAGTAAGACAATGTGGCAAAATTACATAAAGGTTTGTAAACGTAACATAGAACGTTATGTTTCTTGCTTTATTAATCAGGATTTTAAGTATTTTAAGCAATAATTTTTCATGTAGGCGCACAGAGAAGTTGATAAGTATAGTTATATGAAAAATTGGCTATAGTTGTTGGAAATTCTATTGCCGTGGAGACGTCAAGTCAAACAAGCATTGAGTTAGAAGACAACCTTCTAACTACTGCAGAAGGGTCAATGATTGAGGACATTGATGAAGATGATGCAATTAGAAAAATCTCATTACCTAATAGTATAAGGTCTCCAAGTGAGGCTCCTCCGAGAAGCAAAACACCAAGAAATGTTGGGAATTGAACTTCTTCTACTCAGTATAGGAAGAGATCCAAACCATTAGTTGAAAATACTAACAAGGTCGTTGAGGCCATTAACAATATGTCATCAACCCTTTTGCAAATCTTTAGTCCCGTACAACTTCCATGGTTTGAAGCTATAAAGGCATTACCTAACTTGCCCAGAGAAGTCGAATTTTGTGCCCCAAAGTTGCTTGACACCAAAGATAAGAAGGATATGTTTGTCAAGATGAAACAAGAAGATCAATATGACTGGTTGATGACTAAATTAAATATAATGTAATAGATTTACACAGATGTTGACAATTTTAACCTATATTTACGAGACACATTTGATTTTATATGAATGACATTGATTATTGAGTATTTGTGGAAACAATGAATGTGTATGTAGTATGAAAAAATGTGGGTAAATATTTAATGTGTTTTTTGTATGATAAAATGGTTGAAAATTATTAGTGTTTAATACGTAGATGTTGAGACTTCTTTAATAGTGCATGTTATGTTAACATGTTTAGACATAAATAACTGAATGTGTTTTAATCATGTTTTCATTATTGAATTTCTAGAATTGCAGGTACCTGTGGATAATCTACTAGATAGGGAGAAAATATGTATTTGTATTGCAGCTTACACAACTATACTTGTCCTTGTCAATTCATACTTAAATAATTATAATAGGCAATTACAACGTTCTTATCATATGGATGGTCCGCTATATTTAAAGAAAGCATTAGAAAGATCGTCTATTAAATTTTGAAAAGTGTATAGGATGAATCAAACTATTTTTCTCAAGTTGGCTGAAATTTTGAAAAATAAAAGACTCTTATTTGATACAAGGATAATATCTGTGGAATAACAACTTGCATATTTTTGTATCACTATTGGTCAACAACAATCGTACAGTGTCACCTCAGAGATGTTTGAAAGATCAAATTGGATAATTAGTACGTATTTTAACAAGGTGTTAGATGCTATTATCAAAATACAATCTGATTACATCAAGCGACCTTCAAGACTTACTCATTCAAAGATCTTGAACAATGATATCTATTATCCATATTTTAAGGTAAATATAAAGTTGTTTGATGAATAATTTTCAGTTACTATCAAATATATGTTTGTATTATTGATTTTTTTATTAGGATTGTATTGGTGCCATCGATGGTACTCCTATTCACATATCATGTTTGATTAACAAGCAAGATTCTGGTGCATGAAGGGTTTTCTCTCACAGAACGTAATGGTAATATGTACATTTGACATGCAATTCACATATATACTTGGTGGATGGGAGGAATCAGCAGCTGATTCACGTGTATTGAAGTCAGCATTAACCAAACGAGATAAAATTTATGTTCCTGAAGGTAAATGTCACTTCTCTCTATATAGTCTATTTAAATTTATTATTTTTTATTAGATTATAATAAATATATATCTTATTGTAGGCAAATATTATTTGGTAGATGCTGGATATGCAAATCTTATAGGGTTTTTGGTTCCCTATTGAGGGACTCGTTATCAATTGCAAGAATTTGGAGATAATACTCCTACGGATGATAGATAATTAATTAACCGAAGACACTCATCTTTACGGAACACTATCGAGTGTATATTTGGGGCTTTAAAAGATCGTTTCAAGATATTAAAAGATGCTCCTCCTTTTGATTTTGATGTCTAGGTAAAAATTGTGATTGTTTGCTATATATTGCATAATTATATACGCATGGAAGATTACATGAATTTATTTGAAGATGAAGAAGATGATTCAAGTGATAATTCTGGTGGAGATAATTGTGAAGATAACAATGAAAATAAAAATGAAGACAGTGGTAATGGTGATGGTGTTGATGATGATGTGGACGCTTAAAGAAGTACTCAAACGGAGTCTGCAGTACAATCTGCAAGAGCATCGTAATTTTGAGATGTATTAGCAATTCAGATGTGGCAAAATTATTGACTATTATGTTTTAATGCCATTAAATATTTTTTTTGTTGTATTTTGTATGTACAATTGTAGTTTTTTATATTAAATTGGTGATTGAGTTATATTTGTATTATTTTTATTATTACGATGTTTGCGTAGTTCGGTGGGTAATGAATTTAAACAAATATAACTAAGTATATATGTTAGTTTAAGAGTGAGAATTTAAAAACTTTAATATAATAGTTGCATTAAGTTTTTGGATATTATAAAAGTAAGTATTTGTGTGAATATTTTACTTTTTATAAATTATGTTAATAAATTAATATTATTTTCATATTACTAATATATATTAAGTTAATAATTATTTTATAATATCCTTTTTATATAATTATTTCATATTTAGATATTACAAAATTACAATTTGATTACAGTTTTAATAATATAAAAGTAAGCGTTTGTTTAATTGTTATATTTAATATATTTTATTTATTAACTAATATTAATTTAATTTTTTGAAAGTCAGATATATCTAAATATTTTATTTAATAAATAATCTATCTACACTTTACACCGCACTTTCCACTGTGCACACTTACACAAACAAGTACTTTACACTGCACTTTACATTGCACACACTAACACAAACAAATACTTTACACTGCACTTTCCATTGCGTACACTAACACAAACAAGTACTTCACTTTCCCTCTTACTTGCACTGGGGAAAGTACTTCACTTTCCATCACACTTTCCCCCAACACTTATAAAGTACACTAACCCCCCTAAAGTAAGATGAGAACTAGGTATAAGCAACCCTCCTAAATCTTCTTAAGTCAAAATTGGTGATAAATGAAGGTATCCCTCATTAAAATAAAATGAAAAGTTAAAAATAATAAAAAATTATCAAAATTGAAAAATAATTAAACAAATGATAGATCATGCACTTAAACTAATTATTGATAGTGCCCCAACATGAGAAAAACATAAAAAACAAGAGAATCCCTAAACCCTTACAGTACACTTAATTACAACATAATCCTTAAACCCCAAATTAGGCAAAACAACCATTATTATTACAGGAATAAGTTATTTAATGTATAATTGAATGTATTAATATATTTATTAATTTAATTAGATATTTTATTATGCATTAATATGGTAATTACATGAGCCAATGAAATATGCACATGATTAATTATAAATAATAAATAAATAACGTTATAAATAACAAAAACGAAAGTAATTCGTTGAGTTATTAATTTAATAATAACATATGATATACTTTAACCTAAATTTAAGAGAAAAAATTGATCTAATCATAACTTTAACACACTATATATTTGTACATAATATATTTTATGTATTATTAATTAATAATATATTATCACAAAATTTAAAACCATTGGTTTAATTAACTATAGCAATCGGATCATTATGCCAAAATAATTTATCAAATATTTATTTTAAAAATATTTTAATTATGACTATTAAATCACTATTTTATTATAGTAATTATAAAAAATATTAAATAAATAAAAATAATTATTTTTATAAATAAAATTTATAAATTAATGATTTTTATGACGATATTTTAATTTTTCCTAACTCAGGAAAAATTAAACCATCTTCATCTTCCTCAGCGGCGAGCCAGCGGGCAAATGCGACAGGATAGTGGGCAACGGCGATGGCAGCGGGCAACGCCGATAGAGGCGGCGCTCCGATGGTACACCGAGAGGGAGGCCAAGAAGCTCAGCAACAGATGCTCGACCTCCCATGCTCTGCCACAGAGGTCGAGAGGGAGGAAGGCCGACGGGGGGGGGGGGGGGGGGGGGGGGGGGGGGGGGGGGTGGGAAGGAGAAGAGAGGAACGCCGAGAGAGAAGAGAAGCCGTCGTCGAGGGAGGAAGGCCTCCCTCCCTCTCCTCTCCCTCTCGACCTCCGTCACAGAACCTATCGGTTTCCCATACTCTACAACGGAGGTTGAGAGGGAGAGGAGAGGGAGGGAGGCCTTCCTCCCTCGACGACGGCTTCTCTTCTCTCTCGGGATTTAGGGAGACGACAGAGGGGCTGTGGGAACGAGAGAGGGGTGCGGGAACGAAATGAGTAGAAATGAGCGAGACAGTGTGCGCCAGAGAGAGCCCCACGCGTGAGTCATGTAGATGATTCTCAAAATCGGGGAGAAAACACTTTCCTCTGTTTACTCTTAGGACATGAACTCCTGAGTCATGGATGATCATGTACATGACATGAAGTTTGGCGCTCCCTAACGACATCAAGACATGAACTGAGTAATGTGCATGAAGATCATGTCCTGAGTCATGTTGACTAACCCCCCCTATATATGTGAAGCAAACTCAAATTTCATTGAGCTTGAGTGAGTTAATGAGATGTTGGAGATTCCTCAAGATATATTGTGCAATATTAGAAATTTTTATGAGTAAGGTTCGAATCCTTCCTATCTTCTTGGGTCAAATCGTTAAACTAGGATTTGACTCCTCATGATGGATTCAACTCCTTTGCTCCTTCTTTACTATATGCTCAACTCGTTTCTTGTCTTTTTGCTTCATAGCTTTATCTCTCTGCTATTGAAGTGTTTGAATCCTATACATGAGCTTGACTATTTTGACTCTTTTGACTCTTGGCACTTCAACACTTCAATTTTTTAGCTGAAATGGTTTTTCTTCTTCTTATGTGGCTAACTTCTTTAATCCATTTCACTCTTCTTATTTTGTCTATACTAGTTGTTTGTTTCTTTTTCTTGTTCAGTCAAATGGTGTTGCTAGGCCATTTGGATGATATACCTTTTTCTGGCAGAGTTATTTATTCCCTTTCGATCTATGGGTTGTTCAGACAGTCTGTGGTCATTGAAATGGATATGATACTAAAAATATCCTTCAAGGACTTTTGAGTTGTCCAACATACTTAATGCATATTATTAGTACCTTGGAGTATTTGTTATCCTCAAACTTATCTCAATGGGGATCTTGATACCAATACAAAGTTCGTCTCAGGTTCCACATTCTATATTACATATCATGATGTCTATTTTCCTCTGTCTAAATCTCCCAATGCCTACTTGACCAATACTAGTTTCTAAATTAAACAACTTACATAAATAGTCTTGACATCACCATGTTTAGACTAATTTGAGCCACTTGTGTAGTCTTACCATCACCCTATTTATACAAATTTATTGGAGAAGGCATAAGGCTTTATAAAAGTAAGAAGATCCCAAAACATAGTTGCCCATGACATTCAAATGTGTGAAGTTAAAAAACTTCTTTCCCAACTAATAGACAAAAGATATTTGTACTCACTAATCCGTGTGGAACTATTCTTTAATACTTCCTCTCACGTGTAGATCTTCTTTTGTGCTTCCAACACATGGAAAATTTGGGTGGAGACCCATGAATGGTAATCTGCTTTGATAGCACGTGAAATTGTGTTTAAGGTCCAGCCCAAAATGATTAGCCAGGTAAGAAGCTTCTCTTCCAATTAATAAACTCAAGATCTTTATACTCATTAATCCGTGTGAGACTATTCTTAACAAAAGGCGGGCAAGAGATATGTTGAAACTCAGAACTAGAGTAACATATAGCTGTTGAGGTGTTAAAACATTTATTTGAAGCTTGGATATTGTAGATAGAGAACACCCAAAGTGTGCTTTGCATTCCACTCTTGGTCATCGGTTTCAAACTGCAATTTCACCATGCCACATTATAATAAATTTTAGGTAGTGATAGAAAATCTCAAACCATGGTGATCAGATGTTTTTCATGATTGTGGCACTTGGCTGGTTTCACACTACTTATCACTTTCAGTCTCTGGTTGCAGATTTCACACTTTTATTGAAGGTTGCACGTGCCATATGGATATCACATGTAGAGCACATAAGAAACAGTGTGTCACTCTTTGGTTTGCATCGCATATAATTTTAGAAATGTAACACAGAACCCCATCCACAGGACACCTCGTGAATGTGATCCTCTTGTGGGTGATGATCTTGAGGCAATTTGTTCCATGGAGCAGGAACAACAACAAAAGCAAGCAAGTTAGTCAAATCTGATGACAAAAAGAATTTCATTATTGCTATAATTCCTTTCATTTCTATATCTAAATAATTTCAAGTTGTATAAACTCTAAAGTTTACCACAGAGATATTGAAAAAAAAATCTCTTCTTCAGATAACATTGTAAAATTGCAGCCCTATTTTTTGTTTTTGGGTCTCGGGGGTTACCATTGTAACTCTTCGTAGTGGAAAAGGAGTTGGAACTGTTGCTTCCATGAAATAGCTGATAGCCGCTCTTTCCAGTCATAGGTGAGTCATGAAAAGTGCCTTCTTCCCCATGGATCCCCCTCCACGGCTCCATTGTGATTGCCGGCCGGGAACTATAGCCCTTTGGCTTTCAGGTTTTCCAAATAATTTTTCTGGACTTCATAAACCTTTGATGGGTTTCTCTTCGGATTATAGAGAAGATCGGAAGTACCGTAAATGAGATGAAGTGGGTCAAGATTCTTTTCAATATCCAGGTTAAATTTGCTGTGTTTTATTTTCTAAAGTTTTATTTTCTTTTTCTGAAGCAATGGGCATCTTTGGAAGTCCTGAATGAAAAGAAGGCTGCGACGAGCTCGATGAGGAAAGAAGACGAATACAGATTTGCCTTTGAACGTTTTTCCTTGTCACTTTCTTATTTTGGACGAAATTATTAATGTGGAGGTACAACGTAATCTCTTCTCACTCGTCGCTCTGACACAAAATGGAAAAGTTTTGCTGTACCTTCAACGTTCGTTTCCGCAGGTATCAGTATAAATTCAGCGGCTGTTTGCAAGCTTTTCCCATCAGCTTTTGCTAGGGCTAGGTCTTCGCATATCGTCAGCATGCCGAGAAAGAAGGTTAAGGCGGCGATGGTGACTCTGAAGAGCTGCGACGGTCAGAGTTTCCGTGTCAGACAACACGTAGCGTCTGTCTCGGAGACCATCAAAAACATTGTCGAAGTTGGCTTTGCCTCTGTTCCCATCCCCATTCCCACCGTCACTGCTGACATCTTGGACAAGGTCCTGGAGTACTGCGAGGTGCATGCGTCACCCCGGAGGGGAAGAAGGAAGACGCCGGAAACGCTCAACAGGTGGGACTTACGCTTCATTCAATTACATGACCAGGACACTCTTCATGGTTTGCTGCTTGCAGCAAACTATCTGAGCATTCAGGGTCTGGTGGATCTGGCCATCAATAGGTTGGTCAAGATGTTAAGGGGTAAGGACTCCGAGGAGATCAGGCAGATGCTCAACATTCAGAACGATTTCTCAACTGAGGAGACGGAGGTTCGGAGAATCCCTCCCTTGGTCTTTGGAGGGCCTCGGAATAACGACCACGAAGCAAGCGGATCCGGGTCCCACCGGCCATAGTGACTGGATGCCGGCGTTTTTCTTTCCTAGTTTTCTAGGGTTTCTATACTGCTGCATCGTGTTTTGGTTAGGGTTTCTCCTCGAGGGAATCCTGTGATCTTTTCTTTTTACGATTGTGGATACTGCTTGTCTCTTCTGTAAATTTCAGAGTGGTGTTGTACTGGAAAATATGTTTCTGTTATTTGTTTCAAATTTATAATCGACCTTAATCATTTATCATCTTAATATATCTATCTTCTGCTGCTTCTTCAATCAGAAAATGAAATCTCTGAACAACCCTCTTTCTGCTTGTGCCTGTGCTGATGCAGATCCATCTTGAGCAGTTTTGATTTAGTAGAAATTGGCAGAATCTTTCTTCAAGGTAAGGAAAATAAGAAGAGTGACTTATCTCATCAGTGATCTATGGTATATATCTTGCAGAGTACAATTCGAGTGCTCCTGAGTGATTTACTTATCTATCATTGTATTTTAGTCTTTCTCGTTAAAGGATCTTTTATATCTCCGTCAATCTCTAATCCCTCATCTGTGGCTTCATCGTCTCCATGAACAATGCAAATAAGAAAAACTGCTCAACAGCAGCACAGTTAATTTGCCCATCTTTCATCGTATTATATATAATTCCTGGAGAATATCAAAATGTACAAAACAAGTGAAGAAAGTGAACAAATCTTAACAACTGCTCGTTCATCATTTGTGAGACAATTCAATTCCTATGTGAAGTGTCTCAGAGAATGTTCTCGTCTTCCCCATTTAAAGCCATTCTATCAAGAGAACCTTAGCCTAGTTAAATTTTGATTGAACATCTATACAAGTTGGCTTTATCTTCTCCATGAATGAAATTTTCAAAAGATGAAATACACTCCTGACTTAGTTGATACTAATTGTTGTTAGAGATATTTTGTGCATTATTGGACAAATTTCTAGCTATCATCACATGCACTTCAATAGTTTTGAACTGTGATACCAGGAAGAATGGTTTATTTGGTATCCTTAATCAACCCCATTCTGCTTACCTACACAAAATCAGTATTCCAAATATACTTGTTTATGTGTGTGTATGTATATCTTACATTGTTGCTTAAAAAACTGTTACTTGTGACTCTACTAAAACAGCTCATGCTGATAGAATGATTCTTGAGTCACTGTCACAAAAATTGTTAAACATGTTCTAGTAAGAAAGTGATCCCAACAATTCACTCCCATGAATATGACACATAAGAATTGAGAATTATGATGTATCATAGACAAATACAAAAGTTAAGCACACGACAATTTTATGCGAATATTGTCGCATACACAAGTAATGCAAAGCATAGTTTAGATATGTAGATGTTAGCATAAGAAGCCAAACTGGAACCAATAGGAAAATGCCCTCAAAGTATACTTGGTGTTCAAATAAAATAGTTGATTATTAGCAGAAAACTAACTATTATGCTTAAGAATGTATCATCTTAAAATATGCCTCCATTTGTAGCTACCCTTGCAAAAGTGGTAAATGATTTTGACATGCTTGTGTGGCCATGGAATGATCTTCTCATGCAATAATGAAGTGATTATCACAGAAACTCTTGCTGTCTCTTGTTTTTGCTAGAATTCTTCTCTTTGTTTTGTGATTACCTCTCTTTTCCTCGATAACAACAGTTTGTTTATAATTATATCTCTTTTCTTGGTAACAATCTTGTAAAAACACATGTCAAACTGGGTTCTACTGATATTGAACAGCAAGGTTATACTCCATGATTAACATGAATTAACCTTTTCAATCTATAACTCATTAGATAGACAAGATTCACTACTGGTAAGTATGCTTACTTAAATAACTGAAGTAAGAAATAACTAGTTAAACCAAAAGATGATGCAATCAATACAGCTAGAAACATACAAGAGAGAGACCACAACAATGTTCAGGATCATCGTTAGGACCATTGTACTTGCTGATTGGATTAACCAACCAAAGTTTGGCTTCAATCGTTATGTATTGAACAAAGGCAAAAGCCTTCATAAATAGTAAAAAGTCCTAGCAAAAGTGGTACCCACTTGTAGTAAAAAACAAGTGTGATCCCCCCTTAATCTGGACTATTTCACATTACTTATTCTACCAGATCTTACGGAGCCTCTTCATGCAAAACATGATTTGGGTTTGATTAAAAAAAATTCTCCTCTAGCGAACCGATGTAAGGGGGCTTACACGTTGGTCGGAAGAGATACAGATTTGGTTTTAGATTCCAATGTGTGAGAGATAAAATCCCATAACTGCGATTGAAGAATAAATATGAAACAGTCTTACTTCTCTTATAGAAAGGAAGCTCATAGGAAGAAGTTATAGTCACGAAGAAATTTTAGTATTATCAGACTTCTACTTTCTTAGAGTTATTTAATTAATGTAACTTATCTTCTCAAGAATGAGCATCACTAGGTCAATCTCTTGTGCTCATACACCAGAAAAATAGTGTTTTTGAGAGAAAGCACACACATGATTGAAATAAGCACTTCTTTATCAAAGCCATGCTCAATGTGTCTGCAACTATAGTTTATTTAATAAATAGGTTACCTAGCGAGGTGCTTGATGGAAAAACTCCTTCTTACTTAATAATAAACATCCCTGTTACTCTTTGCTTCATGTTTGCAGATGTCTTTGTTTTCCCCATCACAATTATTTTTTCCATGCCTCACACTCTTACTGGTACTCTTACATTTTTACATGTTTTGCCTCCTCTCTCTACTAACTCTCTCCCCCAAAACCCTGTCCATGAACTGAATGATATTTTCATTCCAAACTCCTTCCCCATCACAACAACCTACTCAAAACGTACCCCACCTACCTCACCTTCTATTCCTCAATCTCCTCAAGAAGGACATATAGAAGTTCTTCCCCTCGCCCCTACATTCCCCTCTTTTATCACTTAGTATTCTCACTCTGTAACAACCAAATCCAAATGCCATCAACTGAATGCTGCCCTATGACCTCAAAATATAATTGAACCTAGGTCCAACAAAGCAGCTCTTGCATCCCTTCCTTGGAAGGCTTTTACGGAGATGAATTCCATGCACTTCAACATAATCACATATGGGACTTAGTCCTCTCTTAGCACCTTCTGAGATTTGTTTATAAAAGGTTTTATCTCATGTAAATGATTCAAGGAATTCTGAAATTCAAATACTCAATTGTTTAAACTGTATTCCTTTTATCACTATCATTTACTGCTCCATCGCCAACTACATTCTATTTGCTACTCATGTCACACTAAGAAGCAATGGACTATATCTTGGTTGAGTACTCAGGCCAAATACTTAGTCTAGTCAACAGACACAACTGAATATAAATGATCACTGTGTAAAGATTTTAACATCTATACCCCTAAACCTTTTACACTCATATTGTAGAAGGTACATGAGAAATGTTAGTGTGACCAAACATTTTATCTCATATAATTCTGGAAACCTTAGTACAACCAAACTTTGTAATTTACACTCATATTACAGGAGGCACATGAGAAAACAATTAATTTCCTCGACATCTGTCACACTCCATTAACATTTCCGTTGGCGCATGGGTCAATGAGGACCTTCTTTTAACTCCTTTTCGCCGCCCCATTTTGTTTTGGAAGGTATAAGGATAAGAAACACATCAAGTGATACTATGCTAAGTGAGATAGAGAGTGACCATAGAAGAGAGATACTCGCCTTTCCAAGCAAATTGCAAAGTCTTGGTCTTAACATAAATGGATTTTCAACCCTATTTTTAAACTTAATAAAAATAAAAAGTACATCATGATTATTTATTAAAGAAAACAACTATACAAATCTACTATAGTCATCCACAAACAAAAATATAACAACAATTTCCAAACTTAGAAATTAAAGGGGTGAGACCTCATAAATTACTATGAATGGGTCTCATAAAGAAGAATTTCATAAATTACAATTTTTGTTTTATGAATGAGTTTCATAATGAATGGTTTTTCCACAAAACATCAGTCATTCCACCAAGTTTCATAGAGATCAAGGTGAGGTTACTGACATGAGTGCATGGAGCATGGGAAGTGTTGGTCTTACTACTAGAGGCCGTGTCGAGAGTGAAGGGCATTGGATTTTATTTACGTTGGAAAAGAGAAATGCATATTTGTTTTCACTATTTGTGTATATTGATTCAAAAATATCAATTATAATTTAAAGGCAACTACAACCTTTATATGAATAGGAAACTAATGTTGACTAGGTCTCCTAATCTTAAGCACAATATAATTAAAACTTGCTTAAATAGAAAACCTAATCCTAACACAAGTGAAACTCCTAAAACTTAGGCACTAAGCCACTAAAAGACCCACGACGATAATTTTTTTTCTAAACTAGGAAACTAGCTTGGGTCTTACCTTCTCTTAATTAAATTGAAACATAAATCTTCTAGTTTCTTCAAGTACCTACAATAGTGCTTAACTTAGGACTCTAGTTAAGCATATTTTTTGATCCCTCACCCTTACGATTCGTATACTAAGACTTGTAGTAGTACTAATGTTGTGCAGTTGAAGCACTGTATGTAGTACTTGTCCTTAATTCCTTCATACTGTTTCTTTCTCTGTGCCTCATTAGCCTTTAGATGATTCACAACTTCTTCTACACAGTAGTACTGGATGATTGGTTTTTATGGCCATATAACATCAACTAACTTTACAATGCCTCCTAACTTGTCGATTTTATTTTTTTCTTACAGCCTTTGCTCACACACTTGCTCAGAACCCATCAGGTCATCAACTGAGAGTTTGGACAGATTCTTCAACTCTAAGATGAAAGTCAATATGAATTGAGTTTTGGATGTGATAGACAATTTTGGACAATATGCTTATTTGTGATCTTCTCCCGATTGGTCTTCATATGGTTGACCAATCCTTCTACAAACATAAAAAAGTCAAAGACATCTCATGCTTGATAAGCTCAAACTTCCTCCTAAAATTTTGCAGGCATAGTTCTTGCACACTTGTATGTCTTGACAAGGTTATTCCATGTGTCCTTTGTTGTCTTTATTATCACACTTTCTCAAAGATTGTTTAGTTGACTGCCTACATGACAATGAATAGGGCTTTATCACACTTTCTCAAAGATTGTATAGTTAACTGCCTACATGACAATGAATAGGGCTTTGAAGTCCTTCCTTTTTCTCAAACTCAAATTTCTACTCTTATGACAAACTTGTCATGTTTTTTCAACTTGGTAAGCCCTCCTTTAACAACCTTTATAAGTTCTTTTTAGCAAGTGATACCATCTGGATCTTCCAATGATTAAAATTTTCATTCCCATCAAACTTGAGAATTTGAGGCTAAAATTATGCACCATTAGTTGACACCATCAAACTAGGATGATTGTGAAACAAGTTTCGAAATATGGTTCAGAAGGCTTTTGGTCAGCCTAGGGAAAAACTAGTTGTCTAATAAGAATGACTAGTCAAGTAGTTGCATGATTTGGTTGATTGGATCTTTCAAAAACTCATCTTGTGCTTTTTTTGTTGTTATCTAGTCTCCTTGATTTACTATCCAGTCAATTGGATGTCATCTTCAACCTCCATATAACAATTAGGGTTTACTGATTCTACTTTAGTTATCTCTATAAACTTCTTCCTTTCCACAAGACTTGGGCTTCAAAATCAATAAAGAATAGAGTTTTGATCTCTTGCTACGGTATTAGATGTTGGGAAAGAACAAGAACATGAGAGAGAGAGAGAGAGAGAGAGAGAGAGAGAGAGAGAGAGAGAGTATAAAAAGAGTAAAAGAGAAGCTTTTGTAAGAGAAAATGTTCGTATGTCCTCTCAATTTTTGTCTATTGATTATGAACACGATCAATTACATATATAATTATGGGCAATTGTCTTTACGTGAATAAAAAACTAACTTAAATTAGGATTCCTGATCTTAAGTAAAAAATAATTTAATTTGTTAAAATAGAAAAAAAAACTAACCTTGATATGACTGAAGCTCCTACAATTTAGGCACTAAGCCCAATAAAAAACCTACGACAATCGACTTCTACCAAACTTACGAGACCCACTTAACTCACCACCTCCATAAAAAACATGAGTTTTCCATAAAACATCGTTTCACTTGCAAACACTTAAAAAAAAATTAGTATTAGATAAAAAATTATCTTTTAACCCTCCAATGGTTTGTTTGCTTTATTAAGAGAGCTTAAATGTTTCACATTTTTTTTTTGGGGGGGTGGGGGGGTATTTTGCTGACTATAAGGCATCATTTTCAAGATGGTAAGAAGAAAGATTTCATATTATCTTTGCACTTCGAACAACAACATCAAAGTGTTACATAATGTGCCCACCTTATATTGATTTTCATAGTTCAACATCAACAAGGAAATCAATGAAGTCATGTTTTGCTCAATGAATTAATGCCATTTTTTAAGACAGAACATTATAGATCTAATCTTTGATAATATGTGAAGATTTTATCTATACAAGTTTTTATGTGTGTATTGATATTTCAAATCATTATAAGGAATAACAAAAAGTGAGATCATCAATTCCATAATTATCAAAGAGATTGTGTATTTTGTGATTGTCTATAAGAGTACATGTAATGAACTTTCTAATCGTGCTTGTTTTGTTCATATAAGTCTACATTATGGGAGAATGTTTTATATCAAATTTAACATTCTCATTATAGTTAAAATAAGCATTGCGAAATTTTTTGAGTGGAAGATTACATGCTTTCATTAAATTAAGGGTTTAGTTGTACGTTTTCCTTTTAAAAAATATATAAATAAATATGGGTCTTACAAGTAGGCTCGAGGATCTTCAAGATAGTAGTAATCGATTGTGGCCATATCCCATATGCAAGACATGTGGTTATCGAATTGGTAAAATGGATTGCTTGTTAATAGTGAGCTCCATCAAAGTTGCTTTATATATATAAATAAATAAATAAATAAATAAAATATTATAATATATATATATATATGTTTATTTATTTATTTAACATTTAATTTGTCAAAAAATATTTCTTGATGAATCATTTTCTACATAAATTTTATTTTATCCGCCGTTACTTTGATATTAATAAAATTTCCAATGAAGCTACAAAGCAAATATAAACATATAATACTTTAATTTAATTTAAAATATATAAAATAATTTTTGAATTAGATAACATGAATTTGAATTTTAATATATTTGAGAACTAAATTCATAATTATTTTTTTTACTTAACAAAATAAATATTAAAACACATGAGTTACTGCTTTTTATATAATATTTATATTAATTAATAAATAAAACTATTTCATAATTTAAATAATATATTAATATATTAATAAATAAAAATAACATTATATTTAAACCAATCAGCAAAAAAATGCAAGGGAACCAAACTATTACCACAATCACGGGGAGAACCTCCTCTTCGACTGTATTATTTAATGAAGGAATAAGGAAGTGAATTCATCCCAATATTTTGCGCACACTAACATTTTTTTGTTTACTTGGATGGAATTCACATTTGATTATAACTTTCAAAGTAACCTATTCGATCCATCTTACTCTGAAAATCAGATTTTCAAGCTGGATTGCCTGCTCCTGCCCTTTGAAACCAAAAACGTGGAAAAGGACAGAAAATAAGGTACAACCTTCTTGAAGAAACCGAAAGCAAAAGTTTGATGGTGGTACTTACAATCATGGCTATATATTGGACATGAGGCTTTTGTTTCTGGCCAATTGGAACCTTTTGTTCCTCGACATTCCTGGTTTCTGTTGCCGGATGAGCAAAGCGAGGCAAGGATCCATTTCAAACGGATTCACGTTCGAAGTAGCGACGGGGAACCTGGCGAGCTCTTCTCGTCGGGCCAGAAGGGCGTCCATGCACTCTGCGGAAAACCCTAACCCTGATCCTCCTCCTGGGATCTCTGCTGCTCCTCTGCATCCTTTCTCTAAACCCATTGATTTATGTTTCGATCCTCCGGATCTACGACTCACTTCTGAGCAACTACGCTACTGCTCCGAAGCCCTTCGTCTTCTCAAGCCCAAACTCACTTCTCCTGAAGCGATTTATGAAGAATTTGACATTTTGCAGGTTGGACATGGAATTTTGTTTTTTTAATTTTTTATTGTTTTGCTTGATTTGCCAGGCGCTTTGGTTCTGAATTTCGATTTCTCTATGTTAGCATAACCGGTGAGATGGGATGCTCGATCTTCTAGACGCAAATATTTCTTCTCTTCTTGCTTGCTTTTCAATTTGCCTTGAACAGTTCAGGCTTAACAGGATTCAATAATTGTTGTTACCGTTACAATAACTGAAAAGAGCCCTTACTCGTTATGTCTCGCTTTCGTTTACTTGACTAGTGATTGTGGCTTATGGGCGCATCTGTAATTCGGTTCTGCATCAGATTGCAAAGTCTTTTGAACTTCATTTTTTAAAATTTTTATTCATTTCCAGGTTGGCATTTTTAGTGGTTGTTTCCATTACCTCTTCTCATTCTCTTCTTTTGTTAATATGCGGATCTTATGGAGCTGATATTTCCAATTTGTGAAGGAAAGCTGTTGCGTTTCCTTTTTCTGCACATTTCATTCGTCAGTTGTTCTCTTTCTGTTTTAATACAATAATCTTTCTTCTTGTTGTCATTTCTGTCTTCTCGATTTACAGCTCTAACTTGTTCTCTCACTACAGTCTGCTTTGGAATGCTGTTGACCTGCGGAAGCTATCCTTAATTGGGAATGCATACTGATGATGCACTCTCTTTCTTAACTGCTCGTTCTTTCTTCCACTAATTTGTGCATCCTAGTTCTAGTGTTGATTCATTATTCATAAAGAAGAAGGATTATGTTCAATGTTTCACATTATTTATTTCTTCAAAAAATTAATTTGCTTTTATTTTTCTTATTTAAAATTGTGTATAAATGATAGAGATGTTATCATCATAGGTAGAAGTGGCATGACTGGGAAACTAGGAACATGGAAGTAAGCCATGGAACAGAAAGTTCTCAAAGGTAGAATGTTTGTAACTTAAGTGGCAAATCCAAGAGGAAAGGAGTCCAGTTCAAATAAGAGGGACAAGTCATAACCTAAAGAGACTTCCAATTTGGGGAATTATGGAAAGGGAAGGGGCTATTTTGGGGATGTAACATGGCAACTATGAAATCACCAGTCATAGCCTTAAGATGAGTGCATGCAATTCTATGTGAAAGGAGCATGCAACGAAGAGCAAAGGATATGCCTTGCTTAATGGATCAGAATGTTAGGTAGTAAAAAAAGACAATGAGAAAAGTAGAGTGGTTAAAATGTGAATGTTGAGATGCATATGTGGCAAAAATAGGACCAAATCAGAAAATAATTACTTGAGAACACTTGGAACTCCCACAAATGAGTGAGAGTATAACGGGTGGATCTTTTAAGATGGTTTACACATGCTCAATAGACACATAGTAGCGCATCAGTGAGAGTAGTATTGGCAATATTGTTTGATAGACCTACAAGAAATAGAGGAACATTGAAAATGTCATGAATAGAAGTGGTGGGAAAGGCTTGCAAAAGCACGACCTATAAATGGAATCAGCAAAGAAGAGAGAAAATTGTCTTTGGGCTAGTGGGCGGAGGGGGACATGCGGGATTCCTTGGGGAGTTACCTCGTCTTGTTTGTTCCTTTTGTATGGTGTGAGTCCCCAGTGGCAGTGTTGAGAGCCCTCTTATAGGGCCTGAGGTTGTATAGGCACCACTTCTCCTTCCCTCTTAACTGTGGAAGGTGATTCAATGATTGTCATCTCGTTAACCTCTGGAAAGAGAGCCCCCTAGGGTGTTTTTTTGTGTACTTCAATGGGATAGAGGATACATATTGAAAGTTGATTATCTTCTGGCAGCACATGCCTAGGTGTGCCAGTGTAGCCGATTCTCTAGTGAGAGATGGAGCAGCTCCACAGCAAATTGCTATTGGCAGCTCATTCCCTTTGTCATAGTTTGTATTGGTTATGTTGTTTTTCTTTTAGCTTTTGGCTTTAGTCTCATTCATTTTGTATACCCTTGTTCTTTTTAGAGTCTTCTTGAATTCCTTTTCATTGCTGTCAAAAGAAAAAAAAAGAGATCAGATTGATGAAAGTTTTATATGGCCGATAAACTTGCCCAAGGCAGTCTCATTGATGGTTTCGACACTGATCATTTTTCATGTAAGATGAATTGTGAATCATCTTGTTTACATGTCTATTGTTATGCAATGACAAATGACACCAGCAACTTTATTTTGGCATTATTTTGGCATTGATTGGCTAAATTCTTAAGTCTTGGCATTTATTCTGCATGATTTTGAATGCTTAGTAAAGTGTAACATATATAGCAGCAGACACTATGTCCTTGTGATTAACCGGCTTTCGAAAAGCCTCTGTGATGTATTTTTTTCTTTTGCATTGTGGAGATTACAGGCTGATGTTGTACATCATTGTTTAATATTTTATAAGTTTACCAATATGTTATTCTAAAAAAAAAAATGCTTTAAGTTTTCCCTGTCATCTGGTAAGAGCCGATGCATGATTTTGCTCTTGGGCGTAGGACATGTCTAAGCTATGTGGAACTCTGATTTTTTTCAAGCTGAATGTTTGAATTGAAAACTCTACAAGGAAAGAATGGGAGGTGTAGCAAGCTGTTGTAGACCTTTGGAGATGCATGGAAAGACTTGATAAAATTTGGGACAAAGTGCAGCATCCAAGCCTTGTTCTTTTTTACTGATAATAGTGAGAAATATAAGGAGGGAAAACAAGATCTCCCAAGGAAGCAAACAAGTAATACATACAGAGTCTTTGTGAATATGTATGGCAATTATGGAGACACTGGGATACTTTTAAGGAAATTTTAGATATTACCTCAATTGTTTCTTGTGTTTGGACCCACATTCCGATATCCTCAAATTCGGCGGCAGATGTACTTGCTAGACAGGGAGCTACCCTACAATTGCTGGTTGTAAAGGAAGTGCTCCCCCAAACTTTGTAATTTCTCCTGTTTTATTAATACATCTTTATAAAAAAAAAAAGAATTTGTATGGCAACTGAAAAAGGATGGAATCAGGATGGAGTTCCCAAGAGAAAATCTTTAAAAGAGATCCCTTTTATAGCCATGCATGAGCATTTTTACAATTGCTGGAACAACAAAAAAAAATAAAAAAAAAGCAGTTTTAGGAGTCTGTGACCAAGAATCATCATAAAAAAGCTGAAGAAAGGTCGTGGTGGATCACAGTCTCCATCAAAGCCTCATTGTAGAGCACCATTGTCTAAGAATGCAGCTTACATTTATCAGAAACCATAATGGCATCTCAAGTTATCTGCTTTTTCTTAACTATGAATCATATATCTCAAACATTGTCTTTTGAGAGCTTCCAAGGATGTCATAGGTGTTAATATTCAATGTTCTTTTATGTCCTTTTTATTTCCAGGCCAGCAGATTAAAGAAGAATGATATGATAAGAAGCTGCAGGGTGGCTGTTGCAGATGTCAATAGGTGGAAAGAATCGCTACACAGATGTCTTTACCATGTACTTTCTGTTCCAACCTTATTCTTTTAGTTGACCTTTCATCAACTAATTTCTTTTGATTTCTTTTATTGTTATTTTGATTGCAGCTGTTGTATTATTTTGTTATTATTGTTGTCATCATTGTTGACAATCAAGCAGAAGTATTTATTAACAAATTGTCTTATGTTTCTTCATTCTCAGTTGATGATACAAGAGTTGTTCTCAAATCGACTGAGGATGATGTCTATTTTGGGACTTGGATACATCAATGCAAGCTTGATTAAGGTTTTATGATTTGTTTCTCTTTTGGCTTAGTTTATTTTGAATACAGATTTGCATGTTTGACTCTTGCAGATGCCTCTTCATTGCAGACTATTTCAGGTGGAAATGTTTCTCAATTTATTGCAACACAAGGACCTTTACCTAACACATTTGAGGACTTCTGGGAGATGATAATACAGTATCACTGCCCTGTCATTGTGATGCTTACTAGGCTGGTTGACAATTACAAGGTATTTCATGGTGTTAGGCTCAAGGGATATGTTCCTACCCCCCCCCCCCCCCCCCCCCCCCCCCCCCCCCCACACACACACACACACACACACACACACAAAAATTAAAGAAAGAAAGAAAAAAAACCTGAAATCTTCTGGTGGTGAAATGTGCTTCATATTCTTTTCTAGAATGTTTGTTTCATATTAATTTCCATATGGTCACTGTTTTTCTTTCTTTCTCATCTCTCTCTGCCTCCCAAATTTAAACAAAATGGAATAAAGAAT